>NC_031468.1:1202746-1502746 GCF_000006565.2 Toxoplasma gondii ME49
AATAAAGCGTATAAACATACAGAGATACGTCTATAAAGACGCTCGCATCTGTGGAATGTGTGCCGAGATACACGGACACAGAGACACAGACTGACATAAAAACATCCATCTGTATGGCAGATGAGTACATCTGTGTATGCAGGCATAGGTGACTCTCTGTGTTCGTAGGAACGCAATGGAAATGTCCTAGTACACGCATATGCATACGTGTATGCATGCATGCGTATGCGTACATCTGCGTGTATCGCTCTGTATCGTCAATCGATTTCCACACTCATCCGTGAGTCTGTCCATAGTTGTGCGGTGGTGCGCATTCGCCTGTCTTTCTGTTGAAGGCCAGGCAAAGCCATCCCTGCGACTGCCTGTGTCTCTCTCTCGTCTTTCATTGTGTTCGATGCTTATGAATCTCGGACTGTTCTTCACCGCTGACTACACAGAGAAACCGTACCTGCTGACACCGCAGCCTCCACGTTGTCGTGCAGTGAGTGAGGTGAAGAACCGTCACTTGAAGCCGGAGTGCATGCTTGAGAGCTCGCAAGAGTACGTTCCTGCAGCGGCCTATAACTTCTTTTTTCTCTCGCTTTCTCTTCAGGACATGACATGTCCATAACGGGTGTGGAATGGAATCCCTTCCATCCCCGAGTTTTCATTTCAAGTTCTTCAGATTGGACGGTGAAGATTTGGGAGGAGTCTCTCACTTCCCCAGTGCTGACTTTTGATTTCGAGATGGTATGTAGGGAGAAGAAAAACAGAGCGACAATTCCTGATTTCTCTTTAAAAAAAGAAAAGTTCTCTTTTCGCCCGCTTCCTTCACCTGTCCCTTGGTCTGCAGTGCTCACAGGATATTGCCGAGGAGTGAGAGAAAATAGACAAAAAGAGTTCTTTCCTTTCTTGTCTACAGGCTGTGGGAGACGTTCGATGGGCCCCGTCGAGCTCCACAATGTTCGCCGCGGCAACGGCAGATGGAACGGTAGGCCCTTGCTTTCTCGTTTTCCTGTTGGGGAGAGAACAGGGGAGAAGCGCATTTTCTAATAGGGAAACTCTTTACTGGCCTCCAAGATGGAACGAGGTATAAACTGGAAATGCCTCTGTTACAAGATCCGCATTCGCGTGCAGTACGAGAACACTGATTAGAGATATACTCCTATTCGGGGCACTCGATAGGACTTGCATAACTATGCATATATGCGCTTCTTGCGTAGACCGCTGGACATAGTGATATACACGGCAATAAGCATATATACGTAAATATATATACATATAAATGTCTATTTTGTAGACAGTTGGAATTATTAACAAGCAGATTAATGAATATACAAATATATATATATATATATATATATATATATATGTATATATGTATATATGTATATGCTTACTCTGTAGATGTGAGGAGATATTTATAGGCAAAGTAATATATATGTATATATAAAAGCACAGGATTATCTGCAAACGTGTAGTGAGTAGACTCTTGGAAGTACTTATGTCCAAGTAAACAAATATAGATATGCCTATCTGTGCAGCTTTATTTTTGAGCAGGCTGTTTGATCTGTGTATTAAATCGGAGGCGATTGTGCCTGCTTGCGATCGGTCTTCTTGATTGTCAGCTGGAAGTGAAAACGAAACAGGGAAAATACTGGTGCCTTTTTTTATTCTTATTAGCAGACCTTCACACTAATGGGAAGCGACTGACGCAGGGTTTGAGAATGAGATGGTGTTTACCACCCTTCACTTTTCCTTTCATTTTTTTCGTTTGTTTTGTGCATGCGAAGGTCCACGTGTATGACCTAGCCGTGAATCGCCGCAAACAAATAAGCTCTTTCAAGGTGAGTGAAAAGCAGCAAGAACAGCTCCCGAAAAAAGACGAAAGAGACAGAGGCCAAGCTCTCATGCAAACGGAGCTCGAGAAGTAGAATAGACAACCCTTCATGTGTGCGTGTTGAACGTTTCTGTCCAACTGTACGTCCGCAGAAACCTTTGTGCCTTTTCTCGATTCCGCGCATCTGGGAATCCCTACAAACAACAGTCGCCTTCCACGAAAGTTATCCGCCCGTGCAGAAGTAACTAAATTTTTATTCAGAGATGCGGAGCTAACTCTATCGATGCAGTGCTCAAGTACAGGCATATTTGTTTTTCTCATTCGATCCATCCGTTTAGCTCATACATCTACAAAATAGACCTACATATGTCGTAGAAATATGCGCATGTAGACATGGAGGCAGATGGTCTGACGATCTGCATACACGTCTGAGAAAAGAAAATCTCTCGTTCGCGGACCTCTTGAAGATTTGGTGGTGGAGAGATCTTCGATGCTCGGAGCCTCAAAGACAGAACGGTTCTCGAGGAATGCCACCGATCCTTCGTTTTTGGAGTTTCCTCTCTCTCGGAAGGCTTCCACCTCTGTGCTCGACTGTTGCTTTGTCTCTTTCGGAATCTTGAAAACTTGAAAAATGCCAGTTCATTTTCCCTGCTCAAGTGTTGGTCAAGCCTCTCTGAGTCTTTACTCAGACAAATTGCGTCTCAGATCTCGCCCCTCAGAACTCTTGCCTTCTCTCTTCTCTCCTTTCCTGTTTGTTTCTTCTGCTTTTTCTGCTGTTCCGTTCTGCTGTGTTTTTCAAGCTCGCCTTGACTTTCCTTACGAATCTTTTCCTCCGGCTTTCGTTTTCTTCAGGAATTTTTCCACAGTCACTTCCAGTGTTAAATACGACTCTTGCTCCTTTGCCTTCCACTTTGTGTGCACCACAGTGTCCAGTGTCAACCGGCAACCTCCACGCTCCATTGCCGATTCCTTGCTCTGTCGCCTTCCCCTCGTTTGTGGGGATCGTCGGAGACGTTGTGCTTGTTGGGTTCTGAATCGTAGAGATTCCAGTTTTCTCTGAAACCTTATTGTCTTTGTTTATTCTACTGGTCCACTGTGTCCGTATCTCCTTCCTCCCTTCTGTCCCTTGAGTGCGACATCTGCGAACGTCTCGTGTCTCTGTGTTTCTCTTCTTGTTTCAGCCCCTTCCTTTCTTCGCAACTCTCTCCAGACTCCCTTTGCTGCTGTATTCCACATCTCCAGTTGCATTTCATCTGCAAGGCCTCATCATCTGTGGTGACTGTTTGTCTTCGTTTTTCTTGTGTTGCATTCTTTTCTTGTCTCCTCGCTCTCCTTGCAGGTCTCCCCAGGTGCCGCCCTAACTGCCCTGCGCTTCGGCGCCGACGGCATTCTTCTGGCGGCGCAAGAGGGCGGAAACATTGCGGCGCTGAAACTCTTGCTGCCAGAGTCCGCAGTGGTAAGAGAGAGTGAGTAGTGCCTGCGAAAAAGCATTGTTTTCGATTCGAACGCTTCTTCACCTTCGCAGAGAAACGGCTGCGAAGAGCTGCTGCCTCTCAACCGCTTCCAAACGAACTTCGAGAGTCTCAGACGTCCAAGAAAGGCTCTAGAGTCCGTGATACATCCACGTGTCTGTGTCTGCTCAGCACAGTCAGTATTCATATTCATTGACTCGCTTCTGTCTCTGCCCATCCATTCAGGAATAGCTACAGACCTATACATATGCACACATACACCGCCCGCGGTCGCAAAGGTTTACCCTTTGCGTCTGGGGAGACACAGAATTCTTTTTCTTGTGTTCCCCCTCTTTTCCGGCTGCCTGTCTTTATCTCTCTTTTGTCTCCGGAAAAGAGAGCGCTGCATCACAGATGCAGGTGGGTGTGCGTGGACACAAGACTGCGTTTGAATGGGTATTTGTTTTCGAATGTCTCTCGACAGCAGCTTGGCCGCAAACTCGTTCGCGAGCTTCACACCCCCACAGGAACTGAAGACGGAGTGTTGTCTGCTTTTCTGACTTTCTTTTTCGCTTTTGATTTTGTGTTTCAGGAGATTCCAGAAGGCAAGACCGAGGCAGAGGCGAAGGCAGAAAAAATGAGCGGTGTTCTCGCAATTGTTTCCGACCTGTTTGAGCCTCTCAGTCCGAAGGTTGCGCAACTGCCTCAAGCGCTCCAGCGTGTATGCGAGGAACACAGCAGTCCGCCTCGACCTTCTTCGCCTTACGCACGGAGATGCATCTCTCTTCACCCTGAAGAAACAAACGAAAAACATCAGTGACGAGCAGGAATGCACACCGTCCACGAGCCAACAGAAAAATTCATCTACGCAGTCCAATTCTCTGTCCATCTAGAACTGACCGTGTATACCGCCGTCCACGTACATCGACTTTGGAGGGAAGCGGCACCAGTAGGTGACCCGTCTCGTTGGAAATGAGACAGGGTTGTTCTTCGCCTTGAAAAAAACAAACGAAAGAATAGACCTCCATTGTTTTCCACGTTGAAACGCAGATAAATCGATCCTCATCCAGGTTAAAGACAAGCGCGGAAATGCATCCTTCTTTCTTGAAAAGCAGACACAGCACATTCTTCTTTTTTTTGAAAGAGAAGGCCCACAAAACTCGTTTTGCTGTTCAGAAAGGCACCACATGCGACAAAAAGAACAGGCTCTTCTGAGTGCATCCCCGTTCATCAGCGGCGTAAAATCAACACACAACTTGAGAAGCAAAGATGCCTCTACAAAAATGCATCTGTGAACATATTGAAAGGGTACTGCAGCATCTGTCTAATGTTCCAGTCTGTTTTATCTGTGCCGTTAGCGTATGCGTATGGGAGCTCCGGGGTCTGTGTCCTGTGTGAATCCACATTTCTCTTCTTTCCTCTCTGAGAACGCCCACCGTCACAATGTGAGAAGGTTTTTCGCGATTCTGAAAAAAAGCAGTTCTTGTCAGAAACACTGAACAACTCGACTTCCTGCAGAAAATGGAGTCCTCTGAGTTGGACCGAAGGAAAGGCCTGTGCTACGGGTCAGCGTTGACATGCCCGTCGACCTCCTGTTCTCTCTAGCCGTCGGCCTCCCCCCATCTTTGTCGAATGTTACATACACACTTACGCATAGATATACATATATGTATATGTATACACGTAAAAGTGTTTGCATATATATACCTTGATGTATCTACATAAATATACTTATATCTTCATATATCAAACACAGATGCGTACCTTCACGCATACCACATATACATATATAGAGCTACAATCCAAGAGAAATACATATTGGTGTGTGGGGCTTCCACTGGAGTGCGCCAGAGGGGGAATCTGTGCGAGGATACGAGGGGAGAGAAGAAGGCAGACGTGGAACGACTGTGGGAGCGAGAAGTCTCTCTGTTCTCCAGAGAAAAAGACTTTGTCTACGTCGTGGAGACACGAGAGCGAACACAAATGTTCTTTGTGCTCGGTCGAAAATATGTTCCTTCTCCAGAGAAGAAGCAACGAGGATGCATGCGACGTCCCCGCAACAGAGACACTCTGAGCCTGAAGATGGCATCAAACCCTCACACTTGGAGAGACAGACAAAAAGGTTTTTTTGGAGCTGCGTTTCCTCACGTTTTGTCCGTCGGAAAAAAGACACAGAGGGTCGGTTTCACCGGAGCGATACGGAAGAAAACAAAGCCGACACCCTTTCGCGAGTTCGCACACACTCTCGATCCTAAAAAAAGTGGAATTCACCCCCCAGAATCGACACAGTTGTTCGCGGTTCCCCACAGGCAAAACGCACGCATACTAACCCACCAAGAAACGAAACCGCAGACGCGGTTGTAGCACAGTTGTCGAGAGAGAGAGAGACGTCGAGAGAGAGAAAAGGGTGCCGGTCCACGAGCGCCCCACAAACAGGGAGACAGATGTCTGTTTTTCTCCCTTCGAAAGAACACCCAGAGCTCATATCCCTCTCTGTCTCTCTCTTGTCTCTTGCCTGCTCTCTCCGTTCACTCCGCGCAGGTTCGGCGACTCTCTCTCTCCAGCCCAGGCCAGTAGTCCTCACACGACGCTTGCATCTTTTCTAGCAAACTTTTTTCCGCCTCTCGGCCTACGCAGATCTTGAGGGGAGCCTCTTCCTGTTTTGATATTTCGCTCGGACCGCCTCGTCGTTTTGCGGCGCCTTCGAGCCCAGAGAGCCACCGTCGATCTGGACGTACTTCCAGACGTCGAATTCGGGGACGGGGGGTAGTTCTTCGACCGCCTGTTTCTCCTCGCCCTCCCCGCTCTTCTTCTCCTTCTCCTTCTTCGTCTCCTTCGCGGCCTGCGTCGGAGTCGCCTTCTTCTTCTGAACACCTTTACCCGAATAAAAGCCGAGCTGAGCTGCAGTCGCCAAGTCCTGGTCGTCGTCGAAGTTGATGCAAGCTCCCGCGCCTCCACCCGTCGCGCGTTTTCCTCTCAGACTCGGGGGAACCCACTTCTTGGCGGCAGGCGCCTCAGCCTTCTCTGCCGAGAGCGACGCAGCCTCCGGCGAGTCCTCTGGACTGCATGCAGACTGGCCTCTCTCGCCGTCGCTCTCCGGACCTTCGACGTCTCCGTCTCCGTACGCGATCCACGTCTTCTCAGGCTCCTTTTTCTTCACAGACGCTGCGTCCACGACGCTGACTTTCAACCATGTCGCCAGTGAGTCCTCTTGCGGAGACGCAGGTTTCGCCGGCTGGTCATCCACCACCCACTCCGAGGAGTCCTCCTCGACGAGCACAGGTTCTTCATCTTTTTTCTGAACACACGAGAGAGGACAAAGGCAGAGAAGTCAACCAGGCTCCAGGCGAGAACGCGGCGCAAGCTGCGCACAGAGAGAAGTCGACAAAGACGCAGGAGGCAGCCACGGGCAAAGAAAGTGAAAGGAGAAAACGCGGTGACGCGGGAGAGGTCTCGAGAAGAAGAAACGAACGGTGGAGAGAACATCACGTGTGGATGAGAAATGCGCGGAAAAAAGGAGACGACGTCGATACACGGTGGACCTTGCGAAAGAAAAAGACTGAAAAACTTTTAGCAACATCCACTGGGGTCTCCACGAGGCGGATGGAAAAAACCGGCACACAGCGGAGACTGACGCGCGCCGAGGTCAGCGATGCGTCACGCAGAGAGAAACGGAGAAGACACGAGAGGAGAAAGAGCCGAAAAAGAGACAGAGAGAAAGAGAAAAAGAGAGAGGCGAAACAGAAAAGGGGAGGAGAGAGCGGCGGAAACTGCGAGCTGGAAATGCGGGGACGCGGAGAGGGGAAAAAGAAGAGAACCAGACACACGTATATAAATGAAGGTCTCAAGAGAGAGGAAGCGGCAAAATGAGGACGGACGGAACCATGAGACACCCGCAAAAGAAATCATCCAGGTAGATGAAGAAAAGCACAACGACCGGAATTATGTGTGCATACACAACTGTATAGACAAGGAGAAGGCAATGGGTCCCGTATGAATGTAGAGAGCGTCTTTTTCTGTTATCGGACGACGTGGAGACTCACGGATTTCTCTCCGAGACCTGCGGGGGTGGAAGATTTGAGAGACTTTTTCTTCTTCTTCTCGAAGAACGCACTGAGTTTACTCATTTTTGCGACGCGGTCAACCTGAAAAGTCTGCTTTCTCCTCGCAGAAAGAAAAACCGGGAGGTGTATTCTCAGTGCGAGGGGAGCTCTCGGACTTTGGGGAGACTCCCTGGAGAAATGGAGGAACAACGGCCGTGGACAGCGAAGAAAAGACGAGACAAACTGCGCATAAAGACGAAAGTGTGATATTCTTTTCTCTCCCGCTTACACCGTCGTCCTCCGAATCTCTTTCCTTTCTGAGAAAAGTCGCCTTCGTCTCAGCGTCGGCACATGCATGCGTTCCCCGGAGGCGGAGAGAAAAGTATCGCCAACAGATCGATTCTCCATGCAACGAAGACTCATTTTCTCTCAAGTCGCTCTCCTGGATCGAGAGCACCTGTCTCCTATCCGCTTCCTCGCAAGCGCCCTTTGTGGGGTCTCCGCTTTCTTCTGTTTGTGCCTCTCGGAGCGCGACGGAAGAACGACGGAAGCACCGCCGCGATTCGAGGAGAGAGGAACCACGCAGGGCGACGAAATGGTCGATGCGCGCTTCCAAGTTTGAGAAAAAGGCTTTTTTTAAGATTTCTTGACTCATTGAGTTCCCACTGTGGAGCCTTCTCCTTTCCAGTCGCAAGAGTACTTCTCCAACTGAAAACGACCTTTCGACTCCAGCGACGACAGCCCCGGATGAGACGGCAGAGTTCCGTTCGCCACCACTCTTGTCGGAAAGAGTTTCTAGGCCCTCGTCCCTCAACTAAAAGAGAAAACGCTTTCTGTCTTCCACGTCTCTTCTTCCTTTTCTCCTTCCCCACAGATCTACATATATCAAGGATATCACCCCTGTATATACATATATATATGTATATATATGTATATATATATATATATATATATATATATGTATGTATATTGTATATGAGAAGTGACGGATGCCTGTGTAAGGGACATGGGTTAAGAAGGGTGAAATTGGGGTTCAAGTACTGACAGAGAGAAGAAACTCTGCATGCGGCTGCAGGCGCTTTTCCCTGAGGCATTTCAGAACACCGCGCGCCACAATGAGGCAACTGAAGTTCCATGAGAAGCGACTGCTGAAAAAAGTCGACTTCTACAACTGGAAGAAGGAACAGAATGTCCGAGAGGTGAAAGTTCTTCGACGCTACCTCATTCAAGATCGAGAAGACTATCAAAAGTAGGTCGTTCCCACACAGCAGACTCCCGAAAAAGAGTCCTCTCACTGCGTGCAACGCCCTCATTCTAGAGCTCTCCTTGCACTTGCATAGAGATGCGTAAGTATATACATCTACGTATATTCATATCTGTTTGCTTGATTCCGTTTTCGATGCCAAGGAAGAAGCGTTTTCTGGAAAACTGAGTCTTCACGGTCCTTGGCAAGCTGCACTTTCCAGCTCCACACACCTTGTCGTTTCCGAACTCGCTGGAACGCAAGGATGGAGCTTTTTTTATGCTCGCAGATGCCCATTGTTATGCGTCTGCGTCTCTGCTTTTACCTTCGTCTGCAGACATGCCTTCAAGTATATATCTGCGTACGTATGTGTGCCTGTTTATATGCATATATACATATATACATCTATGTATCTACACGTAAAAACGTGCATATAATATATATATATATGTATATATATGTATATATATATATATATGTATGCACGTATATGAACGGGGTCACGCCACTTTGTCTGTAGAAGCTCTGTGGAAGGCGAGGAGGCTTGGCTGTGTTTGGAGAGAGTTTGAAAGCGCCTGTTTGCGAATTCGCAGCTTGCCATGAGACAGACGCTTTGTCTGTTTCGTGCGTTTTTTCTCTCCAGATACAACAAGCTGTGCGGTGTGATCACGAAGCTGACTTCGGAATTGCGGCGACTTCCAGAAGATGATGCTTTCCGAGTTAAAATGACTGAGTTGCTTCTGGACAAGCTGTGAGTTCTGCGTTCGCTTCGCCGGCTCCTTCTTCTCACTCACTATCGTCGTTGCTTGGAGTCCGTTCGTGTGCCCCTGCATGTTGTGCGAGACTCTCGCGTCTTGAAAGCTGTCCTGCTTCGGACCAGAGTTTTGGTGGAACGCCGAGAAGCGCTGAAACGGAGCATTTACCAGAGACGACGGGATGCGCTCTCTCCTGCTTCGACTTCGTTTGTTCGGAAAAGGGCGGATGCGTTTCAGTGGCTGAACACTCAGCAGCGCTCTCCGTGTCGGCAGCTGCGGCCCTGCTGGGGAAAACGCATTTCTGTTGTCCCGAGGTCGAGGCCTTCTCCTTGATGACTTTGCAGTGGCTTTTTCAAGCCTCTTTCGGAGTGCGTTTAGAGTTCCTCGCCCTGCGGGATGCGTCCTTGTGTTTCCGGATTCGGTGTGCGTCTCTCGCTTCTCTTTTCTTCCCACGATCGACAGACGTCCGGGAGTGTGCAGACGCATGCGAGACTCTGGCGGTGGGCGCTCCATGTTGGCCTTCACGGCCTTCCGTTTTTCCAAGGAATCCCTTTTATAATGCGTAACAGGGAGTCGAGCCTCAGGTGTTCTCTGATTGGTATTGCATGCCTGGTGACTTGCATTGGGATTCTCATTACTGGGAGCACAGGTCTCTCTGGGTTCTGTGGTCTTTCTGCAGATACACCATGGGAATAATCAGCAAAAAAGGCAGCCTGGCTCAGTGTGAAGGCTTGTCGGCCTCCAGCTTCTGTCGCAGACGCCTCGCCGTGGTTCTCGTCCAACTCAAATTCTGCGAGCATCTCAAACAAGCGACATCCTACATAGAACAAGGCCGTAAGGAACATTCTGCCTTCGGCACAAAGGAAATAACCACACGTGACGCAGCCCTCGGGGAAAGAGACTCGGAAAGAATACACACATATATATAAATATATATATATATATATATATAAATATACACACATATATATATATATAAATATATGTATATATATATAAATATATATGTATATATATATATATATATATAAATATATGTATATATATATATAAATATATATGTATATATATATATATCTGGCTGTGCTCTCGGAGTCGGGATGTGGCTGGAGGCGTATGCGCGTAGAGTTGTTTGTCTACGCAAATACGCATGTAGGTGTACGACGTGAAATCTTTATACACAGTTGCTTTCTTTTATTCGGACGTAGGTGTGAATGGCCTGAAATGACGCGTAGTAGCGCCCTCGGGAACATGGCCGTCAAAATTCTGCTAGCGGTGCAGACTTTCTGTGGCTTTCACCTGTGCATACGCGTAGGCAAGGCGGCCGCATGCACCGATGAAGACAGTTACAAACAAAAGAAGGAAACAGGAACAGAAATCGGTCTCTCCTTGTTCTACCAAAAGCACATGCCCCCAGACGCCTCTATATACATTTATATGTATATATATGTATATATATATATATATGCATATATGTGTATAGGTGTATCTGTGTATTTGCACCGAAGTCTGTATACGGGTGTGAAGATGAACATCTGTGTGCACGGATACAAAGGATGGGACGAGCCAGCACCGATTTGAGGGGTCGAGCCCACTGGCTAGAAGAAAAAGTTGAGAATGGGGAGGCCAGGAGACAAACCACAAGTGGATCTTCCTTCTCTTTCGTGCCTTCGATTCATCTGCATGTCACTGTGTTGTACGCGGGCCAGCTTCACGCCCTTCGCGTCGAAAGAAAAAGACGTTTGAAAGCGTCTTCTGTAGACCCACACTGCGCCGAGTGTTTCTTTGTGCATGCATGCAGATGTGAGAATTGGCTCAGAAGTCTGCTTAAATCCCGCCTTGCATGTGACCCGGGAACAAGAAGACCTCATTGGCTGGTCGCAGGGCTCCTCGATTCAGAGACATGTCAAGCAGTTCAACCAGACTCTGGACGACTTTGAACTTCTTGCGATCTAGTTTTCTCTCCTCTTGTCTCTTGCTTTTCTGTTGATCTGCCGCGTTTCCCACACGTGCCAGCCAAATGTCTTTCTCGCCATCCTTTTTTCTTTAGACGCAGGTTTGACCCCAGGGCGGGCAGGGTGTCTTACGAGGAACGCGAGGCGCGGGCGTTTCTTGTGTTTGTCAGTTTGTGGCGGTTTCTGCCGCCAGCGCTTTGTTCCACTTGAGGTTCTGCGACGGTAAAATGATCACAAGAGAACTCCGTGACTTTAGACGACACACCTGTCACTCCTTTTTGGGCGTTGTGCACAGAAAACATCTGACCATGACATATTCGCCGGGGCCCTCCTGGTTCGGGGCTTTCCCTGTGCGTCTCGGGACGGCTAGTTTTCTTCTCGTGGCTTGGAGATTCCCACGGACAGAGCAGAAGGGTTGTGTATAGCAGTGATAAAGAACTCGGTTGTCTGTACCGCCTAACTGGAGGCATATTCAGCACCTTAGATACGATATGGCTTTGCGATTTGAGTCATTCTAATCTGCACACATAAGATCACTAACTATTACATTATGCTCCGAAGTGTAACGGCACAAGTCATTCGCTGTCAGCAACGTCTCTCCTAGCTTCCCTCAGAGAAGACACCAACGACACCGGATTGGTGACAGAAAAGCGCGATTGCTACATTCCCATATCGAAAGACTATTCGATTCAAAGAAATCGGATTTGGTCACTGCTCGCACGCCGTCGGGAGACGAGGGGTGCACTCCAAGGGTGCTTAAGAACAATTTACCGTATGCGTGTAGAAAGGTGTGGAGAAAAACGTTTCCATACTGCGAAACAAAAGGAAGTACCATTGAGTCGCGTCACCAAAACATACAAACGGATCCTGAACGACACATGTATCGGCTTAAACACTTTGCTAAAGAATGTTACGAACAACCTTGAACACGTTGGAACAATTGGACCTCATCCGGTTGTGTGTGGGTTGGAGCAGCGTGAAGCAGGCGCCCAGTTTAGATTGCGAATCTATGCTGAAGCGAGAGTGTTACTTGTCTTCGAAGGAAATTTACAAACAGTAAAAAAGAAAGCCATGCAACCTTTGTTTTGGCGGTTCTTTTCGTCGGCATGCGGAATTGGCGCGACCGCTACTAAATACACAGACTGCCATTCGCTGACAAAAGTAATCCTTTTATGAGTATATGTGTGCAGAAACATGCAGAAAGAACCTCTAAGAGAAGTCGAAACGTAGCATCAGAAGAGGAGCAACCTTGACGCATGTACTCAAATAGTTCTATGGTCAGCAACACGATGACCGTATCCCCCCCCCCTTCTCCCCGCCTCGAGGGAAGGTTGTCTGTTCACCGGGCTGATGGAAACGGTGTTGAAGCAGTTGTGCGCAGAAGAAAAACTACACTTGCAGTCGGCGGGGTGGATTCTGAGAAGGAATTACCCTTTTTTCATGCAGGAACTTCCACGGGACTGCTGTGGGCATAGAGAGTTTTTACAGAGTACTGGTTTTCTCTGCGTTGCGCTGGTCAGAGACTTTGTTGCACACGGACAGTTGTGGTATGGACTGAAACGGTGAGATTTCATGGCACGAAAGGGGTGTTTTCTCAGCGAATCAACCGACCCTTGGGGCTCGGCCGCTGTTGCTGAGTGGTCTTTCGCGTTGACAGAACTCGCAACCTTCCGCCTCCATGGTTTCTTTATTTAATATTCGCCGAGCGTCCTCGCCGACTCCCCTTGTTGTCCCACTTTCTGTATTTGTCATTTTAGAAACCCGCAGAGAGAGAAGGGACAAAAATCCAGAAACACCTCTAATGTTGTGTGGAAGAACATGAAAGAATACAGCTGAAGGTCAGAAGCAGGCCAAGGAGAAACCGTGTTTCATCCGCTGGCCTCCAGACTTGAAGAGGCACTTCCCTGTCCTCATTTCCGTTAATATGCGTACACATGTTACATCCACAAGCACAAGAACAAATGTTCATGCAATTCTATTCATGTTTTTATGCACCACCCCAATATCTCCATCTGCGCGTACTTCCTATGCGACATACATAATCTACAGTACATGTCTGGTTAGATCATTTTTTTTTCTTGATGCCTCTGATTATTTGAATGCCACGACTGTGTCAAGGTCCCTCGTTGGGACATTTGGCTGAAAAACCCAGTATACTCGACGGCTGTTTCCTCCGTATCTCTTTATCGGAGTGAGAAGAACCGAGGCATTTCAGCTGCCTCGATTCCTTTTTTCTCCCGCCCGTTGTCGCGCCCATTTTTCTCCAGTTCTGGTTGACCGTGGAACCAGCCCGGAGCGGGCGGCTCTATGCGCGCGGTTTCCGAGACTGTGTGTGGGAGCTTGGATTGTCTCGACTCTCTCTCTGCGGGGATTACTTGACCATTGTGCATGTGTAATTCGCCGTGGCCAAGCGATCTTGCTTGTCCACCTTTGTCTCTTAAGCCCATGCGGATTTTCTTGCCGTCAGGAACAGCAGTTCATTTTTGTTCAACTTCTTGCATCCGTTGCTTGTGTTTCACAGACGCGCGAGCGCGCCTGCTCGCAACGGCAGAGTTCCCTTTTTACACCCGAGCGTCTTGTCTCGCTTTGAACCAAAGTCAGGTCCGTCTACGGTTCGGAGAAACGAAGTCGCTGCGATGGGAGGGAAGCCTACAGGTGCGAGAAACTCAGGCTTACAATTTTTGTGTAAATCTTGCGTTCCATGTGTTTTGAGTTCGTCTCTTTTCTTTGTTCCCGCTGAGGAAAAAGACCCCCGTTAGCATACCGCGTAACCCGGAGCGACTTTCTCCACGCGGAATCCTCGGGAGAAGTGCACATATGTCTGTGTACCGGAATTAAAAGAGTTTCGAAGACGGGAAAGAGGGCATCTGAATTTTCCGGAAACCCAGCACTTTCCCTTCTCGCTCAGGCCTGGTGACCCCTTTTCCACCCCTCTCATCTTCGGTAAAAGGCGCGCGTCACTCCTGCGTGACCACGGCGTACGCCAGCGACAGCGCGAGAAAGCGTCACATGAAAAACGCAAAAACGACTGACTTTCGCCCCTCGCTGCTGAGTAACGAGACAGACACACGCGTGTGTTTTCTACCACTTGCGCGCTGCTTTTCCCAGGTCGTCTTCCCCAGATATTCCGATATCCCGACTTCTGGTCGAGATAGTCACGGTCCACACAGTCCATGTAGTGGCGGGGGGTGGTCGGAGGGCTGCCATACTTTAAATCCGTTGCTGTCGCCCCCAGTTTCGCTGCTTTTTTTGCTTTCCGTCCACAGGTGAATCAGCAGACGGGAACTTCCACGCTTGAGCGCGGAGCGCAACTTGCGGGGAGCAAAGGCGAGGGTGAAGTTGCGTGGGACGAACTGGGAGGCGGGGCGCGAGAAAAAGCAAGAAAGGGAGTCGCGGGTAGAAAAAACCAGAGGCTGGAAAATACGAAAGGGCCGAAAGAAGGATAGAAGGCGTTTTCCGGCAGCATTCCGACGTTTTTCTTACTGTGACGAGCACTTTGCTCCATGTGCGGTGAAGTGGGGGTATCTAAAGCGATTCCCCGTTTTTTCCGTTCTTGTGCACAATGAATTGTGCACGAGTGTGAATCCTCATGCTGCCGCCAGCGACCTTTTCCACGTGGTTGCAAGGAGGCACTTCAGAAAACTCCGATTCCAGGATCCTATTTCTGTTCAGCCCCAATGCAGGTGTATCAGCTGCACAAGGTGACAGAGAGTCCGACTGCGAGCGTGCTGTTGCGAGAGGTGTCAATTAACGCATGCAAGAGTACCAAAGAGGCTGTTGTGGTGTGCAAGACCCTGAAAATCCTTGTTCGGCTGCTCCTTTTCTAGGTGGATGTTCACGCTCCTCCAGAAAGCCAGGTGCCATGCAGCCTGTGTCGAAGAGAGCCTGTGGGGGAGGAGTGCCGTAGAGACCTTATCGTCTTTCGTGCGGCTCCGTGATTTGAAAGGAAGCTCGTGCAAGCGTCTCTGTCGAAGAAATACAGAGAACATTTCGCGTTCCACCTAGACCGGGCGAGAGTCTGTCGTGACTCAGCAGCCGCCTCGAATCTGCTTCTCTGCGGTCGCGTTTGCCGTCTCTCTGCCCTGTTCCCTGTCGAGGAGCTCTCTTTTCTTGACCATGCTTCCTCGCGGGGAGATCACCCGTGTGTACCCTCCCCCTCCCCCATCTGGCTTCCCGCTTCTCCCGCTTGTCACCCCGCCGCCCTCGGTCTTTCCTTCTTCCTGTTCGTGGTCCACCGGTCGCGCGCCCCCTCAGACTCGCCAGGCGGCAGGGTCTGGGTACCCGGGGCCTCCGCCGCCCTCTCCTCCGCCTCCACGCTGCTTTGCAGCTCCATTTTGGTCTCCGTTCCCCAAGCTATGCTCGCTCTTTCCTGCGCCGGGGCCCCAGGTCCCGCCTATTCCGCCGCCCCCCCAAAACCGAAGCAGCGCTCCCCCAAACTCCCCTCCCTTCTTAGGTTCCAATCCAGGTGGGCCTACAGATTCGGGCGCCTGCGACGAGGCGGGGGCGCCGACCCCCGGGTCTACGCTGTCGCTCTCGAGAACCCAGGTGGGTACCGACGACTCAGGGGGCAACCGACTGGGGACTCTCGCGCTTGCAGGCCCCGACCCAGCGGGGTACCCACCACGGGGACCTCGAGGCCCCCATTCCCCCAGAGGCATGTCACTCTGCCGCAGCCGCAGCCGCCTGAGTGTCTCTGGACTTCCACGGGGCGACGCCTCACGAAGAACCTGCACAGCTGATCTGCACATAGGAGACCAGCAGATGCCTCCTGGGAGAGTCTGGAGACCCGCGGGGACTGTCTCGAGGCGCGTTGAGGGTACTGCGAGACCCACAACAGGGGCGGTGGAATGTGACTGGAGTCAGTCTGAGTCGGCCGGTAGACTTGCAGGGAGAAGCGAGGACGGAGTCGACAAGTTTTTCGGAGACAGGTCAGTAGAAGACACTGGAGGAAGTCAAGGTGCTCGAGAAGAAAGGCGAGGGCCTGGAACCTTGCCCTTGCGACGCGTAGTGGTCGGTCCGTCCTGTTCCAAAAGTTGCGATGGAGACGGTGACCGGCTGAACACCTACGGCTCCGACAACGGAGAACCAGGGCAGCCGGTCCCCCAGAAGGCGACGTCGTTCTTCTCCAGCGGGACAGGCCTGTCTCGAGGCGGGGGCCGGGAGGCGACAGTTGCGCCTCCAGGCGGCTTTTGGTGTGCCTCGGGCGGCAGCGACACTCGCGACGCTGCGAGCAGCCCTCGAGGCTTCTCAGGGACTGGCAACGAGCTCGCTTGCGATCCTTCTGTGTCGAGTCCCGGCGAAGGGGCCTTGCATCCAAGCACCCAGCCTGGGCAGCGGTTGCATCTGCCCCCCGGGTCCACCTCTCGGTACAGCTATGGTGACAAGGACCCCATGCAGACCAGGTTGAGCGGTGAGTCGCCCTGCCGCGACGCCTTCTCCCGCGAGCGCCCGGCTTCCACCTTCTTCGGCCACGGTCGGGAGCCCCAGCGGCGCGGGGGCGTGTGCGCCTCTTGGGACTCCGGAAACCTGTCACCGCGCCAAGGAAACGCTCGGGCCTCGTCCTCGGCGGACCGGAACGAGACGGGCCGCGTCGCCGAAGATAGCAATGACTTCGCCTGGTCTTCCACGTCGGTTTCTCCTTCTTTTGCGAAGCCTGCACGCGCGAGGACTGATGCATCGATCCCCCGATTGTCTCGAACGAGTGGGATTCGAACTTTGGGGGCTGAGCCACAGTCAAGTGAACCGGCAAATTTCCAAGAGACAGCCACGGTGGCTTTCTCAGGTTTGCATGTGTTCCCAGCAACTCTTAGCAACCCTGCGTGCAGAAGCGCAGTGGACGGAAACGCGGGCACACCCATGGCAACTGAAGATGACGGGGAGACTGCCATGGCGATCGACGATGACGAACAGGTGCAAGCATCCTTTGTCAGGGCCTGCGAGGTTGGCGACCTGTCCCGGGGAAGGAAGGAGCAGTCCTTCCGGAGTATCTCAACGTCGGATACTCTCGTTGAGGTCTTTTGTCCGCTGAACCCTCCGGAAGCAGTTTCAGCGCAGTCTGTGAGCATTAGGGAAAAGTATCAGGGGAAGAAGGGTGAACCGGAGAGGGCCTCTGCGTTTGCAACTGGTAAGAGCTTGGAGACCGTCGCGGGCTTCCAGGAAGTCTCTGGCTCTCACAGCCAGCTGCTGCGTCGCTCGTTTCGAGAGGTCCGATTGGCAGGTTCCACGCGCGGAGGGGATAGGTGTGTCTCCCCCGTGGACAGCCAGGCGGAACTGAGGCGAGAAGGCCCCTTCCACCCCACACGGCGGTTCAACACAGGGAGCGCCTCCGCCGGGACGCCAGCGTCCCTCAGCTGCCTTCCTCAACGCAACGGTTGGGATGGAAGATGGGGAACGCATGCTGGGGACAAGAGCTGCTTCTGCGAAGAACCCGCGAGCCCAACAAGCTCACCAAGAGCAGCACCAGCAAGAATGGTGTCTTTCTCTTTGGGCCCGCCAGGGACCGGGGCGAAGAACGGTGGCCGCGAGGACTTACACAACCGCGGCGAGGACAGAGTCGCAGGGCTGTTCCCTCAGGTGTCTGGGCGAGAAAGGAGGCCGAAAAGAAGAAATCGGCCGTTCAATTCGGAGTGGCGAGAGGAAAGCAGGGACGTCTCTCCAGGAAGCGATCCCGCGACAGCTCGGAACGAGCACCAGATCCGGGGTTCTCCGTCGTCACTTTTAAGACTTCATGTCTGCGAAGAGAACGGACAAGCAGCCGTGCCTTTCAACGCCAATCAGGCCGCTCGCGAAGCGCTCGATCGAGTTGAGGCCAGCATTCAGAGAGACGCCCCCCACCGCCTCAAGGCTGCCTTTCTAGGCCCTGCGACAGGACCCCCCGGGAGCCGGGAAGCGGCCAGGGGGGCAGGATCAGGCGCCGAATCGCCAGGCGCGGGGCCAGGAGACAGGCAGGGCCCTCGGTGGCGGAACGAGGCCTCGTCGGACCTCAGAGTGGGACCTGTTCGAGGAAGCGAGTCGGCATGCAACCAGACGGAAGGGGTACGCGACACGATGAAGGAGGAAGAGCAGACTGCCGCTGCGGTAAGCCAGAGGGCTGATACTCGACACGTAGATTTCCCCGCTCTTTTTTCTGAAAGGAAACTCGAGAGAGACAACGGAAAAACCTGCGACTCGGGTCCAGGTCGTGAGCGCGGAGGGGATGCGCCTGCCTCGTATTTTTATTGGCCCCCCATGCGAGAGGGGACTAGCCCCCGGGTCCCTGGGCTTCGGGATCAGAACGAATCAGATCGCGAGAAACCTGGTCCTCCTTCCTCTACGTCGCTCAGCTCGATGGTCTCGCAGCGAGGCGACCCTTCCTTTCGAGGACCTCCTGGCGGGGTCTTTGAATCTCTGCCCTTCCCTTGGATGTCCTACAGTCGCCCCGTGGCTCCGTGCACTTCGGGCGGCCTTGGATGCTCTTTCGCTCCACAGGACGAGACTCCACGGACCGCCTTTTCGGAAGTTCGGATTCTCCGCCTCACGCGTAACAGCAGGTCTCCGACAAACTCAGAGAGAGCGAAATCCGAGCGGCGCGTCCGAGATGCGCAAGAAGCGCGCAGAGACAGACTCGGCCCCAGAGGCCCTGCCGCCTTGGCCGTCCCTAACCGATGGAGAGACGGAAGAGAGCCGCCGCCTGAAGTGCCGCCGCCGCCCAGGTGGACACTGCCGGAAGACAGGCAGAGGCCAGCCCCACCTTCGTTCCGAGGCTCGAGAGGAAGAGAGTTACGAACAAAGAGAGAAGGGGGAGAACTAGCGAGCCGGGAGCTTCAGAAACAGCAAATTTCTCTTCGTGGAAACGTGGAGGAACACGAGAAAGAAACAACTGAGATGCCGAGCACGGAACAGGACCGAACAGCCATTTCTCTACATCGAGACGTGGATGCGAAGGCTACGGGCTCTCCAGACTCCAGCGCGGCTCGGAGTCCACAGGCTGCTGTCTGCTTGTCTTCGCCCTGCCCTGTCCCCGTGTCTCCTTCACCCTCGACGCCCCTGTCGAGCGCCAGCGTGGCGGGCCATATCGACGAAGTTTCCGGCTCCGTTCGAGCCCAAGGCGGCGAATCAGTCGCACTCCTCCAGGGGACAAACGCGGCGAGGAGACAAGGGAGACACGAGAGAGAAGTCGAGGACGATCAGACGGGTCGACACCAGAGGGAGGACGCCGAGTCCAGAGAATGTAGACTAGACCCGAGAGACCCAGATAATACAAACGACTCAAACCCGCTTCACCGAACGCAAGGCCTTTCCTGTCTTGCCACCGTCAAAGAGAAAGGCGACAATCAGCAAGAGGACAGATTGCATGCGACTGCGCCACCAGAGCGTGCTGGGGACAGAGCTGTAGCAGCTTCGAACCCCTCACAGGCAGAGTCTCTGTCTGGGGCCCAGACTCTTACCAAAAGCCTCCCAGCAGGCGAAGCGACGGAACAGGGGCGGAAGGGCCGCTGGAGAAGCGCGCGAAGGCAAGAAGGTTCGGAGAATACCCAATGCAGCCAGAGCGCGAGAGGTGGAGAACTCACGGGGAGCGGTGCCGATGAGAAGGGAGGAAAGATGGACTCTGTTGAGGAAAGAAGCAAAGACCTTTCTTCTCGGAGTGTCGATGGCAAGATTCTCGTGGAAACCGAATACGCGAGGGAGACCCACCCGTCGGAGAGGAAGGACGAGAATCGTAGCGAGAGGGCTGAAGGAGGCGCAGCTAGGGGAGGAGAAGTGCACAATGCAGGGGATGGCGAAGTGAAAACAAAGTCGAAAACAAAGAGTAGCACGGCCTCGGAAACAGAGGCGGCCCCGCAGAGGATCGTGTCAAGGCCTGTCGATGGGGAGGGGACAGAACGAAGCTTGGAGTCGCCTGTCACATCCGTCAACGAAACAAAGCGAGGACAGAACGGAGGTGACAGAGGAAAGGTGGAAGGAGAAGGAGGAGAGAGCGAGAGTCGTTCTCGAGAGGGGGCAAAACAGCAGTCGCGCGACGAAGAAAGACTCTTGGAATTCGCCAAAGATAGCGAAACGCGTGAAGGGAGAAAGGAAATGTGCACCGAACACAGAGAGAGGAAAGGGCAGAGACGACTGGCGAGAGACACTCGAGAGACGGACGAGAGCAAACCGGCTTTGCCTGTTCCTCAGCGGGAGGGGCACACGCGGCCTGAATGGGAAGAAAGAAGAGACGACGCATCTGTTTCGTCTTGTTCTCACCAGGAGAAAGGAAGGAACGATGAAGACGTTTTGTCCTGTTCTCCCCCGACGTGGACTTTGACCCTTCCCCCCGATCTTTCTTCTCGGTCTCCTTCGGTGCTTCCTCCCTCAGAGGCCGCATCCGCGGACTCTCGAAGGCAAATGGGTTCTGCTTCTCCTCATCTCCCCCTCACACCTTCCTCCTCGCCTTCTTTCCTCTCGTTTCCGCTACCATCTCAGTCCACTTGCCCACCATCTGTCCCAGATTCCCCCGGGGCTTCACTTGCCCAAGCGACGCTGGTGGAGGCCATTCCTAGGCAACAATCCCCGGCCGCAACGCCCCAGCAGGCCCCCTTGGAGACGAAGGGCCAGCCGCCTGAGGTGGCGGCTCTCCCAGGAAGGAAGTGTGAAGCAGCCGGAGTTTCGATGGCTGCTGCTGAGGGTCGTCGAGGAGAACTCTTCTCAACTCTGCCTGCCTTGTCATCAGATGACTTTGCTCCTCGGAGTCCCTCGCTTAAGACGAGCCAGTGCTCAACTGAGAAAGACAACTCCCCCACATCGGTTTTCCCTTGGCGCGCCTTCCAGTCTCGTCACGCGTTCCCCTCGCCCTCGGCACCTGGAGACACTCGCGCCGGAGCCGCGGCGGGGCTTGGATGTGCCGCCGCTTCCGGCCGCCGGGACTCCAAGGCGCAGGCTGAGGAGACCGGTGGGGCCACAGAACCCCACAAACGAGAAGCGGAGACAGACCTCCAGAGGCCAGAGGCGCAGAGAGGCCAGAAACGGGAGTCGAGGTCCGGAGGCCAGGCGGCAAATCCTAGTGTGCGAAAGAAGACGAGACGGCAACGCGTGTCTACC
Organism: Toxoplasma gondii ME49; assembly: GCF_000006565.2. Lineage (NCBI taxonomy): Eukaryota > Apicomplexa > Conoidasida > Eucoccidiorida > Sarcocystidae > Toxoplasma > Toxoplasma gondii. The sequence goes on from NC_031468.1 coordinate 1,224,069, forward strand.
CCTTCAGAGTTAACTTCGCGTCCAGCCTCGCCAGGTGATGAGGGCTTTGTACCCTTGCCCCCCAGAAATGTGGGTACCCTGGGGCCTGACCCTGGTGCAGGGTCTCTGGCTCTCGAGGAGATAGAGAGACAGACCGAGACAGAGTCGACTGAGCGACCAGCGAGTCGAAGCGGCGTCCCCGCAGACTCCGAGTCCATTGCTCCTCAGACTGCCGATATGTCTTCTGAGTCGTCAACACCTGTGTCTTCACTCCCGCCGGCGAATCTTTCTTTGCCGCTGGCTGCGGGTCTCTCAGCGAACAACCCAGTGACAAGGAGCCTCGAAAGCGTCGCTCACGCTGGGCCTCCGGTGGGGGCTTCCAGCGAGTACCTCCGTGATCCACTCAGTTCTCTTCGTCCCCCTGTCACAATGTCAGCAACTCTTTCCTCTTCAAGTATGCCGGTGTCTTCTACTTCGTTTTCCCCCTCGCCTGCTCTTGTCTCTGCATCTGGGGCTTCTGTTTCAAATTCAAGTGCAGCGGCAAGATATGAGGGGGAACCCGGGGGAACAAGCGTGGCGTCAAAGGCTTCACCGCCCTCCACCAACACATCATCGGAGGGGCCGTCGCCAACGACAGCATCTACAATCTCGGAGCGACTGCATGCCCTGAGACGCAGCATATGTTCGGGGAAAATGAAGGAATTTCAGCAACAGAGAGGCAACGTTTTCTCCTTGACTGCCTCGCGTGCATGCACAGGCGACAAGGAACCGCGGGCGAAAGAAACAAGAAGCCCCAGGGGCGAGGCCTCCGAAGGACTTGGACGCCCTCACAGGGCCTCGACCTCCACGCCTCGCTGCGCCGTCCTAGCGGGCAGCCGGGAAGGTTGGGCCAAATCTAGAAGTCCGCCCCCCCGACAAAGAAGCGGCAAAAAACGAGACATAGAAGAAAGAGAGCATGAAAAAAGAAGGAAAGAAGGCATAGATGAGGAACGACCCCGGACAGAAGGAAGAGAAACAAAAAGGTATTGCGCCAGGGACAGGTCGGCGGACCGCGCTGTCCCGCCGAGTGCAGGTGAGGGAGGGAAGGACAGAGACAAGGAGAGGAAATCGCGACAGATGAAGAGGACAACTCGTGAAAAGAAAGGAAAACGAGATTCTTCAATAGATGCCGCGACCCCCCAGTCCGACCAGTCACCTTCAACCCGCAGTGAAGGCAGGCGAAGATCGGAGCGTCTCCTGGCCCTGGTTGCACTGAAAGAAAAACAGACCTCGCAGGTCTCTGCTGAAGCACAAGGGAAAAATGCATCTGCCAGGCCATCGCCCACAGCTGGTTCGCCTTCGTCTCTGTCTCATTCCTCTTCCTCCTCTCCTTCATCGTCGCCTACCTCTGCGTCATCTCCTGTCTCTTCCTCCTCTACTTCCTCTTCCTCGTCGCCTACCTCTTCCTCCTCTCCCTCCTGTGTCTCTCCTTCCCCTGCCTGTGGTTCCTCCACGACTTCCATGTTTTCTGTTTCTGTGCTTTCCTCTGCGAGTTCTTCCGGTCTCACGGCCTCTTCGCTGCCTGCGTCGTCGCCTTCTGTGCCTGCTTCATCTCCGCCCGTCGCATCACGGGCGCCTTCTGTTCTCGCTCCTCTCGCGGGTGTCTCGACTGTCTCTGCTGGCTCCACCACTGTCCCTTCTGTCTCCGGTGTCTCTACTGCCTCTGATGTTTTCTCTAGTGTCTCTGGCGCCTCTTCTTCGCCTTCGGTGGCGGTTTCATCCGTGTCAGGAGACACTGCGTCGAAAAATGGAGCCCTGGCCATTTCGGGCGTGTCTCCCGAGCCCGTGACGCCGGGCGGCTCTCCAACTCTGCTGGCGTCTGGGGCGCCGCGCACCGTGCGAGTGGTTCCTTCGGCTTCACAGAAACCTGCGACTCTCCTGCAGGTGGAGAAGGCCTTTTTGCGCCCCCATGGTGGGTCCCGGGCTCCTGCTACCGTTCTGTCGCAAACCAAACTGAAGGTTATCAGCTATTCAGTGCCCACCCTAGGTCGGGCCTCGTCAGGGCCATTTTCTTCCTGCGCCTTCGCCTTGTCTGACCACGGCTCCTTCCGCAAAGTTAACAGAGGGTGGCAGCAGGTAGACGAGTCTCTGCTGATTCGGTTAGAAGACGAAGACCGAGACAATCCCAGAAGTCGCTCTTCCTCTCCGCGTATGACGCGCACGAGGCCTGAGTCCTCTGCAGAAATGCAAAGGCTTCAAAAGGAGATAGAGGAGAGACCCACATGCGCAGCGAGCACTCAGGGCCGGGCTCGAGAAGGAGAAGACGGTCGACAGAGGGCGGAGGCAGACAGTGAGGAGATCCGAAATCCTTCTCTTGACGCTTGTCACCTACAGCCGCGGGCGACTCCCGACCCGCCTCTCGGTGCCTCTCAGGCTTCTGCCTCATCTGACTCGCTTGGGTCTGTACCTCTCTTGCCTCCTTCGAGTAGCCATCTCGAAGAGAAGGGCGATGCGAAGAGGGCAGAGAGCGAGGGGAGCGACGAGGCGCTAATCAGGAAGACAGACGAACCGTGCGAAGACCTCACTGAAGGCTGGTCGAGGGCCAAGAGCCCCCTTTCCCGCGGTGTCTCCGGTAGAGCCGTCGGGGAGCTTCGCGAGTATGCAAGGACACACGAACTGGAGACAAGAGGACCGGGTCCACACCCACGACCAGGAGATGCCGAGAAGCTTTTCCCGGCGGAGAAAAGCGGGAGTGCTTCGAATTCGAGTTGTCCCCAAACGCATTCAGCTGCAGAGGCACCACCATATTTGATTTCGCTCTCATCTGCAACTCGAGAACGAACAGGCGGTATCCAACAGATAGCTCAGGAGCCTGCATCTGCGGCCGCTTGGTCTCCACAAGACCGCGGCCCCCGCGAAAACGCAGGCTGTACTCCAGGTCCTGCTTCGGAAGAAACCTCATCGGCGACCGACACGGGAATCGAGGCGGCGAGCATGAAAGTTTCTGTCGCTGCACAGTCTCGAGTGCGGACACAGGGGATTTACGGAGGCCCAGGGCAAGGGGGCATCTCAGGTTCTTCGATAGGGCAGCCTGCGCAGCGAGCGTCTTCGGCTGCGCCTCCACTGCACACGGGTGCGCTGCGTGCATCCTCGCTGGTGCCTCCGGTGACTTCTGCTCTGGGCTCAGCCCTCGCTGAGGCGCGGCTGCGCGAGCTGCATGCATGCGAGCAGGAGGTGGCGAGAGCGCGGGTCCAAGAGGCCCGTCTGCGGTCGCAGCACGCCGCGGCAGTGATGAGAAGTAAAATGTTGTTTGTCGAGTTTCAGAAAAGCCAAGGCGAAGCTCACCGCTTCGACCAGGAGCGCCTGGCTGCGAGACGCCGGCTTGCGCTCGCGGAGAACAGAGCCGCTGTCGCGGCTCGGAACTTTGAGGCTCTCGCGACCAGGACCAACGTGCAGTCTCCCGCCCACGCAGGTGGCGCGCCTCTGACTTCCGCGCGGCCGCTGGGGCCTCCGCTCGCGGGGCCAAAAGCGCCCCGAGAAGAACCCCGAGAAGCTTCTGTGGGGCTCTTGGGCTCCGAGGCGACCCCCGCGTTCAAGCTGGTGCAGGCGCAGGTGGATCCCCACAGAGGCGAGAGCGAGAGCGATTTGAGGCAGAATGGCAGGCGAGAAGACCCAGTGACAGGGGGAACTAACGCTCATTCTTTTTGTTCAGGGGGTCCAGCGACGCGGGCCTCGTCTGGAAGTGGAGAACACAGCTCGAAGGCCCTGGCGCCTCAACGGGTGGCTAGCGGCAGTGTCGTGAGCGCTCCGAACGTGCAGAGGCGAAGAGAGGAGGAGGCGCAGCTGCTTAAGGGGAGAAAGCGCGTCGCGAGTCGTGAGACGGCAGCCTTTCCAGGAGCTGCGACAGAAGAAAGGACAGACATACGAAGTAAAGGCGGGCAGGTTAAAGGAGCCAAAGAAGGCGAGTCTCGCCAGAGAGAGCGGAGATACTTCGAAACCTGGTTCGACCAGGAGGCGTCCGAAACGGAGACAGGAAACTCAGGAGAGGACCGAGGGGACGACGGGCCTGGCGAGAGGAGCGACAAGAACACAGAGAAGGGTGTGGGCGAAAGTACGAGCCGTGAGCAGAACAAAATAGACTCTTCGACTTCCCGCGAAGATGATCTCCTCGTTTTTTTCGGTGGAGACGAAGATCTACACAACGGCGACCCTCGGAAGCTTGACCATCAGGAACGGAAGGCGGCTTTTGAGACTCTAGGAAAAGGCGAGGGGAAAACAGCCCAGGACAGAGCACGCACAGCCGGCAAACACGGTTCCACCTCTTCTCTTGTGACGGCGGCGAGCAGCTCGAAGCGTCAGAAGCTTGATGGAGACGCGTATGGTGAGAACGGGCCTACTTTAGCCTCTGCGGACCCGCGCGGACAGGCGGGAGTTTGTGCGGGAGAAGGCGCCCCACGCCGAGGAGACACTGTGCGAGAAGGAAGAGGAGACACGTCGCCTAGCGAAAACGTCCCTGTGTCCTGTGGCGGACGAGGAAGCAAGCACGCAGGTAGGCTCGAAAGTTGAGGGCGGTCAGAAGACATGTGAGCATAGCCATACGGAAAAGAGGGCAAGTGCGAGAATCAGAGAAGAAGGCGGGGTCTGGCTGCATTTCTCATGTTTCCGGCCTGTGAAGGATGTGTGTTGTTCGCTCGTGTGTGTACACCTTCAGGACCAGGGAGCACGCCACCGAGCACGAACGCCCATATCTATGTCTCCGTTCTGAAGGACTTGGGCTGCGTCGTGTCTTCGCTTCACACCCGTGACGAGCGCGGAGACAAGGGACAAGAGACCCGAGGAGACATTCAGGATGCGAGGCGGAAGAGGGCGGGGGAAGCGAGTGAGATGGAAAAGGAAACGCCTTCTCGATCTCTAATGACACGTGAAGGAAGCGCGGCGAACGCGGGCTCTGTTGCGGCGTCGGAGAAAAGAGAGAGAAACGGAAAAGAGAAAGGGGGTGCCCCCCGTGAGGCACAGCAGGTGACAGAGAGAGAGACAGGGAACGGGAGGAGAGCGAAGAGCCTCGTGGAGAAATTTCGCGGAGACAACTGCATGCGACCGATCTGCTACTACGCTCTCAACGGCGCCTGTCTCGATCCGAAATGCCCCAACATCCACTTGAGTTAACACGAAAATGGAACAGAGATGACGGGAATGAGGCAGATGGAGGTGCGCCAGAGACACGAAGGTTTTCCTGTTGAACCGCAAGAAATATTTGAAGCGGCACAGAACAGACAGTGTCTGCCGGCGGAGAGAGAGGCTCTATGCAGACAGAAAGTGGAAAGGAATTCGTGGCAGCTGCGAAGAGTGGCAGAGGTTGAGGCAGTTAAAATGCCAAAGGAAGCGAAGGCCGACAAACAGAATTACCGCGGGTAACACAACTCTCGTCGCTTCACTGTAGCGCCGACATGTCGTTCTTCACGGATTTCTCAGAGCAGCATGGAGAACACGCGTCGGAGCTTTAGCTCTCCGGCACTCGACAGGAAAACCTCCCTACGCATGTATTCAGTTTATCTATGTATCTGCAAATCGCTGGTATATTTCTTGTGACGAGTCTCAAGGGATACAGAGTCTCGCAAGCCTCCCGGTGGGCTTGTGGAAATCAACGACTCGCGCGTCCATATGACGCTGACCCGAGTTTCAGTCCAGAGGAATAGCGCGCGATCTGGTATAAGTTTCGGAAACATGTATATTCACTGAACGCGCGAATGCAAAGGAGATACAGGGAACAATCCAAGAGGTCCTGGAGCAGACGCGTTTCCAGTTGACCTATTTTTTAACGTCCGTGCGCCTAGCTCGCCCTCGGATGTCTTTCGTGTACATACCCGGAATGTATTTTTCCTCGCTTTGAACCGCCGTCGAGACGCGAGAACGCGACGGACACCTGGGAGCTGAATGCACATGAATGGTGTCTCGTCGAGGACAAAGGTAGGGGGCAGTTTGCGAGTCTGTGGCGCTCCTAGGGTGCTGGATGGTTTTTTATGTACGAATACCGCTGCCGGGTATGAGACGTTGTGTGCCCTCACCCCCTTTAAATTGACACGTGTACGCGAGCGTTGGACGCATTCGCTATCCAGAGTTTCTTTAGCGACATAGGAAAGGGTAGCGCTGAGATAACTTTGAGAACTGTAAGTGGCACATGCGTGTGGCAGTAATCGATCTGTGATGTGGAATCAAGTAGCGAATCTCTTTCCTAGACGCGTCGATTTTTGGGTAGAGAGGGTGCGAAACGGACCTTCTGTCGTCTGCCGGCGCTTCTCGCGCGCCCGACTGGAAGGCAACTTCACTCTGACTGTACAAGTGACAATTCGTGTGAATAGGCTCGCTCTGTTCTCGTCTCGATCCTCATCTGCCCCAGTCACCGGGAGGAAAGTTGCTCTTATATACACATCTGATCCTCGTACTTCGTGACCACTTCTGCGGTCTTGTTGCTCGTTCCATCCGGCTTTCCTCATGCCACGATGTGCATGTGGATATCTGGGAGTAACTTCTATTTTGTTGTACTCGTTTGTTGAGCTCTAGCCATGCAAGCCTTGTCAGGAGGCGTCGATCGACCCGGCAAGATAAAAATAGATACACCGGAGCTACCGCGGGGAGGAACACCAGTCGACGTCGCCTCACCGCGTACTCACTTGGTTAACAAGGACAAAATAGCGCGGCACTGAGGTCGAGCGCTTCTGTTCGAGAACCCAGACACACTCACTAGCGAGTTTCAGCTGGCCTCAGTTCTTTGCCAAAGAACCCGCACTGCCGGTTCGATAATTGAAGCACAGAGCCAAGGGTGGCTGATGATTCCTCTTCCCCCCTGCAGACGGGACCTGCAAAAAGCGAAAGGAAGACACCGCAGCAATTGTGCCGGTCGGCGGCAGAGCTGCAGCTACTGCTAAAAGTGTTTGAATCCAATATCCTGCGACATTAAGGTTCCATATTGGATGTGTTCTAGGCGTAATTTATGGGTTCACGTTATCACTCGTGTTAACAGCGAGGACGACGACTCCTCAGATGCTAGGGTGATCTGTACCGTCGTACTGGGGGCAATCATCTGTGAAACCGGAGTGTTTGTAATTTTTTTACGCCGGCTCCTCCGCCCCTGCCCGGAAAACTGTCGTCCAGAGTGCACACAGTAACGGGTATTTCATAGTGAGCAGAGAAACGGACGGAACCCGGCAAGAGGTAGACAATGAAAACCCAGGAGAGGCCAGGTGACTGGCAGTGAAACGGGTCGAGAAGTTGGGCTCCAGAAACCGCCTTCGCGCTTTCGGTCTACACGCGTTCTACAGTCCAGAAGACCAACGCTTCGTCGATCGAACTTCTTTTCACCTAAAAAGAGCGCGGAACGGTGACACCTGAATCACAGACGAACCCGGTAACCATACACGGGAGATGCTCACTAAGACCATCTCTATGCGCACGAGGACTGAACTAGTCCCGTCAAAGAAACAGAAAAGCGCGGAACCGTTCCGCAGGTTGCTTCCGTTCGCGAGGAAAAAGAACAAACGACACGAAGGGTACAGACGGATCCAAAAACGGTCTAAAAAGGACGAGGCCTTCACCTTCCTCTTCCGTCAAATTCACCCCCGTGTGAACGAACGAAGGCAGCTGGCGGAACAGCGGAAAAACCTAAAAGAAAGGGTTCCAAATATGTACATATATGTATATGACAGGTGAAGACAATGCACGGTAAGTTCAGGTCTCCAGAAAAAACGAGAAATTGATGCGTCGCGCCGCCGCGTCTTTTTTAATCAGAAGGACTCCCGCCTCGCCATTCCTTTGTTACCGAGAGGAACCCGACAACGCCATCCTGTGTCTTCGCCTCCCTTTCGTCACCCTGTTCACGTGATAGAGTCAAACGCATTCAATCTGACAAACAGTGATCGAGTCACTCGCGTGCTTTCTTCCGGAATCCTCTCCATCTTCACCTTCTTCATCAGGCCCCGACGTTGTTAGTATGCGTCTCACTCCGTGCCGCGGTCACTCGAGTTACTCTTCCTTCCTCCAGTCGTCGTCTTTCCTCGCTGCATGCCTGGGCGTTGCTTCCTGTCTGCTCTTTGCCTACAACGTTGGCCTTCCTCGAGTTGTCCGATTTCTGCACTCCTGCACTCGCCTTCAGCTCCAGGCTATCGACACCGACTTTTCTTTCCTCTCACGTTCACGTGGATGGGGCGTCTGCGCCCTTTGCTCGGTTGAAAGTGTTCTCAAGAAGAAACTCTCTGTCGAACTCGTTTTGTGCAAAGCGACCCTTGTCCACCTGTCGTCGTTCTTGGCGGAGCTGTGAAAAACGCACACACAAGCAGAGACCTGAATTCACCTGACGGGGGCAATCGAGAGAGGACAGTCCTTTATCTTCAGCCGTTAGCACAACGAAGAACAATGGAAGGCCGAACCTGCAGGGTCCTCGAGACAAAGCATACACGCATGTGAAGATGCATGTGGGCTACCTCAGGGAGGACGATCAGACGAAAAGGAGTCCTTCCACAGAAACGCAAACACCCACCGCTACTTGTAGGCTGCACCAATACGTATCAACCTATTTATCTATACAACTACATGTATCTATCTATCTACATCTATCTATCTACATCTATCTATCTACATCTACCTATGTACATCTGTCTGTCTCACTTTATCTCTACCTATGTAGTGAGAGGGAGTTGCTGCTGTGCCTGTCGCGTTTATTTTCTGCTTTCTCGTCACCTGTTCTTGTCTTTGATTCGCGGCGAGCTGCTGCTGTCTGGTAGAGGCATCACCACATCCCCACACTTCCACTTCTAGGACCTCGAAAGGCATGTGGAAGACGTCCTGCTCTTCGTGGCCTCCGTCGTCTCTGTCTCCATCAGGGCTCGACAGCAAGGATCCATTTGCCCCTGCGGGCAAGCCGCCCGCCTCGCCCGGTCCCTTGTCCTCGCTGCAAAGAGACTGCGTCCGTTTCGCACCCGACAAAAGGCTGTCCTCACTCCGAGAGTCGCCCTGGTGCCGGACACGAGCTCGTTTGGAAGCCACGAGCACACCTGGGCCGTAAGTCGCGTCGCTCTTCGTGCAGTAGCAATTCTGGAACTCTGGGTGGGCAGAAAAGCCAACAGTACACTCTGTCTCTTTCCTCGAGCTCCACACCTCTCCGGCACAATCTTCTGCGATGTATCTTTGCATGTGCATCTGCATACCGCCCTGTCTCACTATCTAGGTCCATCAGGATCTGTCTACATATTTCTCTGAACATATCCATCTATCGATCTGTGTCTGTATCCATCACTCAATGTGTTTCTGTACTGATCTCTCCACATGTCTCTACCTGTTTATATCTACCAAGATCCACCTCAACCAATCAATCTACACATCTACCTACATGTATCTATCCGTCTCAGTTTACATCCACCTCTCTCCCCCTCTCTACAGAGACAGACCGCCTAGTTCGGAGGCAGAGGAGAGAACTCGAGAGCAGTGGCGGGTGCGAGAAACGAAAGAACGCGCACAAAAATCCCCAGATGGAAACAACGAGAAAAAAAGAAAAGAAGAAACACGAATGAAGAGATATGAAGCATGCAAAACCGAGAAGTCGCCGACGCAGTCATGAGGGGAATCACTCGCGTCTATTTTTTACGGGCGACTACGTTCGAGAGGCTGAGAGAGGACGCATGGCTCTGGGGGCTTGCGAGAAAACGCAAATCGATACTGCATGCGGGAAGCATCCTCACCATCGTCGAGCCAGAGCCTGAAGCATCCAGGCTGACCTCCAAATCCAATGCCCCGAGGGTAGAATTGATTTTTCACATTGATGTACACGAAATTCCTTCCGAGTCCACTGGGTCTGCAACGCAAGACATACAGCGAAAGATGCAAAGACACAAAGTCTTCCCCTGCGACAAATACTCAAGCATCGAGAAATATGCGGTGAAATGAAAAATCGAGAATGAACCAGGCATTTGACACGACACACAGTCCATGTGAGACTGTGCTACAACTCGCCGAAATTGAAGATAACTGGATTCGTCGAGTTCCGATGTGTATGCTGCTGCGCTTGTCAGTATCAGAAGGACTGCATGCGTTAGGTCCTTGTGGCACGCGTTCTTTTCTTGAGAGACAGCAAAGACGACAGTAAAACGAGAAAAGGAATGTTCGAGAGAGAGAGAGGAAGCAAGAGAAAGCAAATTCAGATCAAAGAAAGGCAGTAGCAGCCCTACAGGCAGGAACCACGATTCCGAAGCACCGTCCGAGACGCGCAATGCAAGAGAAGAGACATGTGAGAGGAGAGGCAAGAGGTCACAGAGCCGAGAAGATGTGAAAAACGCTTACCTGATAATCTGGAACTGAGGTTCCAAGCTAAAGAGAAAGCAGTTCGCATCTCCCATGTACACATGTCCGCCGTCCTTCCACTCCCTGAAGAAACAGGAACGAGCAAACCAGAGACAAAATGCATTAGAGGAAACGGACCGCAAAGGCAACACGGGGGCATTTGAAGGGTGGACACCCGGCAAACAAAAACCAGGAAACCCGAGTGAATGAGACACAAGCTTGGTCACTCGGCAGGTCCCGCGCCTCGTCAGTTGTCCTTTGTCTTCAGTGAAAATCCTTTGCTGAGAAACAACAGCTCGCGATCAGTCTCTCCTTCAGTCCAGCTCTCGTGTCATCGTTTTCTTCTTCTTCTACTCACAGCACGTCTCTCAGTTGTTCTTCCTGTTTCTGTTATCGCCCCCCCCCCTCCCAGAATCTCGTTCCTCGCCCTTTGACTTTTTTCCTCCGGTGACCTGTCTCGGCCCTCTGCAGCTCCGCCTACCTATGCTATGATAATGTCAATACATGGTCTAACTGCGGCCGCAGGAGAGCGAGAGGTTAACCGCTATTCAAACAGAACCGTTACCGTCGCTGTAGATCAGTGCTAATTCTACAGTTTATCTCCTATGGCACTACAGAACGTATAAATGCTCCTTCCTCCAGTCGTAGGCTGCTTAGTACGGGGCCCCGAAAAAGAGTATCAAGTTCTTTGATGGATGTTCGTTACTTTTCCCCTGCAGGATTTCGTCCTTGACGCCAGCCTTGTACGAAGAAGGATACGTTAACAACATTCGCTTATAATGTGACAATAACTATACGAAATCCAGCAGTGAGGTCTATGCTGGTCTTGCCGGCTTCGTATGGAGCATACAGTATTGCTTCTTTTGCTCCCCTGTGGGATTTTACAAGCACAAGCAACAGGTTTAGATTAACGGGGAAGGCAGCTGTGTGGCTGTTTCACTTTTCCTCTACGGTCTACCCCTCAGTTCAGCTTGAGTCTGCACCTGTTCTACAAATTTGAATGAAATTAAAAGCAGAGAGTGAAGTCGCCTTCCTGGCCACTAATGTCTACTGGAGTGCGACCTGAAAGCGGCCTACGTGGAGATCATAGCGCCGAGCACGGGACCGTGTTTCGTCTTGATCACCAAAACCGTCGGAGCATCGTAGAAGAAGACGCTGCTGCAGATGCGATTGAAGCTGGCGCCTGCAGAGAGAATAACGAAAGCAAATTGCGAAAGATCCGAAGAAGCTCGAGGAGAGGAGCGCGACACAGGGGGAGCGACGCAGAGATGCCGATTCGAAGAAATATTCAGGAATGCCTCACCTTGCTTCCACGACGAATACAAGCGATGCCAAGGCGTGAGAGGGGGGAAGGCGAAGATCATGCTCGACAGGCGTAGCTGAAAAGAAGAGGTAAAGAAGGAGAAGAGTGCAAGAAAGAATGGGATAAAGCAGACTCAGAAGAACACGAACAAGGAGAACAGTCAAGAGAGCGACGGGGCGAGACTAGCCAGTAAAGCAGCGATCGGACAGTTTACAGACAACAGAAACAAGAAAGCTGCGGAGACGAGGCTCAGGGCGAGACCCAATGAGAAGAAAGGCGACCAGGCGACCCAAGCTGTTCTCCAGATCGTGCCTCCGCTGATCTCTGGTTCCCCCTCCCTACTCCCACTCACCATCACTGCAGTTTCATCAGTGAAGATTTTGCTGAATCCGTCTAGAGGCCCATCTCCTCTCCACCCCCCTGTACTCTGACAGAGAGTATCAAGGCTCGGACTTCTTTGTAAGTTCTGAAGAGAATTCGCACGCGCCCGACTACCTCTCCGTGAGGAGCCGCTAACAGCAGTGCCCCGTCGACGCGGAGCGTAGACCTGAAAACAACATTGAAGACAAGCAGAGAAATGCTGGGGTTGAAACGAATTACCAACTGTATCAAAATGTTTACTGCCTAAACGATCTATATCTTAGAACGTGCAACTTCTTCCTTGACTCAGCCGTCAGAGACCGACAAGATGCAGGGTCAGCGCCTTGGCCGATGGCTGCAAACGATGGTCGAAAAAAACAAAGGAAATTCCATAAGAAGGGGAGACGTTGACACACAGGGGAGACAGAGAGAGGCAAAAAAACGATTCCGTCGACAACTCCGACCCATTTCACGCAAAGGCGACGCTCGAACGGAGGAAGAAACATTTTCCTTGATAGCGTAGAAAAAACATCGTGGGGCAAGGGCCACAAGACACGAGGACTGCGGGCGAAAAGTGATCGAAAAATTCACGAATCGCTATTTTTGTGAAAGCAGCTAGAAGGCCTCTACAGCAAAGTGAAGAAATGACGCAATCGAGGCTCTCCTGCTCGCAAAGAAGAAGAGTCGGACACCGACTGTCGTTCTTCGTCCCGTTACCTTGTCTTATCCCTTTTGTGTTTTCAGATTCTCTTTCCCCTCTGTTTGTTTCAGCATCACACACAGCCTCTCCGCACAGAAAGAGGCGCCCGCGATCCTCCTCTTCTTCTCACACCTATCGCCTTCTCGCTTCTTCTCGCACCTGGTACTGCAACGTAGGTTGCTGCTTCTTCACAGCGCCGTCGTCCACAGCAGGGTCGGTAGGGCCGAGCAGGAAGTGGCTGACGGCTCCGACAAAAAGAGTTGGGAGGACGGGAAGAACCTGGAGGATCCAGAGAAGAGCCTCCTGTTGCTGCTGCTTCGACGCGCCTGCACACCCCATCTGGGCTCCAGAAAGGTTCCCGCTCGACGCTCCTTTGTCTGCCGCGGCTGCGGGTCCCGGCGCCCCAGATACAGTCACGATACAGGGGGGCGCGGACCCGCCGGCTCCGGCAGAGCCCTGGGCCGCAACACTCCCAGCGCTCCCCATCTGAGGCCCCGCGGTCTTGGAGCCCACGCCCGCGGCGGCGCCCGCAGAGGTCGCGAAGGCGCTCAAGAGAAAGGAGAAATCCAGCGGCGTCGAGACAGGCAAGGAGACAGCCGCGGCAGACGAGGAGTTGGAGTCCCAGCCAGACATCCCTGGACCTGCAACCGCCTGGCGGGACGAGCTGTGAGCCCCAGATCCCAGGAAGTCTGCATCGCTGTCTGTGGGTCCGCCGGCGGGGCTCCCAGGGCCCGCGCGGTGGTGGCTCCGCGGCGAGGACGCGACCCGGGACGCGTGGTCCCCAGCGGGTCCCTTGGCCCCCGCGTGGTCTCCAACGCCTCCGGCGGCGCGCGGCGACGCGGGCGTGGGCCCCCCGGCAGCGAGCGCGAACGGGTTGGCCGACGAGAAGATCGGATTCGACGGAGAGATGATTGCCAGGAACAGCAAGTAGGCAGACACGAACACTTGGTGCAGCACCGCCTCGATCCCCGAACAGGGGACCGCAGAGACTCCCGCGGAGCCCGCAGACGGCTGGACAGCCCCAGAAGCCCCAGCCTGCAGAGACGCCGTGGACGCAGTCTGAGGCGTCTCGGACGTCAGGCTCCCTGCGCTCCCTGAGGGGCCCCCGTGGTGCAGCAAGAAGAGACCCGCGCCCAGGTGGTGACTGTGGGCAGTGGCCCTGAAGGAGCAGAGATCGCAAGGCGAAGAGTCTGCCGGATAGACTAGGACTCGGAAAAGAGACACACCCCTTCTATAGTTCTCGAATCACGTGAACTAAACTACACAGGACTATTCGATCAAAGGGGCCCGGACTGTGACATTCAGTCCCTCAGTACGCCAGTGTAACTCGTCTGCTCGATTTTCAAAGTGGTCAACCTCCTTTGCTTGATCTCCCATATTCACCCTTCTTTCTTCAGTCGTTCCTCGTTCTCTGACTTGCAGCATCATTCTTCCCACGCTTTTCATCTTCGTCTCTCCGTTTTCCACCGTCACTCGTTCGCGGCGTGTCTTCCGATGATTTCTTTCTCCCGTCGTCTTCCTCGCTGCACCTGCCCAGGTGTTCCTCGACCTACCCACCCCTTTCTGCTCATTTCTCCTTGTTCTATTTCTACACATTTGCACTCTTTCCTCGACTTCTGGTCCTCCACAATGCGTCCGCCCCCCCCCCCGGCAAACCACCTTGACCTTCGTCTGCGGCTTCCCGCTTGTGGTACTTGTTTTCTTCTCTTGCTTCGGAAACAGCCTGTGGAGTCACACTCAGGTTCACCCACACTTGAATGTCTCTCTTCGTTAGAGATGAGTGACGAGAATGTGGACACAGACGATGAAATAGGACAGTAGGCCCCTCACCCGCGATCGATGTTGTGGCGGGAGCTCCAGTTGCCCGACTGCTGGTGTCTCAGGCGCTTGCACTGCTCTTCTAAGACTTTCGACATTCTCGACAGCAGCCGCTGCAGCATGTGCACTTGGAGTTCCTCCCGGTCTCCATATGCGCATGCACTCACGGCGTCGACCATCTCCTGCGAAGGAAAAAGGCGCAGAACACACAAACGAGAGGGAGACGTGCAGAGAAAATACAGCGGAAGGGGCAAGATACCAGCGGAAGTAATGAAGCAGACAAAGGGGGGATAACGGAGGAGACAAAAGGCGGATTAAGGAGGAGCTTAAACGGGGCGACACTCATGCAGATGAGAAAACCCTCATACACGTATCGCGGCCTGCACATCCGAGTCACGTTTTCTGAAGTTCTTTGACAGGCCCACACGTTTACTTCTCCTCCATAGTCTCCCACTGCCTTCGCCATTCTCCGGTCTGTTGTCTTCTCGCTTCTCCGGCCTGTCTGACTCCTCTCACCTGGAGTGTGATGTGGATGCCTCCACTGCATGTCTCCTCGCCCTTGCGAGCGCCTTTCCCCGAGCAGGTCAGGTTCCCCAAATTCTTCAAGCCCCCTCGCGTGGAGGGCGCCGGCGTCTTGGAAGCAGCTAGCTGGCTGCTGCTGTCGATCTTCCCAGTTAAAAATCCGCTGCTGCTGTACCCGCGGCCCTGCACTTGCTGCATGCGAACGACGTCCCGCAGAACTGGCAACAGAACCGACGCCGTGGGGTGCAGCACCGGCGGGAAGATCCGCAGGAAGGAGTGAAGCGAAATGCGAGCTTTGGCTGGAGAAAACTGGTGAGGGAGAAACACAGACAGAAGCACGAGATGAACGGGCAGAAGCAGTGGCTATGAACTTGCAGAAGCCGAAAGAAGATGAGAGGGAAGACGCAGGAGACGATACATAGAAAATGAATGGAGGGGAGCAAAAGGATACCAGAGCCCCACGAACGACAGCCTAAAGATACATGACGGGGGACAGAAGTTGAGGCTACAAAAGGAAACACCATGATATTTTTAAAGCTTGTATACTAACGATGCTGGTTCGAATGTTCGCTGGAAACCTCTATAAAGAATCACGGACGACACAAAGCGAAGTATGCACGGGAAGCAGGAAGTGGAAGAGCCACGAAAATGTGAAGAGAGGATATACACGGAACGGGAAAGCGACAAAAGAACGAACGAGAAACAAGAGGACAACTTACTTCATTGAGACCAAAACTCGAAAGCAGCTCCTGAACCTCCTGCTGCGATAGGCGCTGATAGGACAGGGCCGGGGTGGCATGCGAGAATTTGGAGCTCGAATCCCCCATCCTCACTCTCTGTCTCGTTCGATTTCTCTCTCTTGTGTTCTAGCCTATCTTGCCAATTCCCTCGCCTGTCCCCTTTTTTCGCTCCTCGTCTTACAGCTCTTTTTGGCTGTTCTACCTGTGCTCTGTGCGACTCTCTCGTTTCTAGACGTTGGTTTCTGTCCTACAATCACCTGTCGATGCCTCCCCCTTCTCAGCAAGACGAGTTCCCGCGTCTCTCTCCAGTTGTCTTGTATTTTCTCTCGCTTTCAGTCTCTGCTTTCTGCCTCGCAGTCCCTAACTGCATCGGCGACGAAGAATTATCAAGTGCAGCATACGTCGCCTTTCTCACTGTCCAGAAGTCCCGAAAAATATAAAATGATGGTATCCAGTTGTCTGCCGGGTCTGGTCTCTGCTTCTTGGCGACTCTCTGTCTCCTTCACTTAAAACAACATCATCTGTGCTTCCTCTCTTCCTCCCCTTGGCGCTTTGCACGCGAGCAACGGAACATGTAGTTTAGATCGATGTATTGTGACAAACCAGGCCAGAAACAGACAACCTTCTGGAAATGTGATGGCAATCACAGAGTTAGGTCGGAAGGACGACGCACAGCCTTACCACAGAGACAGAGGGAGGGAAGGAAGGTGAAACAGAGGAAGGTAGAGCGAGTGAATGAAGAGGGAGGGAGGGAGGCAGAGGAGAAAGCGCGCAGTTGGCAGAGACAGGAACGAAACATCCAGAGATAGAGAAAGCAAAGAAGAGTTCCGCAGAATGCGTGGACAAGTGGGGGGAGAGCTGGGAGGCTGAGAAGGAGAGGAAGCGGCAAAACAACAGAAGAGAACGGGGAGAAAAGATTCGTCAGGAAGAGCATGAAGAGCACGCGGTGGATACATGGGGCGGCGGGACTCTGCAGGTTCCAGGACAGGTGAGTGCAGCCTTCCCTGAAGACCTACGATCCTTTTTCTGCCACGCGTTTTCTACAACTTCCTCCCTCGCAGAAAGACAGGAAAGCGTGGATGAACACGCATCTGCCCAGAGGTGAAGTTAAAAAGCAGAGCCTCGCTCTGGTTTCATCGCCAAAATAAAGACACACCAGAGAGACGCGCGACGCCCCCGCATCGCAGATGTGCAGAACCGGCGGCCACAGCTCTATCGCTACATGTATGAATAGAAGTAACAAAGAGACCCTTCAACCGCGGCACATACACAGAGAGGAGTGTTTATGAATGCTTGGAGGAGGGGAAAGCGGGCCGCGCCGTGTTCACTGTTGCGGACTCTACGCTGCTTCTGAAAAGATGCAGGTGAATGGACCATGCGAGTGAAACAGCGGCACAGAAATAGCCGCGCACAAGATAGACGTGTGGTTGGCTGAAAAGAAGGCAAAAGAAGGACCAGTACAGGAACCTGACAAACCCGCCTTTTCTCGCAGAGAAGAGCGGATCCGTGAGCTACTACCCCCTAGGAGTCTGTGTCAAAAGGAACGCCCGAGCCCGGGCTCCGTTGACGGCGACCGCAGTAAGGAAAACGAAAAAAATGCCTCGGAAACTCGGCAGCACATCCGGTTCTTTCCTCCGCTAACCGCACATGCAATCTGGAATACAGCTTCTCGCAGTTTCGACTGTCTGTCACCGTGCAAAACCTCGAAAAGTCCGCAAGTCTCGCATCCACCCTTCCTCGTGGAGTCAGCGAGCCACGCGATGGTTTAGTGGAAATTGCACGCGTGCAGCCGACGAAACGGGGATTGCAGACAGTTTAAAAAGCGGGTAAAAGCAGAAACGTGGCCTTTTGGTCGCTGTTGGCTGCACCGCAAACGCGTTACGGATTTCCCAGCGGAACAAAAGGCTACAGTGCCTCGACTCGGCCGGGAACCGCAAACAGCGTGTCTTTTCGACAGAAACGGTTGTCGAGGGCGACAGAGGCAAAAGGGAGCGACGGAAGACAGAGCGACTGACGGGATTCGAGGCGAACGCGAAGCGTGAACGCGAGCCAGGCAAAAAATGTTAGCTCTAAACAGAACTTTCTGTTATGGAAGAAGCGAGTTTTGGGCTTCGTTCCCGGTAAAATGTTACTACCCACCGAGTTTTCCCCAGTCGACAGCCTCGACCGTCCTTGTAGGCAGAAAAGAGACATGGCAAGAAGCGAAGAACCAGCTGGCTACATCCCGGGCGCGGTTCTTCAGCGATAACGTGCGATTGAAAATTCCCACTTCCCTCGGGAGTTCTGCAGAGGGATCATTTCCCCTCTCAGACACGCTCGAAACTTGGAAAGAACACGCCAGACACGCTTCTCGACTTCTCAAAGCCTGCGGTTCTCTGCGACGGAGACAGGAGAGCCGCAAATGCACGCCAAGGACGCAACGTAAAGATTTGAATTATCAACGTCATTCTGACACATACTCGAAGCTGAACAAAGACAAACGAGAAAAGAGCAGACGCAGGCAGAACGGGAAACGCAGCCGATGCTGACGACGCCTGCCCGTACGCAGTTGCACATTCGCACGCGAGCCCGAGATACTTTCCGAAGTCGCTACACGCTACACTATAACTCTTTCCACCATTGAAAGCTGCCATTCAGTTACTTTTTCATGTTATTATTGGGGGAGCGGCGATAGTGAACAACAGAAACACATCGAAAGAACCCGCACAACCGCCACCAAAGAGTCCTGTTAGCGTTTTAAGAAGACCTCGAGAACTTCGCAACAGCTTTCGACATTCTGAAGCAAGTAGTCAATTGTGTGCCTGTTGGAGTAACGGTGCGTACTGTGTCATTTAAACCGCCGTTCCTCAGCTCCAAGCTCGTGGGCCAGTGCTGCGAGCGCTGCTGTTTTTTCGCGCTCTGGTTGATCAACGCAAATCCAGCACTCGGATGTATTTTGCCACCAGATTAGAATCACGCAAGCGAGAGAGGCACATCTCTGGCTTTGTAGGCACTTTATGTCACTTCTGTCGTCGAGAGGGGTGAGGCGAGTGCAAAACTCCGTAAGCTAAACTGCCTAGAGACGAGTACGCGTTCCAAAGTAACTAGGTTTGTCTATTTGGGGGAATTTACTCTGTGTGAGGAGAGCTGTGATAGTGGAGGCAAGCAGGGCCATACACGCAGACGTCTTGCCCCCAGAATAATTCGCAGAGACAGGGACACTATATTACCTAGGGTACTGAAGATGACTACACAACTATGATATACAAGCAATGAAGTTCCTTAGGATTGCTCCGTGCTACGATTGATGTGCCCCATCACCCCAGCTGAGTGCTTATGACAGCTTTTAAGTTACACGTCTTCGTTGGCAGGCTAGAAAATCGACTGTTTGTTGCTGACGTAACATCGAGGCTGCTGCGTTTTGCATGAAATCTATGAATTCGCTCCGCTGAAAAGACGGCACGTTCAACATTTGGGAGCACTTGCTCCCGGTTGTCCCACATCAGCGCGTCTGCGTACATTTATGTGAGTATCTGCGAAAGAATAGCTGCCCTTACTGGATGACTGGTTCAGGAAACAGCCCCAGAGCCCAAGCAAATGAAAATCGTCGGATCAGAGTCTCAGACGTACATCATTTTCTTTCGGGAGTGTTCGTAGGAGGGGGATTTCAAATGAACAGTCAGTGGGTTGCAAACTTGCAGCTTCAAATGGTGTTAGGCGGAAAAGCACAACGCCTCCAATGGTAAGGAAAAAAGCTTACAAGAGGACTTGTCACCGCTGAGAATCTACTGAGTATCGGTTCGTGGATGGTCCAGCTTTTTAAGTAAATTATGCCGGATGTCAGGATCTTTCCCACCCAACGACTATCACAGTAATAAACTATTGTCGCTGGAGAGTTCCTACTTAGCTCTCAGGCAAACCATTCAAGGGTAAAGGCATCAGGAAGGACCTCACAGGGACAGTCTTGAGAACCATCGTACTGCGGGAAATAGTCTCAGACACGATCAAGAACAAACCTGCTTTAGGAGAGAGTTGCTGCGAGTTGGACTCGCGGTTTAGATCTTGACGACATTTATTTAATGAATCCAAGAAGTGGGACATCGCTACGGTTTCAGTAGTGAGGCTGTCGCAGTTGAAATATTAGGGGGTTTAGTCGCAAATGGTCGAACCGGTGGTCAGCGGACCGTGACTCTCGGATAATGGTGTTTTATCGTCAGGCATTTGTATATTTCTCGTTCCAAGCAAAAGAAAGCTTACCACTGCATCTACGAACGTGTGCGACAGCTTAGTGATTCTGCCGTCGTCAGGCCTTCTGTATTGCTTAACTCAGCTACTTAGGAATTACGATTGATATGGCCCCCCAAAGCGTTCTACTGCATCGCGGTCCTGATAAAGAAGGCGCATGCACGCGTACATGCCCAGCAGACGTTGCTCATTTTAGGCATCGGTGTCTCTCCGTTATCTCTGGCACCTGTCGAAATCTGCGCCAGTTTACATATCACTGCTGCCTATAAAAAGAACATTTCGTAGATAGCGGAGGAGCCCATCTGGTGTGCTCTGCTTCGTTATCGAGGTACGCAGCAGCTCAGTGCCGTCTGTGTTTCACAGCGATCTTCGCCGGTTTATTGTCTGGTGGAAATTCATACGTATCCCTGTGTACAAGAACTCGCTAGATGACGATGACTGCCAATGGCAGTCCTTGCGTTCACTATTTCTGCCCCGTTCTTCTACCCTGTGTAAACGCTGATAGCTGTGTCATGCCACATTTCCCGATTTTGCGCCTCGACGGGGACGGTGAAAATTCATTTCAAATTTGGATGGCGCCATAGGCGATGAGTGTAGAACAGTAACTGCGACTGAAAAATTGTCTCCCTCTTTTCAGCTGTGTTGTTCCGTTTTCGCGCTAGATAGTCTTCCCCAATGTGCTTTTTTTTACGGATAGAAGTTTCTTTCTTGCCAAAAGGAGGAAAAGAAAGAAAGTACGTGCCACGAACCGATTCCTGTGTAACGTGACTAGCGGCGTCTTGGAAGGAGACAGTGTGACCTTCAAGGCCTTTGCCTTCATTTTTCTTCCTGAGGTCTTCCCCGGTTCAAGCGCTGCCTTTTCATTCCGTCCGCTTCGGACGTTTCTTAGGTGACACCCTCCCTTTCGTCAAATTTTTCCCTTATGTCTCCTTTTACCTTCTTTCTGTCTCTCTACGCTGCCTTTCCCGCCCTCCCTCTTTGAGTTATCCCCCACATTTGACAAGATGTCGACAATTGGCTGGTGAGCTCGAGCAACTGTGAGCACTTACATCAAGCGTGATTTGTGTGTTTCAGAGCATGCGTACTCCACGCCGCTGTCCTTCAAGGTACCGCGCCCAGCCCTGAGTGCCCGGTGACTGAGGCAAAATGCCTGCCTCGATGGTACTCCACAAATACGTTTGCAATGCAGTTTGCGGAGTAGGACATTTTATGTTCGGGAAGGAGGGAAGTCGAGCAAGTCTGCACGTGCTGCAGCCAGGTGTAATTACACTGAGTCCGACACTCCATCCGCCTGGTTCACCCGATGTTGATGCTTTTCCTTGGCCATATCCATTCAAAAGATGGAGACAGAAGACGCATGCTTTCCGGGATTTTTCCGTGCATCTCTCAATTCCTTTCTTCCCGGCGTCTCCTGTGGCGACAACTCCCGCTCCGTTCTGTCGAACTGCAGGGAGGGGGACGGAAAATCAACAGATTTGCTGCAGTTCATTGCCCGCCGCACCCCTGACATCGCAACGACTCGTTGCTTGCTGGAACACCCATCCCTCCTGTCGAATGCAATCCGGCTTGGTTCCCTCTAGAAAAATCCGTTCCTTTTCTTCGGTAATAATATCCAAAAGCAGAAAAACCCAAGGAGCTGATGCTGGGGGACAGCAGTCGGCACGCGGCTCAGGAAGGAAACGGTATCGACGGGCAGTGAATGCCGGAGAAGAGGAAGGCGAGCGGAACGATGAACTCGGTGACGATGGACTTCCTCGGCTTGTGCGAAAAGCGGTTGAGGTACGGACACACCAAAATTCTTCTATTTGTGTCCTCACGACACGCCCGTTTCATGTGTACCTGTGTCATCACGAACTCTCTTCTCTGTTTTTACGTGCATTCGTTTTCACACGAACACCCTACATCAAGTATGCGGAGGCATGCAAGAAAGGGGATCTCCAGCGGGGAGAAGGGGTCAGGGAAGGACTGTTTTTTTCGTGGGTCTGAAAGGAGTGTGTCTCTGTTGTGGCACCGCATATTTTTCCTCGCCGCCATGGCACTCCTAGGGGAGCAAGGGAGGCACAGAACAGCAAGAGACACATATGTGAACTACTAAGGCAACATGGTTAGAAGGCACAAAGCGATGCCTTATTCGAAGCTAGCCCTGGTCGAGAGTCCTAAATTACGGTGGACGGATCTGTATATAAGAGCTGTACAAGGCATGTCTGAGAAGCAAAGTAAACTCAGGTGTCCCACCATGGCTCTGCTTTCTCCTCGCTTCCACTCTAATAGATTGAGGGACGCACACGAAGGAGAATCGTGGTGACGGGCGTCCTGACCTCCCAAATGACACCCTACGCATCCCATATCCCCCGAAACACTTTCTAATCTGAATCTAGTTCGTCAATGTTTCTCGCAGTGAAGGGAATGTTTCAGTGCCCTGCCATGTATCTATCTATCGATCTCTAGACAGAGAGAGACAACAAGGTGTCACTAGCGACGCTCCACGTTTCTCTGAACCCTGCTAGTTGCTTGCAGGTAAGGAATGGCTCTGCGCTTCCCAGTGCATCGTGTTTTCCGTTTCTCAGTTCTGACTTTGCCATTGCGCCTCTGCCCTTCTCTTTGACTTTCCAGGCTTCTTTCTCCCCCCGTTCGTTCCCCATCTCTTTCTGGGAAGCACAAGCTGAGCAGGCGTTGCGTCTCCTTCCCTCCTTGCTGCCCTTCCACTTGGCATCTCTGCTTCTTGCGTACGCTCGGGCTGGTGTCCGTCACCCGCCTCTTGCAGCAGCGATCGTTCATCAGTTCGCTGAAATCTCGAGTCGACAGCGGTATCATCCGTTGCTTTTGTCTCCGCGTTCAATCGTGTATGCAAATGCGCTCGTGAGTAACGGAAAATCGAAGAAGCGTTCTGCGAAGCAGTGCTTGACAGGAGAGATAGAGGAAGAGCGGCAGCGCGTAGACTTTGCTGCGTTTTCAACCGTACTCCTCTCCCTCGAAAGACTCCATCTTCTTCACCACCCTCTTGTGCATGAACCAGCAGAGAGACTCCAGTGTGTGCTTCTTCATCGGCTGCAGGGAGAGTGTGATTCGTTCAGTTTCCGCCACCTCAAGCGACTGATGTTGCTGCTCGCGAAACTCTCAGCAGTTGACAGCACGCGATGTTCACGGCGTGCGGATGGCAACCCCGCAGGCGGGACCAGTCGGGGACCTGCAGAGGGCAGACAATATTCGTCAACAGACATCCAGAGACTGCGCTACGAAGAAACCGGGTGTGAGGAGGGAGAAGTAAGACGCCCGCTCGAGAATCGAGCCTTCCTCGTGGAAGTCATGGTGGCAGCAGCCGAGAAGGCACTGGAAGCTGATCGGCCTCCAGCCGACGCAGTCAAGAAGGTGACCCTTGACGACAGAGAAATGTTCCCGGTTGTCTGGTGCATAACAAGATTTGACCAAATGATTTTTTCCAAATTCGCTCGCAAACGCACGGATGTCTCGATGGGAGAAATTCCGTTGGGAGGCACTCCAAGTGAGGTTTTTCAATCCTCAGTTCGGCGCCGGGAAAGGACGCGCTCAGAGCAGGCAGACGAAGCGCACGAAACTCCGTCAAGAGACAAGACGTGTCCAGTGGATACGGAGGAAGATGATGGATTTAGTTACAAGTTTGTTCTAGGTGGCATGTCCCATCATCACCCCGAGGACGAGCTAACAAAGGACGTGGTTGATATGTACATGCAAGCTCGTGCGAAGCTGCTAAGACGTGCCACTCAAGGTGTCCGGACGATCATCGTCTCAAGACTCCGCTGTGCGCCTCTGGATGCTGCGATGGTAGGAAGGCACCTACATAGATTGAGAGCATTGCCGTGCTGGTGAAACACGCCACACTGCAAGGCTGGAAACGCTCTGTTCGCCGTGCGATAGGTCCGCCGCGGTCTCCTATATTGCAGTGGAAAGTCAGTGAACCCTTTGTGCTTCGCTGGACAGCACAAGAGAAGTTCATATGTGTCCTTAAATGTTTATAAATGCTTAAGCAATTATTACGCTTTTGATCCTGGCTCCGGAAGAACCCAATACAAAGCTGCGTTGACTCTTTGGTACTCATACCTACTGGTGTGAGGTGTTCCGATACTCTTATCTTAGGATCTCATCTGTGTGTGCTTGCCAGCCCCTTTCCGTGTTGCTTTCCCTGTAGGCGCTGGACGCGTATCTCCTCTTCAAAGATCAATATATGAGCACGAAAACGGAGCATTATTTTTCGTTTGTTGTGTCGAACGCCACCTTTGAGGAGCTTCTCACGCTTGCGGACGGTTTCAGACATTTACGCATTGCCCAGGAACGCGTATGGAATGTCTGGTGTCAGCAGGTTGAACGCCGCTTGTCGCTCCACGCGTGTCAAGACAGCAGCTGGGAAGACCGCAGAGATCCACCCCTTCGACCTCCATCGTTGGAAACTTTGCAAGCGGTGCGTGGCTGGTTTCAACTGCTGGGCCGCCCCTGTCCGCTGATAGAAGCATTGCTAGCACAGGTGACCGTGAGGGCAGAACAGTAGAAGGGCGCTGCTCTCGAAACCATGTTTCCGAAATGTTCCGCCAGAGGGCGTCATGCAAGCCGTAAACGTCCAAAAAAAATACAAATGAGCTGAAGGAAGCGACTACTTCTGTGGCAGCATATCTTGTCGCATGCGTTTTTTTAACAATCGTTTGGGCTACTTGCACACACTTTTAAAGTTAGACTGACTCTGTCTTGAACAGCGTGTCCGCGTAACAGTTTCGGAGAAAATGCCATTCCTACGGCTTCAAAAGAATGCCGGATTTTCAGGATGGATATCGCCTGCATGAGCGCAGTATCTTCGGCAAAGGCGGGACCACCGGAATATTTCGGAACACCACGGTGGCCTTCCAGCCTTACGCTGCCTATTCGAGTCTACCATGCTTGTCTCTAACACGTAGCAATCCGCAGATATTCACTGCGGTGGTAGTAGCGTGCAGCGATGACTGTCCCGTCGAGGGTCTAATACGCCAGTCGCAGTGTTATCGAGGGTTGGAGACGGACTACCTCGAAGAGCAAGGAAGCAGTTAACGGCTGATGAATCAGGTAGTTACTCTTCCTTTTTTAACGCCTGCAACCGCGTAGCAATAGTACCTGAAGTCGTTAACGGAGCAGTTGTAACTCAGTCACCGGCGACGTCTATTGTCTGCTTCTGCTTCTTGTGAGGAACGTCTCCAGATTTGCTGTCAACCATTAAAGCCCGCAGTTTATTCATAGTTACTTTATGGGAGGCTACAGATTACTAGACCCATGTGTGCTGCTGGACTGCACAGTCCTATTACACGGTGTGTTACGAATAGTCCCGGTGCTGCCTAACCACAAAGTTAACGAAGGACGAAATTAACTGTGTCGTAGGGAATATTGGGAATCGTCAGATGGGCGAACGAGCTATTGTTTAGTTGCCAGCACACGAAAGCGCAACTTCTGTGACTCCTGAACGTCGTGGCGCCCCTCGGCTTGCGTGCCACATGGGGGCGTTCAAGCCGACATCCAAGCATGCCGCACAGCTCAACACAGCTGCCAATTAGAAGAAAAAATTGATTTGTTCGAAGGCGAGATACGCAAGCCCAGTTTTAAAAATCTTGTACGCCATGGCAGGCTGTTACGACGTAGCGGCAGTAACAAGACCAAAGTTACTTTGAGTAACTGTTGCAGTAAGATGCGGGTACACATGATAACATCAATGCCAAAGGAAAAGTGTCCAGAGAGTGTTCAACAGCACATGTACTGATAATCGCCAAACAAGTTCGTATGTGGTTTGACAGTATACGTACATAGTTATGTGGTGACCATAGGCAAGCACCACATAAGCAGTGCTTGTGTAAAGATTGTTACGCCCTACATGTTATGCACATTTGCGTCTTGCTCCCAGCAGCTCGGAATAGCTTATGTGTTCTTTCTTCAGTTACTCGTTGTACTTCTTCTGGTGTGCTCTATCGTCTCAGGCGTCCTCATGGGGTACCGCGTCAACGCCTGTTGAGGAGACATTTCCTGGTTCGTTGGAAACCTTCCTAAGTAACAACTCCAAAATGTTTACTTGAGGTGGAAGAGCGCCACTTAGATACGACACGGGAGAGCCCGCTGCTGGATGTGACCCCAGCCGGAATTTCAGGTCAGACGGCTCACCGCCCATTCTATATTCTCTCGCAGCGGAAGCCTGGGAGGGCGACAAAGGCTGTCGTCCAAATTTCCACCGGAAAACACTGTCGTAGAGAAGGGGGCCCACATACACAGGGTCACCAACGAGTTCCAAAAGTGGCAGAAATCGGCGAAGTACCTCGACGATACTCTGATGTCTGTATGTGAATGACCGCTCCTGTACGAGAACCAAAATGATCGGAACAGTGCTAGTGATTGAAAGAATGAGTCAAAAGAGGAGAAGGAGGTGAAAGTGGTGCATGGGGCGTGGAACAGGAGGAAACTGAGTCGAAAGGTATGGCAGAAGACGATTACAGGGAAGTGTGGAGAAACAACGGAATGATACTCAGTCAGTGAAGTGGAGCCAGAAGGCGAAAATAAGATGAACGAAGAGCAAGGTACGGAAAGATGGAGACTTAGGTTTGACAGCACATCTCTATTTCTGCTACGGTACAACTTGCCGTACCGACTGTTCCTCGTTATGAAATGGACGTTGCCCTCTGTGGCAGCACAGGTGGCTTACTACTGGATGGCCATTATCGTACGGGTACCGAACACGAACTAAATTCTTCTACATCAGTGATCTTTAGCCATGGTTCGCCCACTCCCGGTACGCTGCGGCTACCCCGCAAATTAAGTAGAGGAGCGAAATTGAGTTGTTGAGGATCTAAGACGATACACAGTTGATCTTTGCGCCTGTTAGGTTGAAAACCAGTGGAGTGCCTAAGAGCAGAGCACGTTTCCCACCCCAACGAAACGGGCATCCCTTGTTCCACAAAAGTATACAAGGGTCCTTACCAGGGCACTGAGCCTGAACTCTCCGTTGGAAGACTCGAAGGCGTCGTTGTCATACGAAACACCGGACCAAAACGCCGCATGAATGTCGCCTTTATCTGGGAAATCGAGTGGATCTCTCAGCATGGCTTTCCCAAGCAAAATATGTCCTCCGTCTTCAGTTTCGCCAACTTTCCGGAGCTACAAGGTAACCCGTTTTGCCAAGGTACACGCATGACAAGAACCGACGGAAACGTTACAATCGTTGGCGTCTCTTCGCGGGGCGCCCGCAGGCGCTCAAAATTTCTACTTGATTCAAACAGTTCTTCTCCATTATATCTCCCTTTCGTTTTCGGCCCTCGCATTCACGACGGCAGCTGAAGGTCAGAGATGTTGTAAATGTTTTCTAGCTCTGTTACATGATATAGCAACTCTTTCCGCAAAGAAATGGTGACAACGCAGCTCGAGCAGAAATAATGGATATGTGCTGGGAAGAGCAAAATGAATCGCAACAAATATGATACCTTAACGTGCCTTATGGAGCGTGAATGTTTCGCGTTTGTAGCACTATCCGCCATCTGCCAGTCACGAAAAAACAAAAGAGTTATGGATCTCTAACAAAGTGAGGAGACTGCAATACGCCAAGGGGAACCGATGTTGACGTAGGCCATCACTTTGAAGCGTTCTTCCTTAGTGAGTGACGACGTGTAAACTCCGAGTCGTGTTTCGTTTTCGTAGCACATCTCTTTGTTGGTAATCAAAAAGTACTTACAACATCGACGACGTTCCTGTACATATGTTCGTTGTTGATTACACCGAGATTAACCCGACTTGCTTGCTTGTTCATCTCGGGGCAGAGGGTTCCAAAATTTACGGTGTAATCATAGATGAGAGAAGGCTTCTTATCCATGTATTCTCCGGGGGCGAGGGGGTCGGTAAAGGTCCCGACATATGCGTAAGCTGCAATGTCTAGTGAAGCGTGAATCAAGTTCTGAATCATGTATATGTCTCGGGATGATCCACAGCGAGTCTGAAAAGCGAGCTTGCCAGACCACCAGATCTTCATCAGAAGATTGTAGAGATCTGAAAGAAAAGGAGCAAGATTGGATATGCAGGACAAACGGAACATCTGCATGCACCTGCCTAAGTACGGTTGTAAACTCTACAAGTGTAGTGAGCTGTTTATATCGTATCTCCACTGTCTGGTCGATCCGATAATATTATGGGAATTTACTGCAAGTCCGGAAATACGAAGAACCATCAGAAGTTTGGCGTCCGAATCAGGCACGGATACACGGGACAGACGATTCCCTTGCCTCACCGGTAGCTCCGGTTTCATGGACGCGTCCTACGACTACGCCTAAAGGAGGTCGTTTTGGAGCCTCTCCCCCGGCGAAAATGCATTCGAGATCTGCTCTGCTCTCTTGTAAGTCGTCGGTCGATCTAATATCGAACGTCTTTTGACTGTCACAGTGTCCCTCAACGGAGCCTAATCCACTGCCTGAGAAATCTTCTGTGACACTCATTTCTTGGTCTAGGTCTAGGAAACTCCGGAGAATATCATCGACAAACTCAGATGCACTCCGCAAAGCCTCGTAAGGCATCTGGGCGACTTCGACAACAGGGGGAATCACCATTTGCTGAAAAAGCTCCACTGCGTGTATCAAGATTGAGAGCTCTTCTTCGACAGGCTCGAGATATTCTGTTTCATAATTGGTTTTGCTTTGGCGCAGCGTGATCGCATCTGCAACACGCTTGAGTGCGTTGGACAAGAGCTGTTCGATGACGGTAGTTTTGCCCAACAATCCTTCAGTTTGGACAGTTTCCTTCACTTCGTGTACAACGTCTTTGGTCGACGACGTCCTGCTTGGGTGTGTCACGGCCTCCACTGCTGGAGTTTCAATGGAAGCAGATTCGGTGTATTCACATACCACGTCCTGGTGGACGGCACTGAAAAACAGGATGGCTGTGCAGAAAAGCGGAAAGCAAAAACGCTTATTCGGGAGGACGGAGACCGCCATTGTAGTTTCTGTTTGCACGTGGATACGCCAAGGGTGCTGTGGCACGCTGACACGAATAAGCAAGAACACGGAGCCCTAACGGGTTGAACAGACGCGTTTAAAAACCTGGCGTGCCGAATACAAAACCAATCACCCTTGTGTAGGCAGGAAGCAGATGCCTGCTTCTTCATATATATTCAGCCTAGGCGTGTGACGACAAAAGCCACTGATGGTTCAGACATTAATATTTCTACTTTGATGCATAGGCATAGCGTCACGAAGCGAGTCAAACGTTGGACTGCAGCAGGACGTGTGAACTAAGTATTCGTCTGGTCTTATATTAGTGACACAAGGTGGGGAAACACCAAAAATGAAGAAGGCAAAAACAGGTCTTTTTTGTGCTCCTAAGATGGTTGTCGGGTCCTTCGGGGCTCGACAAAAAACAATAGTGTCCGTTTCTTTCTTCGCACTTCTGCTCAGCCTACTGCGCGTGATTTTCCGTGCTCTCAGAGGTGGGCCGGAGGTGCAGTGCGCGAGCTTCAACTAGGCTGGACAGTCGTACACACGACTGACGTTTTTTGATCAAGCCAGTGGACACACACCGTTTCTAACGAAGATAATTGCATGCATCGAGAAGAAATGTGTCAGTGATGAATAAAGGGTCCCCTCTTCTACACATATTCACATTGTGAGCGGATCCCATTCGCGGACACCCCTAGTTTTCTGCGTCGGTCGGCGATTTTTTCGTGTCCATGCTCATATGGTTAAGTACGTTTAGTCGTAGTAACGAACTGACGGGGGGGCGATTTCCTTTTCGTGGCAACAACGTTGACTGTGATTCGCAGAGCTGCAGTTCTGCGATTTATATGGTTATCGAGATGGAACGTGTATTCAATTTGCATGTCAACGAGGCTTGTTACTTCATTTCTGGATCAGGTGGTAGTGGTTCACGTTGGATGGTTCGACAATGCCTGAATTTGATGCATGTGTGCATGTGTCATATTCCAGGTAAACAGGCAGCGGTTTACCACTGCGCTGAGGGAGAGGAAGACAAGAAGCATTCACTTTCATCAACAGCATGCATCAGTTGTTTAGCGTACCATCTACCTCGGCAGGGAAGCCGTATGCTGGACGATTACTTCTTGAGTTTTAAGCCATTTAGCGGAGGCGCAAGACATTCTGAAGGCGCACATACTCATTTGGCGTCGCTGCAACACTATGTCCATCTTACGAACAAGAACCGAAAGTGACGGCAGTAGATTCGTGCCTGACAATTCATCTGAGGAGAACCCAACCTGACGTACAGAAGCGGCACCACTAACAATGATGTGCATCTCCATCAAACCTCTGTTCTGCCGCATCTTTTACTAGCCAAAGGACAAACATACCTTTCACCATTTGACAGAAGAAACGATTGTCTCCTTCAACCTACCGTTGGACTCAAGATGGCACGAAAAGCAAACAGTTATGTTCTATTCTTCTTCCTTCTTCGTCCTTTCGGTAACTGCTTTTTGCGTCAACAGCTGCATCCTTGCGGTGCGTGGTCTCTCGTCGTTATCATACAATGGGACATCCCTTCTCTAGAAGGCTCTGTAGAAGCTGCTATTATCAGAACAGAAAGACCTGTTCTGATGAGCTCTGAGGAAGACGTAGCAGCACAACCACACACCAGTTTCGCCAATGGAAGCTCGCTTGACCCTTTTCGAGCACAAGCGTTAGATAATGCACCAGAAGCGTCACCCCGAAAAGGACAAACACAAGGTCATCTTCTTTTCAGTGATACAATGATCGCTATCACGTGGGATGGCAGTCACCAACAGCCAACACCCGTTGCGGGTGAGACTACGAAAACTACTCGGGACCTTTGGTATACAGCCGGTAATTCGCCGAGAGGTGAGGAAGACGAAGACGCTAGAAGGATTGACCAAGAGGGAGCTTTCATTGACACGTCGAGTGCAGATGACAAAGGGTATATGACAGGAGACACGAACGTCGACGCCTCTTCAACCAATGACAAAATGCGAACCAAAACAAAAGCAAGGATGGAAACGAAGACAGGCAGCACCGGCAGACAAAGTAACCCCGTCTCCTTTGAAATTCAGCGAACTGCAGTGAGCGAGAATGCCGACAGAGAGAAAGACAGGATCCAAATATGTGCCAACGACCGAAAGCGGTATCGCCGTTTGGCGATAAACGAAATCACGGTTTCAAGCCTAAAGCATTTGTTCCTGCCTGGAATATATTTTGGTTCTCAGAAAATGAGAAACCCTATTTCAGGTGATTTTGCCAACTCGCGACAACCACACCATACTGTGGCTAACACTAATGTCGACCTGAACTATAATCATGGTTCATTCGGTTCCCGCGACCATGATCTAGCGATGCGAAGCGCTGCTCCTTTTGTGTCTCTCTCCGATTCGGCAGCTCACCAGCCTACAACGGCGATCCCGTCACCTACTCTCTTGCGCTTTCGCACTGATGAACGGGGCGAACAGCGTTCAGAATTGATCCCGATTGACCAGCTCGAGAGCCGCTTCCAGCAATTATCCCCTGAAGAGCGAGACATTCTCGTTAAGCATGCGACATCACGGGCATTTTCCCACCTCGAGTGGCTGTACGAATGGCAAAAAAAGTATGCTCCCACCCTTCTTCTGGTTGAACAAGGCCAAGACCAAGTAACCTCTCCTATTCCTTCTTCCTATAATGAAGAATTTGTAAGCGATGGCGTTTCATGGATTTCGAATGCCTCAGGTGATGGCACAGACATCGCCACGCCAGATGGGAAGGACGCTCGAGAGGAGACGATTATGCTATCCGCGGTTGAGGAGGCTGAAGGTATTGTGCAAGGGCAGGCGTTATGGGATGAGACTTTCATCACGTTGAAGAGGAAAAATATACCGAATATTACTTACACGGTTGACCAAGTAAACGAAGATGTTGGAATTTTTCTGGAGAGGTACAGAGACGCTGTGTGGTCGCTTCCTCTTCAGCAGATTGTAAATGCCACGCTCAATGGAGGAATCTTTCCTGCGCTCGTCGAGAGACAAGCTGCTTCTTATCCCGATCTCAAGAGAAATGTTCAGTGTAACCCAGAGTAAGAGATGGCATAACAGCCGCGCTATTGGAGAGAGGCACAAAAACGAGGTGCCCAGAGGCGTACGTGGCTGCTTCCTATCCCCCGCATCCCAACATACGGTGTTGAGTAAAGCAATCAAATAGCTTTAGTGTGCTACCATCATATAAGTGATAGAAAAGCGAATGCTTCTTTCCGTCAATGCATATGTATTCCAACGATAAGACAGTGCTCTATACGGTACAGATACGAACCCATATGTATACAGTTATGTATATATCCGGAGGCATCTACACTAGGTGTGTGGACAGAGGGTATACATGCATGCCATAGGCATATAATTCTTGTGCCTCATGGCACGCAAATAACAAGTTTTTTCTTCACCCCTAGGATGTTTCGGCCCACTGTTTTCTTGTGTTTGTGCACGCACTGTGTCTCCTTTCTCGTAAGCGTGCAGGTGTGTCAGAACCTGGGGAATTTTCTTCGCGACATCGGTACAAACATGCGCCGAGTTTTTCAAGATTCATACGCGTTTGGAATCCATAAACGGGCTGAAGAGCTAGCTGGATTTCTACATTACACAATCGTCAGTCAGACGGTCACAGAGGCGTTATTCGAATTTGTTGAACAACACGTAACCGTTGCAGCCCTTGAGGCCGTTCTGAATGCGACATCGTCGGTTATAGAAATTCCTTCGGATAGTCAGGTGTTTAAGCTGATTAATGCCCTTCTTTCTCTTGGGGGGGACTTTTATTCCCTTGCAGATATGACTGCGGTCGACTTCGAGGTACGTTTTAGGTTGGACTGGGGAGTCAGGATGGAACGCACGTTTCTCGTTTTTCGACAAGAATGTAGTTGGACCTTGTACTCATGTGTGGGCGGCAGTGACCAACACGTTGCCACCTTTCAAAGCCACAGAAAATGCGTGTGACGAAATAGATAGAACCCGCCGATAGCAGTCGTTCCCTTATTCAAGAAAGGTATTAATGTGCAGTTGCCGCGAACCAGCACGCATCTACGAAATTGGATTACACGAGACCGCTGAATCAAAGACGGTCCACATTATGGTGTGGTCTTCGAGTAGCTGATCTGACTGTGCACACCCTTTAAGGTTCAGCGCACTATGCTTCAAATCCTAAAGAAAAACATCGAGTCTCCCCTCGACTTCCCTCCACTGCTGTTGCGTTGGCCTCAGAATAAAAACATTGTCAGGTCGAAGGTACGGAATGCCTTCTACTGCCGCCTATTCAACGGACGTCTACGATTCTGCATGCCTTCCGTCATTCCGCCCACAAGCGTCGCGACCATCCCGAGAGAGACTGTGTTTGATCCGGCAACTGGATTCATCAAATTTATATACTTGATTGGGTTTCAGTTCTCTTGCGAGCAACAGGTAAGGCACCGCTGACTCCGTCTTCTTGAGGAAACACAGGGAGGAGAGCGAGATGGAAGCGGACACCGAAGAAGGCAGGTGCTGTCTCCCAGAGAGGGAAGTGGCACAACCTGGAAACTCAAGGCATGCTGTTGTGGATAACTTCCCCTGGGCATGCATCCTCCAGGCGTCGTATCGTTATCCATCGACGTTATCCAGGGGCCATTTTCAACATTCTCTCCTAAGTTTCTGGAACAAGTATTACACCTACAACCCATCACATACGAGTAGTGCAGTCAAAATGACTTTGCCAGTCCTATGTCAAAACAAACGGATATCCTGCTTTCTTTATTCAGCGTATTCCTTCTGTATTGAACACAGGGAGGCTGCTTCGCCGATATTTCTATCGAAGGGAGCAATTTCGATGGATTTTACGTCTTGGCTGCAGTCGGTACCTCAGGATTTCCTGTCTACGCCGCCTTCCGCGAGTTCCAAAATTTTCCTGAACTTAGACGGTTATATCTGTGGCAGGGATTAAGGCCTTCGGTTGTCGACGCATCTCAGGCATCATGGGCCGCAATCACGCCGTTCTTCCCAGAATCGTATTATGCAGCCACTCGAGTAAGGTGACTCGAAGACGGAAACAATTCATGAGTCAAACTGGCATTCAGTCACACGAGTGTGTGAGAACGTCTCCGTCATATGTTGACAGAGAAATAAGGAATATGTACCCTTACACGTGCTCGTGTCTTCATGTGACTGACGAAGATGTCGCTTTCTTATTCAGGGTCAGCTTTTCCCGTTCGCGTCCCTCGCCAGTTTGTCACCCCCAAACAACTGCTCGGATTTGCCTCCAGTACCTTTTGGAGACACAACTACAAATTTTCCGGCTTGTTTGAACGTCACTGCACAGTGGGTTGTAGGACGGGTGGCGGCCTTCGGAAACTGTAACGGATTCCTTTATTCCCACGTATGCGTTTTTCCTGCAATTGTCGAAACATTTCCAACCAGCAATCCGGAAACATGGTCAGTGCAAGAGACAAGCTCTTCCACGCCCGGCCCTTCCTCTCCCTCTCCAGGTGAACCGGGGCCCAGTCCCCCTGGCGGTGGCGTCCCTCCCGGCGGTTCCCCCTCTAGACTACTCGCGAGACATGGTGAGACTGCAGCGGAGATTGCTACTGGGGGGTCTATAGACAAACTAAAAAGCATCGAAGATGAAGGAGTACACTACACACGAGACAACATGCACACAAACGAGTTAAAGAAGTTTGGGGGGCTGAACGGGGAACACGTGGGTTACCTGCCACCATTCGCCGGTGATACCGGTGACAAAAGCTGGACAGACAAGAAGAAGATGCGAGTTTTTCTGAAGGGTGACGAGTTGAAGAAGGAGACTGAGAAGCTCAATCTGTTGTCTGGCACGAATGGGCGGCGTTTTCAGTCCGCCGTCCCAGTACACAGATCCCAGTTTATCGATGGATTCAGCGGTCAGCTGGACATCTATATTCCCCCATTCCTGCACATCCCCATAGATATATGGTGAGGCCACAGGGAACGGAAACAAGGCAAGCAAACGCGGGCAGCATCGAGGCAAATGCAGATTACACCTTACAAACGCTACGTCTTTGAAAATAGTTTTTATTAACCCGCGATGCGCATCGCTGCAAGGGTTGTCAACGTCAAGTCGCCGTGCTGGCGCCCACGACCGGTTTCGACAGCCCAACTGAAACCTAAGTGAGCGACTGATTTTCATCTAGAAATATGCTGTCGGCAAACAGAGAATCTTGTTTTCTGTGCTGCCGCTTTTCGTCTTCGAAAGAATGACAGTGGAGCGCTCATGCGAGTTGAATTTGTCGACTTGACGACGTGTTGTGTCGGTTCGACGGCGTTGAGCGGTCAACGCCACTGTAATGCGGATTTGTTTTTGTAATGCTTTTGTATCTCAGAATGAATAGTGTATTAAACTGTTCCGCACCCGAAGCAGTTTACGATAACTAGTCCCAGGTGAAACCCTATTGAAAATGCATCTTGCTCGTGGAATCATCTGCTGGGCTACATTGCCTGAACATACGCCTGACAGGTAGTGGCAGCTCATCTCGTACATTGTACATGCAGTGCTAAACAACAGTATGTTGTTGTGCAGGCGATGCTATCGTTGCTTTTTCCGGTTCGTCCAGTTTACATGCAAGCGAGGCAACTATTGTCACTGGTAGAGGTAGAAAGCAGGTCACATCATCATGACGTTACGCTAGTTTTGAGACCACATAGCACGTTGGAAAAATATTCTCCAGACGAACTATGGAGGAATGGATCTAAAGGGGTATATCTGGGAGAATGCGTTGGACGGCAGACCAGTTGAACCCGGTCTATGGAAGCAGCAAAACAATTTTTATCACAGTATACAGGTCTTTTTGCGCGGCCAACGTGCCCAAAACTATTCTTGTCATGCCCCTGCGCGTTAGACGTCAAAACAAATGTAACGTTGGGATGCATTATGCGCTGTACGTCTTCGCGGCTCCCATCCTTTTCTATTGCTTGCAAACCTCCTGCCACCTGCAGCCCCTGCTTTCGTGCAATGGAGAAGACAAGTACTCGACCCAACCTCAATGGTTTCTCTTCATTTCAGAGCCTTGGCTGCCCCAAGTTCAACCCACTAGTAAACGTCTTCTCCGACAAGCTGTACTGCTTGGCGGTGAACACCTCTCTCCATCATTTATCACAAACACCTTCCCCCTCTGAAATACACGACCTATGTGGTATCGTATCTATCTTGGATTCAAGTAGTACATTCCAGTATACTGATTTTGCAGTTACGGATGGCACATGATATTTTGCCATCCATGCATCTCAGAGGACGGAAATAGTGCCATCACTTAAGAGCTGCTACTGGCAAACAATGAAATTGTTAAGGGAGCACCACGAAACCTCCCACACGAATGAAGCTCCATAGACCACACACACAATATTGTATCGATAGAATCATGCCCGTAGGGAAGTAAAGGAGTATATTGAAGTACAGTACATGGAACTATCAGGGAATTGAGAATCTTGCTTTTTAAAATAACAGAACAACATTTACACGCCTCAACGTCACAAACACTGGGGTAGCCTTCTTCAGCACACATCATCGGATGAAAAAAATTCCCTGAGAGTCGTGTCGAACTTTTCGGTGTCCAGAAAAGCGGTTGTTAAAGGTGCGGTGAAGAAACGGTGCTCACCGCTCAGGACATCATCAGGCACTATACCACGCATGCGTCCTCCAACAAGTGACGTGAGCGAGGAAGCCGTTCCGAAGCCAAAATCTGTCAGCAGTAAAAGAAACAAGTACAAATGGCAAACGTTTCAGTCCCGGGAACACAGAATGAAATGACTCTACTGCCGCTTCGTTTGCTCTCACCCGCTCAAGCGTATGGACGCGCACGTCAGGTCGAATAAATCAAGGTGAAAGTAGAGACAGACATGCCACCACACTTACAACAAGAAACGCTGGAATACGTGAAATTGGCAACGCACGTAATGGCTGTGCGGTTTCCGGGCTCCAGCATTGTTTAGAGCGATGTTCCTTCATAACCAACCACGGATTTCCTGTCCCCGTAACTCAGCTTTGAGCCTTGGAACACCTCTGTGAACTGAAGGCAAATTGATTCCGGACCGGTCGTGCGGACGACAGACTGTCACAACGGTACCGACTTAGATTTACTGTCATAAAAGAACCCACATAAAAGCGGGCATATAAGGATTAGTTCACAATGTTGGATTCAAGCCGATGCACTGGCTAAAATCTCACTTTTCTCCGAGAAAGCGTACTCCCTTACCACTTTTATCTTTTCTAGGAACCAGGCGGTAGAGATTGTCATCGGTCACGATTAAGCTTGAGTAACGACCTTGATTTGGATATGTCTCGCTCCACCGAGGCGAGAACCACCTCTCAAGAGTATCCTCATCAAAATAGTCGTCATCCATGGGAAGGTCGATGAACCTAAAAGCGTCACACAAACCAGTGCAAAATAAGATACGTGCCGCGATGCCACCGATGCTCATGCTTCTCAAACCACGTTGAAAAACTGTATTTGTGCATACGATAGAAGTGGCCGGACCCTAGAGGAAAATGTTGTTTTTGTAGACGAGCAGACGAATGTGCTGAAGTGCCCGTACGATACATTTGGATGATGGGAAAGTCCCCACGATGGCTCATAATATTATGAGCAGATTCTGACTTCGTAACAGAGATGGAAAATGGCAACTGAAATTAAACAGCGCCAGCCTTCAGAGCAGTACGAACTTGCTTTTGCTTGGCCCTACCCGCGATCCACCTTGATACACAACATCGAAGAGATCTTGCTTGACACCTCGCCACCCCCCATTCCTCGCACGATATCCAATTTCTGCGACTCGCTTTCGTAGCACCAAGCCTTGACACCTGCGCTCAAAACCGCAACAAAACTGCACAGTTGCATCACACGCCAGAACTGCTCCACTGGTACAGCTCAAAACTAAAAGAATCACGCACTGGACGACCGTCTCTCATTGGTTTTAGTTCACACACAAGCTGCCCGATAACCGCTGTGTGCCTGCCTATGAGGAGGCTTTGTCATCGGCATCTGAGGCCTATAAGCAGCACTATATATTCACTGTCCCTCCTAGGTTTCGTCTCTCACAGCGAGAGATAGGCCACGTTTTGCCGGCGTTGAGTGCAACCAGTACTAAAGACATACAGCAGCGCGCAACGCAAGTCCCAAAATAACGAAACGCTTTCGAATCGTGGTAGACTCACAAGTTTGTAGTTCCCTAGGTAGACATATGTCGGCACACAAATAGATGCGCAGTGCACCACTGGACGGTGAAGTTAATGGCGTTGACACTGTCGTAACGGCACCTACCGGAGCGAGCGAACGCGGAGAGCACTGTTGCTGCGATCGCGCGATCCTGTTTCAGAGCCTTCCGTGGAAAATCAGGCACGTCTCCTTTGATTTTTCCTGTCCGCAGTGAAGGATTGCATAAGACCTGTAAGAGTCTGGTAAATATCAGCTGACGAAGCCTGAGAGAAAATCCGAAAAAGTAGATCATGTTCCACAAGAAAACGCGTTACGCAGTCCTTCGACTGAAGAAAGGTACAGGCGCAGGACGGGACTATGTTTGGCACTTCTTGCCACCACAATGCTTCATCTAACGGGACACCATTCCCAAATGAATGCCCTAAACCCCTTAATCTTGCGCGCGAGATTGGCCGCTGCACACATGCATCGAAAAAAAATATAGCGAGCCCTTCGGGGCACAGTTCAGTCATGCCACTTAGCAAGAGAAGAGAATTGCTGTTATCCTATGCGTGACGGAGAGCCTCGATTTTTACCGTCTCCTGGTGTTTCCATGCTGAGAGATATCGAAGAGCACGTAAGTACAACAGACATAACATATGTGTGTCAAATAATTCAGAAAACAAGCAAGAAACCGTCTGGTTGCTCGAAGTTGTTTGTGCTAAAACTGCACCTTGAAAATAACCTACCTATTGAGACGAGGGGCCTGACGAATGACAGCCCAGCGTATGAGATCTTGGGCAGTGGCGCGGGGAAGCTCAAAAAGTGCCTTTAGCCGCCTCCAGATTGATAAAATGCTCCCACTATTGAGGAGAATCTCCAGCTGTAGGTCGCCTCGTCTGTAAAGGGCATATAGAGACGTTAGATACTCCTGTCCGCCATCGGAGCCTTCTGCAATCGCATCTCCTTGGGCCATACGGGCAGCCAAACTGAATGGGTCGTCAGATGAACGTAAGTCCGATGCGACTTTCTGGGAACTTTTGGGTGCTGCGGAGGAGAGAAAATAATGACAAAGAGAACGCTTGACTGAAACATTTTATCATTATGATTGTGCGCGGAAGGCTCATTGGTGTCTCTATATCGCTCTGCGAGAACATGAACCAGCATATTCTTCACCACCGTCAGCACGAATCGATCTCGTGTACATGCAACGCTGTTGTAAAAATGTCATATTCGACTCAGCCGCACCAGAACTGCTAACGGTAACCCTTGTACACCACTTGTGAAGAATTAAAACAATAACAATCGTCACAGAACCGTATATGATTTCATTGTGCGGCATGCACCAGGTCTGCACACCAGACTCACGTTGTTGTCCGAGACTGGGGATGGGTCGAGGCGGCGTGGCCGTAGGCAAAATAAGGGCTTCCTTGATGTAAGTGAAACGGTCGCGGCCCGATTCTACAATAAACTCGACGAGAAATTCCAGAGTGTCTGTGAGAAACTGTGCACTCTCTCGCCTGAAATTATCAAGCTCCCGCACGTCCTTCTTCATATTCAGCAGGTCCATTCGCACTGCATCCAACTCCCCTAACGCATGCGAAGAGCAGCACACGCAAAGCAACACAGTTCTCGAAGATGGTGGCTCCCATTGCAAAGGCTCACAACAGTCATCACCCTAAAGCACCGTCAGAGGAGCACGGCTAAACTTGCTGGATTTCAGTATCTTGCCCGGTGTCCATGCCTGCTCGAAAGCAGTGTTACTAAAACTGGTAGGGTACAGCACGCAAAGAACAAATCGAGAACTTAGGCACAAACGCCTGGCTAGTAGAGGATCAAAGATGAAAGTGTGTGCGTTCTTAGGCCTACATCTGAACGCGAAAAACGCCCCACGAAAACCGGGAATATCACAAATACCGGGTTCCGATATGCACATTTTCCTCCATACATGGCTAGCATTGGATCCTGGTTGCACTATTTCCTGTACTGAACAAAAACAATGTTGCAGCAGAAAAGGGTCAAGGGTGTCGTGTTGCATCCACAACGGACTTCACGCGTTGTGACACGAGTCACGAGTGGCTTTAGGTCGTAGACTCACAGAAAAGTACTTATTCCTATGAAATGGATGAAGCAACTTTCGACCTTTTCTCTCTCTGAGAACGAGGATATAAGCGCTTTGGTTCCTCTTGGAATCTCACCAACAATAGCGAGAAGGACGGACGCCGCAACTGTGACGGGGAGGCATTGTGCATTGCATTCAAGCAGCTCTTCAACCCTAAGAATCTGGAAAATGTGTGCCAGATTGCACTCATCAACAATGCTGGCCCCTAGTGACTTGTGCATGTACTTGCTCTGTAAGCCGAGCCCGGTTCTGTTCAAGTGTTTCTCGATGTACCGCCCGAGGTACGCCTTGCCAGCCCCGTAGTAATGTGCAAAAGTGGGGTCACGCGAGCAAACAAGACGCATGTCTAGCGAAGAGGTCAGGAGTCCTCGACATTTTGCAATGTCCAAGCGCTCCGCCAGCGAAGAAACAAGAAACTCAAACTCTCCCTTGAGGATCCACGCCATCGTTACGCCAGATGGAAGAGAACCACAACAAATTCCATGGAAGAAAAGGCAGAGTCCCCAAGCAGCGAGGCCACAACCAAACCAACTCGTAGGCGTAACGCACACTGGATATCTGCGTAGGTATAGAGGTATCTTGGTTTAGTCGGTGCTATGTCCGGCCTTTCCTGGTCCGGAGAAAAAGCCGCGTTCATGTGGCCTCGTTTTTACAGCCACGGCTACCAGGAATTGTGTAGCACCAGAGGACTCGCACGGAGTAGGACTGTCATGTAGAAGTTTCTGTAAACACGAATCAAAGCAGGAGATAAACTGAGGAACGCGCAAACGTGCAAAAATTGCAATGGAGAGTTGACCGGGAATCTGTGGCGCGTCACGCGCGAGCCGTAAGCCGCAGAAGCCGCAGCGTACGGGCACGTATCTTTATAATGGCCTATACGTCTACGGCAGTTTCAGTGAACCATGTGGACCGATCCCGGGTGGAAGCTCCAGTTGGTGAAACTATAATGAGGGGAATGAAAATGCGAGGTGAGCTGGGAAGGAGAAGTAACTGACTCAGAGGAGTCTCTGATATGACGTGCATGTGGAATCACCTCCCACTCCTCGTCCGCACCTTGACACGATCTCGCTGGCCGCACCAAACAACACCGGGTTTTTGCTCAAGTTCCAAAGACACCCGCTCCAAAATGAGGACACAAGTTTTCAATTGCGATGGTCCTGCAAAAGCACGATCGTAGCCTCAGGAAAGGTCATGACACACACAAAACCTCCTTCGAAACTCGTAGCTTGCCTGGAGAATCGACTTCACCTCGGGACCAGCTAGCCGCAGAGACGCATGCCCGAACCATGTGGCACAAACTAGGGCGGGTCTGTCACCAGTCAACGGACCGACAAAGATTCAGAGCAAATCAGGGCACAAAATTTTTTTCTGATCCGTTGACGAACCTGAGAGCTTGGCTCGAAGCCATGCGCATGTAAAAGTAGCAGCTCCTATGACCGCTTTGAGCCGGCTACACGGGTAGAGCAAGTTCGCCTTCCATTAATGGCTGCTATGTAGAGGTGCTGCTAGAGTCGGGGGTGGTTAATTTTTACGATTTTCGCGTAGTCAAACTTCATGGCGTTAGAAGTTCAGTGAGAGGCAGAGAAATCATGTGGTCTTTCAGGAAAATTTTTACTTGAGGTGTGGGCACGATGAGGTCTCAGGCAGTGGGGCTCTTGTACTCCGCCACAACAGAGTCATTTTGACAAGCATTGCCTGCCGTCTGAGCAGCAGAGCCATCGCGGGAGGAAACATGAGGTTATCCACCTTCCGCTTGTTCTTTAGAAAAGGGACAGTGACATCGAGATGCAGCAGCGCAGAAGTGGCGTAAGTCGGAAAGCGATCAGAAAAGAATTAGCAGGCTTCGGGATCTCCGCCGAACCCTCCGCTACACGTTCCCTTCGAATATCCTACACTTCTGCTTAGTCTGCAACATGCCCACTGAATAATATCTTCCCTAAAATGGGATTTTTGTAGGGACATCGAGGTATTTTAAGACTTGGCAAATAGGATACGCACTTCGTCGCGCCTCCGTCTAGGCAGTTTTTAATGTATGACGCAGTTGATCGTAGATGGTTCAAGTCTGTCTGCTTCACTTGAATTACATCGACAGAGCGAACATCATCCTTTGTTTGTGAATATCGTTCTTCTCTTGTCCACGTATAGGTAATCCTGATATTACGGCCGAGTGCATTCCAGGCACCATTTTGCCTGCCCCTTGACGTTCTTGAACGCTGGGGGACAAGGACTTCCGGAGTCAGAGAAAAACGATTCTGGTTATTCCCGAAGTGTGGTACGGTGGAGCGCTATTTACTGGGTTGAGGATTCAAGTACACGGAAGGTTTTCGATACTATTACAACACTGTCAAAAGGGTCAAAACCGTCACCAGCGACGGAGTCGTGCAAGTGCCTTGCACTCCGTTGTTGCTTTTTGGTAGGAGCTACGCAGTCAAAGGCGGTGCAGAAAAACTTATCAAGGCAGTGCCGCCGAATGAGCGCATCACACGGACAGGTAGGCAAAGAAAATCTTCATGCATCCAAGACAAGCGGAGGATAGATTGTTTCTTTGCAAACTTTCTGGTCACTACAGCCAAAGTGGCACACCCAGTCCAAATAACAATCGGACTAAACCTCGTGTTTGGCCGACACATGTACGAATAATACAGAAAACGAGCATGGATTACTCTATGGCCGATGTAGACGTTAAATGCTTCGAGGACGGCAATTGACCATAGGTTAGTTCTGGCTGTGTTGACCTTGTCTAAGCACAGCGAATACATGCGTCTCTACGATACGAATGCTGCCACTTGAAAAACACGAGGGCATGTTCGCTTTTGCGGCATTTCAGGTGACAATGGGGATTGGGGAAGACCTCTGATTTACTCTGTTTGACCTTTGCATTCAAATGCGATTTAGCGTGATCTAAACACACACGGAAAACTTGAAGTGATGTTGCATTTTGGACAGGCGCGCCATCGACCCAAATGAACCAGACGACAAAACAATTTTCCACGGCACGGGGGCAACACTGCCGCGTCTACTGCGTCAATACCATCTTGCTGAAATATTTTTGTTTGAAAATGTGAGAAACGTCTGCAGAGCACACAGAATGGAAGCACAGATAATGGAAGCACAGAAATGTCCTGCTTTCCAACACACCAACTCAAGTGGCCGACCACGTTCCAGCGGCTCTTACGTTTAATCGGTGCCTTGTACATCCTTCCACGTTGCCTTTTACAGGATGGATTACAATAGTTTTACAGGGTCTAGGATGGCAATCAATCTACCATACATCATGTATATCTTGTGGAATGCAGCACGAATAACTATCCAGTAAATCTCTTTCTGCGGTGCCAAAAGTAATTCCATCCAAATCCACTAGTTTGCTAGTCTTTTCCAACCCCCTATTAACGTAGGTTTACTACTTGAGATTTGAGCTCAGAAAACCCGAATGGTAATTCGTCAACAACTCGAAATTCGTTCCCTAGATGTTTGATACACTTCGAACACCTGCAGGTAACAGGTATGTTGGTGACGTACACCGAACCTGCGGTAGATACGTGCATCTTGGATGGATAAAAAATCCTGTTGCTCTCGCTGCACGAGAGAAAGTGTTGAACGTCCTCCGTCCTGTCCTAATTTTTGCTGGCTCGCTGCTGGTCGCAAGTGGCATGCAGGGCGGCAAACTGGAGAATACCGTAAGCATCTTGAAGGATGGAATTGCAAACAGGGATAGAGGCGGAAGACACTAAGGTGCTGAGGCATTGTCAGAGTAGGAAGTATACCGGACCAACCGGCGTATCTGGGTGCCACAGTCTGTCCCTCTTGATGCTTACTTGATAGTCGAACAGGAAGTTTGTAGATTTCTCTGCTCCTGTCAACTCTTTAGAACTCGACTCGGGCACACTAGGCAACAACCGGTATAGAGTCGATCCCTTGCTG
This sequence comes from Toxoplasma gondii ME49, assembly GCF_000006565.2. Lineage (NCBI taxonomy): Eukaryota > Apicomplexa > Conoidasida > Eucoccidiorida > Sarcocystidae > Toxoplasma > Toxoplasma gondii. Next base: position 1,268,198 of record NC_031468.1, read on the forward strand.
AGCATCAAGCCACTTTCCTGCTGCTTTATTACTATTTCTAAAAGGAAAAAGTCGCTTGCTGCGACAGAGGAACTTCTGGAACTCGAGGCTGGAAACTGGTGAGTACCCCTCAACTCATCTTCAGCCCAGCCCGACAAAACAGCGGTTCTCGGTGCTTGGATGTCAAAGCACGCACCTTAAGTATGCATTCACGTAGTAATCGTCGAGATTAGACGAACTGCCTTCTACATTTTATCTTGTGCTTTGTTTCGAAACGCAATGATAGCCGCAGGGGAGTTGGAACTGCCGTACCAGATGGTTGCCGTCTTACAGCAGGAGCGCGGCGTATTACGTCCTAGAGGCTGTGCGCGGCGATAGTGTTGTACACTCATTATTTTTCGACATCTCCCTTCTCCGTCTGAATATTGATCGAAAAGCCTGTAGATGAGGCAGGTGCGTGCACTACACGTTTACTTGCGGTGGGGTGCCATTCGAGCTGGTGTGGTTTCTTGAGCATTCAGCTATTCGCGGACGTTCCAACTTCCCAGCATTTTGTGTTTCACAGCCAGAGGGTTTGGACATCATCGCTGTCATTGGTCTCATCGAGAGAACTGCCTGCTTCGGTGGACGGGTTACCCTTCCTAACAAGCACGGGAACAGCGTTCAGAAAGGAGGTGAGAGCTGTTTGTTTCCCAGTCTCGGCGCCATGTCGTGGACGCAGAGTGCCACAGTTGTCTGTACGGCCGGGTTGACAGGTGTTTCTTATTCTATCTAGTTTGCTTCAGGAGTTCTCTTTTGACTCGGAAAGGACCTGTTCTTCATGAACAGCTAAAAAAATGCGAGGTTTCGGCCGAGTTTTGCCGCTCAACCTGAGACCCGCGGACGGCACCGACCGGCGGGGTGTCTTCCCCGATGCCTCTTGCCACATAGTGACCTCACCACCCAGCAGAACTGGCAACTGCGCCGCTGACTGCCGAAGCCGCCTTCCTGCCGTTTTGACTTCCCGGCGTTTTGCAAATTCCGTCAACGAGGTCTGCCACAGCCGAGATTTTTGGAGAGGTCCGCTCTTGTGTGAGTGGGGAATATGCGACGAAGACTCGTGCCCATGATTGCGGCCGCAAGTGGCAAGCGTGCTCGTGTTTACCATCCCGTTGGAACCGTCGTGGCAAAGACTAGTGCTGTGTGAGTATATCCTCTGTGTCCGCGTGCGTGCGTACGCCGTGTCACTTCGCCTTCCAGCCCATTCGAGCGTGGTTCTCCTTGTTTTTGCGCCCATGTTTCGTGGGCGACGGCGACACGCCGCGTTCTTAACCCATGAATAAGCAGAGGGGGGCAGGGAGTTCGTGGCACAACCAAATTACCCTCCCTTTTCTCCTGCTTTTTCCCCTGTTCCTGACTCCGAAGAGGGCGGCTTTACCGGGGAATTCCCTCGTTCACACAAGGGAGGGGGGAGAATAGCTCTTTCGTCCGAATCACCGCTTGTATCTTGTTTTCGACATTTCCTATGCGGAGACGGCCTGGTCGATCAGCACGTAAGAACAGTGGAGCCTTTCCCTCGTTTCCTTTGTTTTTCTTGTGCAGTTCCCATTCATCTAGAACAGTTAATTCCCCGGGCGACAACTGGTAAACACTGCACCCGTGCACTGGGCTAAAACAGAACCTTATGAAACCGCCTTTTCGGTCGCCCCAAATTTCGTGAATCTGGCGGTCTCTTGAAGAATCTGCAAGTGTTGAAGCGCGACTCCAATCGGTCGACTGGCCGTTCCAGCGACAATTCCCTTAGCTCCGGCGAGCTGTTCTTTTCTTGGACGACCGGTTCTCTTTTGTAGCAAAGACCTTTTTCCTCGCTGTTTTGAGCCACTGAACACCAGGAGACCATCTAGGTGCTTTGGACCTGTCGCTGCGCCGTGCGTTGTAGTACGATGATCCCTCCGCCGTGAAGACGCTTACCGCTAAAGAACTGCACGACCTCCCTTGATTTCCGCTTCAACAAGAAAAACATTTGTCACCTGCTTTCCCAACGGTGGCTTCATTACCTCAGAGTTGATGGCAGGTGACGCCGGCGCATGGTGCCTGCAGATGTCTTTGTCCTCTCCTTCGTAGTGAGCCCTTGCCCAGCTAACACGAAGAGAGGTCGCCCCGCCTATCAACGTACCATTCTTCGTCACTCCAGTCCCTGCGCCTAGCCGTAGACTCATCCCAAAGGTTTTTGCTTTTCTTTACAGCTGGCTCATTTTGCCTGCTGTACCATGCAAATGAGACAGGGCATATAGAATGTGGCACCTCGTCAAACAGGAAGACGCGAAGCGCTGAGGGGAACGTCAAAGTCTTCTATGATACAAGGCACGGCACGCGCACAAGACTGGTACATCTATGGCGACGTGTACGTACACCGGCACTGACAGTGCGGAACAGGAGGGAACCGGACGTTGATTTTGTGTCTTTCCGTGTGTCGACCGTCTTTCACTTGTTGAGCCGTCGTCGAGGTCTCTTGTCGCGCCCTTCGAGCTTTGCGGGAAGGTGCAGCGCATTTGGTCTGTACGAACATCTGTTTCGTCCGAACCTCGAGTCCATTTTTCTGGCACTCGTCCCTGCGTCAGTGGACACTCACTGCCAAGGCCGTGGGCGATCTCCTCACGGCAACACCACGAACATGGAAAAACCGGACTCATTTCCCACTCTTGCTTCGTCTATTGAGTGGTTTTCTTCAACTCCACAGCCTGTCCTAGCTCTTCTCTCTTCGAGTTCTGATGGATCCGTGAAAGGCTCTGCAGAGGGCGATGGCGGCGAAGAACCGAATTCCTTCACTTCTCTCGCTGGACATCCCAGCAGTGCTTCCTGGTCCGACGACAGAAGGACTCAAACACATGCGTCGGTCTCTCTCCCTCGCTTCCGTTTCTCCTCCAAATCGCCTTCTCTGTCCCCCGTGGATAGTCACGGTGCGCCGCCTTCATCATCTCTGCGCGACGGTAGTGGCGCTTCCAGTCTGAAAGGAAACTCCCCTGAGGACGTGTCCATCTTTTTTGGATCGTCGCGTGTACAGACAGCTGAGTCCGCTCTAGGTGCATCCTCCGCTCTTCGGTGGACACCGGAAGAGGCGAGTATGGCGCCCGTTGTGGGAGACACTGAGGAAGGCGCATTGAGGCCAGTTGCATGTGCCATTCAAGTGAAAAAGGAACTTGAAACACAGGAGCGGAGGGCGAATCCTCTCCCTAATTCTGCGTCTGACCAAAGAGCGAGTGCATGTACACCACCCGTCGCGCCATATATGTGTCCATTCCCTTCATTGTCCAGAGACTTCACAGACGGATTCGTCTCGGCGAGCAACCACACTGACATTGCGCCGCTTGCGTGTGCTGCCCACGACTTGCCCTCAGCCTCGCCCCTGGGGGAAGTTGAGAGCACTGTAGGGCTGTTGACGAAGGACGAGCCGCCACAGTGTAAACGTTCGTCTCCAAATGGCGGCCTCTCGCCACTATATGAGGTGGATACCAGCGCGCCTGCGCATCCAAGGCTTCCGTGGATTTCTCCCACGCATCCGTCTGTGGTTGCGTCGCCTCCCTCGTCTCCTGTCCCCGAGGGTCTCCTTCGCTGCAGGTCGCCCAAAACACCCCTTTGGCTTTCGCCCGTCTCGCTGCCCCCTAGCAAACGCGGGGTCGACAAAGAAGAGGCTGACGCAGTGAAACCCGACGGCCAGATGAACGAGGGAAGGCTCCCCGCTTCATTCTCCTCTTCGTCGACCGTGGGAGACTGTAGGGGTCATATGTGGGACGGCGTCAGTGCGTGGCAAGAATCACAGAAGCGTCCCGCGTCAAGTAGGGGGGACCCAGACTGCACTCCTTCCTGCTCGCATTCCTTGTCAGCGTCATGCCCCCCTTCGGTGCCTCTTGCTTCGTTAGCCGATCCCCTTGCGCCTCCGCCGCTACTCTCTACGGTTTCTGAGCTCGCTGCGCTCTTCGAGCCGTCCCCTGGCGAGGAGTTTTTTCTGGATGTTTCGCCTGCGACTGCAGACCTTTCTGCAGCGACTCTGCTCCCGGGCTCCGCCTTTTTGGAAAGCGAGTTCATCTCGTCGCTCTCGCTCTCTCTGCCGGCGGTCGTCTCCTTCCTCTTTTCTTTGTTCAACGGAGACCCGGGGCTCGGTATTCTCACGCCTCAAGCGAAGTTCATGGCCTGGCGATCCCTGGTGTATCTCTCCGATCTCCATGAGGGGAAAGTCGCTTCCTCGCCTGCCGCGGAATCAGGCGCCGGAGCGCTCGGTCGGGGCGGCTATCGAGCAGCTGCAGCTCGCGGGCCTTTTTACAGGGGCCAGCACGCGCAGCCTCAGGCTCAGCCCCCCCCAGTCAGTGCCCAGGAATGTGTTGCGACCTCCAAAGGGAAGCGTTCGGTCCGCCACGCCCTCGTCGGCGAGCGGCCAGCCCCCATGAGCGCACCAGCTGGGCAAGTGGCTTCTTCTGGTCCGACATCTTCACCTCACGGAGCTATCCAAGCCTCCGGGCCAGCTGGCCCAGGGCCTGCTTCTGCAGTGGCGCAGCCTCGGGGTCTCTTTGGCCGGTGTCTCTTGCCGCCCTCGAGGCCTTCAGTCTCAGAGGCGAAGGGCGAAAAGAAGGAGACCGCCGAGGCAGCGAGGGGCTTGGATCACTTTGACTTTTTCAAAGTCCCACGCACGCGATTGCCAGGATTGCCGATTGCAAACGAGCGAGACTGCGCCGAGGCGCAGGAGTCCTGGAAAGCTGCTGAGGAGCTTTGGGCGGCGGCGCGAGCGAGCACGTCAGCGGCCACCTCAGAGTTGGCAAGCGGAGCAGGTCCGGAGTTTTCCAGTGACACAAAGCGACCTCGCGGCTGCGGCCCTGGAGGGGACAGCACGACGGCCGTCACAGGCAGGTCTCAGGTGGCGAGTGTATCGACAGGATCAGGGAATGTGGCTGGTAATGTGGGAAGGCGAAGCTCTCTGCCAGGGGAGGAGACATCGCGAGAGGTGACTGGTGTGTCGGGTGCAAGTGGGTCGACCCACGATGATGAAACGGTCTCTTGTCGGCTTGGACAGGGAGCCCGACAACACCAACATGCTTCTGCTGTGGGGGGAGGAGTGTGTCGGAAAGGTGGGGCCGAGGCGCAGGTTGGTCGAAGTGAAGTCGATCGAAGAAGGGGAGAAGGCGACCTCTCCCACTTTGACGAGGACAAGTTGCGAGCAGCGGCGCATGCCGAGCGGCGAACGGAGTCGGTGTCCCAAACACCTTCTTCCGTCGCCACTTCTTCCTCACCGCAGGGGGAGTCTTTCTTGCACGAGCAAATGCACCTCCTTGCCCAAATCGGCGACGAGCAGCAGATTTTGGGGTACGAAGAGAACTTCCCACGCTTCGTCTGTGGGACGATCGACAGACGCTGGGCTCTCCAGCAAAGGACTGTCAAGGTGCCGCTGGACAAGACGCTGACAGCGAGAGAAGCCTTGGGCACGAAGAAGCCGGGTGGCGCGGATAAAGAGAGCCCAACAGAAGGGGGTGGGAGTAAGAGGAAAGGCGCACACTCTGACGAGACAGGCGAAAGAGACAAACCAGGTGGCCTCGTGCTGGAACTTCAATTTGAGGAGATTCGGTACAGTGCTGCCAAACGAATGTGGCCAAAGAACTCCGTTGTCCTACCTGAAAAGCTCACGCCGGGTACGCGAAACGAAAAAGCAAAGCGTACACGACACGCGTGCCTCGTCTGTATGTATGTTTGCGGGTGTCGGGAACGCCCCTCGCTTTGTCCCGTCGTGGATGGTAGAATATGGTGTTATTTGCGACTTTGTCAGGGCTCAGCTTTTTAGGGGAGTTGTCAGCCATGTGTCGGTGCCCACGACACCTATTGACTAATTGTTAGATTGAAACATTGGTTGGACGCAGCAAGTCAGACGAGTAGAAAAGGCGAAATCTCATTCGCGAAAAAACGCGTGACCCGGCGTAGGTTGCAAGTGCAGAGGTGACTTCTGTCCGATTCAGTGTCTTGTTGCTCTTCAACAAAGACTGACGTTGCGTCGTCGTCTTACCTGTCCAGAAGAGTGTTTCAGACTCTCCGTATCCGGGGACCATCAACACTTCACCGGTATTTAAATCTTGGCACGTGTGCAGGTGGCCGCCGCCCCCACCTCGAGATAGGCGGAGTTTTCTTCATCTCTTTTCGTCTCTAACGCGTCCCATGCGTTTCCTCGGATTCGTGCTCTCACGTCTTCTTTCTGTCGAAATCCTGTTTTTCCTTGAAGGGTTGCAAGTGCAGGTGGCGTGCTATGCCAAGATCCTCGAGCGCGGCGACAATTCCGCCAACGTTCGCAAGAGCCGACTTGGCTGGAAAGACGATGAGAGTCGGCTGGTCTGGAGAGACGGCGAGGTGACGAAGGTTTTGCCGGCTTCCGGTGAGATCTACGTTCGCGTCCAGGCCAGCTACCAAGACTATAAGGTGAGTGTGCAACGCGCTGTCATCGTTTTACCTTCTTATATTTCCACCTTCGTCTCTTCGCTTCGTTCCGTTCTCCGGACCACCACATGTGTTTGGTGTCGGTGTTCCCGTGTGTTTGAAGGGTATGTGTGCTTGCGGGTCTTGGTTGTTTCAGAACGTAACTTGGTGTTTGTCGGAGAAGGAAGCGATAAGTTTTGGTGCTGCAAATCCGACACCCAAACCACAGCTAACCCCATACTGGCCTCATTTCTTCTGGGAAGTTCGCCTTCTATGGTGTCTGTGTGCCCAGAGCATGAAGTACTCCGTAACTGATTTCGTCCCCCCGTCACTGCCTATTGCTCGGCCTCGCGACAAGCTCTGGCGGTTGCGGCCGCCTAAAGCGCACGCTACGAGAGACATCTATCCAGGCTCCTGCATTTGCATGAGCATCACGCCCTCGCCGTCATCAGGGCCCGCTTCTGCTTCTGCTCGTCCCGTGTTTTATGTGGACGCAGTTGTGCACAAGGTCTTTTATTCGTCAGAGGAGTCTCGCGAATGCCGCCGCAGATGCGCGAAAGTTCGCTCCGAACAAGGGGGTGTTGGGTCGCCCAAGGCAGGAAGGATTGCGCCGGGCGTTTCTACGCCTGCCGTGAAATGGCCGACGGAAACGAGTCAAGTGCCGAGTGTCTGGACAAAGCGACGGCCGTCGGAAGACCAGACAAAAGGAGCCTCGTCGGGTGCGTCTTCGGCCACAACGAAACAGGGTAATTCGTCAACAGAAGCGGCGGTATCTCGCGGAACAAGGCTGCAGCGCTCGCTTCTTCGATCGGCCTCCAGGGCAGGCGATTCTGTCGCGGGAAACGTGTCTCCTGTCGCTCCTTCGCCTTCATCGGGGACCGGGCAGAACCGGCCTCGAACCCGCAGAGCCACAGGCGCCACGAGTGAGGTGGGAGGCCGTAGAGATCGGGGGGCTACCGGCGGCGGGGCGGATCAACGGAAAGAGGGAGAGAAGGAAACAACAAATCGGCATGATTCTGGGACTTCTCCCGCGTCGCATGTGGATGAGGAACCTGAGGGGAGTGAGTGCGGAGACGACGAGAGCGACTTGACTGTTGAATCGCTAGTGCACCCGATGGAAGGCCTGAGGTGCCCCGAGGGCCGGACGCCGGTCGAGCTTCACGTCGTGCTTCTTTCCGGAGGAACCCTGACGGAAGACGTTTGCCGCGTTTCTGGCAGACAAATCCTGAAGTTGCCCTACGACCTGCATGCGCATTTCGACGAATTTTCCCCGGACATATCGCGCCACGTTCCTCCCGATCTGTTGTCCGATGAAGACGACGAGGCTGCTTCAGAGAAAGGGGCGTCTCCGCCGGTCTCGTCCCCAGGCACAGACGGAGATGTACACGGCCCGATGGAGGAAACAGGCAACCCGAGGCGATCTGGGGCCCTCGACGCAGCCGGACCTACGCCCCTGTCTCTCCCGGAAGGGCCTGAAGCTCCGAAGCGGGCACGGCCCCTGGAAATTCCTCGAGCGGCTGCGCAGGCAAATGCATTCATGTGGGTTGTGCCTCGTGCGTTGAGCCACGAAGTCGCGTACACAGCTAAGGGAAGAACTCGCACCTTCAGCTCTGACTACTTTTTTCCTACTCAGCTGGCAGGTGCCGGGCCGCCCCACCACAGCGATCACCGAGGATGGCACCACGGCCAGAGTGGCACCTCGGGATTGTTCTCGCTCTCGCCTGCGCCCTGTCTAGCCGATCCGAGCCGGTGGGATTCTCGGACAAAGGATCGGGCGAAGGACTGGCTAGACTACCCCCCCTTTGTCATCTGTTGTTTCCGCTTCCATCCTGACAGCCGGTACTACAGAGACCACACGCAGCTCGTGCGGTACCTGCAGCCCGAGCTCGACGTCACAGCACTCGCGAAAGGCACTTGGAAGCTCAAGTTTCCGGTCTATCGGCCGCACCCCGACGACGGCGACCAGCTGCTTGTCCACCCCTCCGGGCCTGCCCCCGATGCGTATCTGTGCGTGGAAGAACAAGCCGACAAAAAGGCAAAAGTGGAGGCTCAAGACGGAGAACGTCCTGTGGGACTTTTCAGGACAGATGCTGTGCCTGCCTCGTTCGGGGGGACGGCGAAGGGCGAGCAACAACCGGAAGAAGCTTTAGGGGGTCTTCTCGCTGGTCCTTCTAGCGGCGATTCCAGACGCGGAATGTCTTCCGACGGAGGCCAGGCATACGATTCAGCGGGACTCAAACCCCGGGCTGATGATGAGAGAGTGAAAGAGGCAGCTGCTGTACACGGTGACAACCTTCGAGGCGCCGAGCAAGCCGAGTCAATCTCTGGCGAGGGGGAAAACTCGTCCAATCACCAGATTGGGGAGGAAGCCGACGAACGGACTGCGGCCACCGTAGCTGTCAAGAAGGAGTCCGCGGCTCTGGGAATAGGCAGCGCCAACGGTCCAGGAGTTCTTTCCTCTTCTAGAGGAGGAGCGAAGCGGAACCGAGAGCAGCTGTCGGAAGGAGATTCAACAAGTGAACTCTGGAAGCGTGAAGAAGGAAAGGGTGAAGAGCAGGGCTTCAGCACTCGAGAATCCGATACCTTCACTACAAACGCCCACAACGCAGCAGACATCACTCCCGCGGAGCTGGAAAATCTCCGAAAATGTGAAGGTGGAACGGGATTGACTGTTGCAGATGATCTGGCTGTCAACTCCGGTGAGGGAGGGGACGAGGATGAGAATGAACCTCATTTGCCGAAGCGACAGAAACCGGGGGCTTCATTTTCCTTCGAGTTGGAGCGGCCTGTCAAGGGCGCTATTTGCGACAATCAACTGAAACAAAGCAAGGGCTGGTCAAAGGCAACAGAGGATAGAATGGCGTGCGATGGCGGTCGCACTCGGCTTCAGCCTCTTTGCTCTGAAGAGATGGAGAATAAAGAGAAAAGGCAGCAAGGCCTGGTGGCATCGGACAAGGACTCGGGAGTGGGCTCTGACGTCGGGAGAGAGTCACGAGACAGCGGGACAGAGAAACACGCGCGCGGAGAGAAAAAAGGGCAGGAGCCCGATTCATGGAGTGTCGGAGACGTTAAGGTCCGCCTGTGGCGGCTGCTCGCCAATGAAAGAGAGCGACGAAGAGAGCTGGCTCGAGAGACTCTTCTTGATTGGGAGGACTATGAGGGTGCCACCGCTGGTTGGCAGTTGCGTGCCGCTGCTGCGACCGGGGGTGTGGACGTGGAGGGGCCCGGGGGACCAGAAATCGAGAAGGGAGAGTACGCAGAAGGCAAAGGGAGGAGGTGGAGGTCGGAGCGTTTTACAAGGGGATTAGAAGCGTGTGGCATGCGCTTGGTTCCAGGGCTTGGCGGAAGAGAAGAGAATGGGAGAGGGGCGACAGAAGAGGGTAGAAGAAGAAAAGAAAGCGACGACACCTCCGATTCTACGTTTCTGCGGTCCGACCCCTGGCAACGCGACTTCACTCAAGGTTCCACACGATCCGGGCATGACTCAGCTACCGCTGTCGATCGGGAAGGGAGGGCAAGGATAGACCTTAATAGATCCGGCCTGTCGTTTTCAGACGTCGCAAGGTTCCTTCTCAGACAACAACCAGTTCACCGGGTTGAAGGCAAAGGTGTCACTTCCCACTCGACATCTTCGGCAGCAGGATACGACCACTTGGAACAGAAGAAAAGGCGCATGAGCGTGGCGTCCTTGCCGTCCTCGAGTTCATCCTTTCCTTGTGACGGACCGGGAATGCCCTCCTATCGGTGTAGCGGTTCAGATATGCCTGCTTCTCACAGAGGCGGAGACGAAAGTCACCCAGCGACGCACAGCCGTCGCTATGGTTCCGCTCATGATTTCGATTGCTTCGAGCAAGCAGGACCGTCACGCGAAGGGCGGCAGAGGGGAAGCAGGGTGGTCTGTCAAGGAGGTGTACGCGCGTCTCGTCATTTGGACGTCCACCCGACGCCTGAAGGCGGCGCTAACGGCGACTGGAGTGAAGCCGAAACTTCTGTCTGGGCACGTCCTCAGAGAGAGCGACTGCTTGAGGGACTGTCTGAATTTGAGGACGCCCTTCTAAGGCGAGACGGCACATCTGCTCTTGCGCAACTCTTGAAGGCGAGCCGCAGGCGTTTCTGTGCGGCGCGTGAGGGGCCCCGAAGTGAAGCCCGGCACCCGTTTCACGGAGGCAATGACACACACGGCAACGATGAATGCCGGCGCGAAGAAAGGATTTGGGGTTATGGCGAGGGGGCTCCCTCACAGTCTGGATTTTCTACGCCCAAAGGGAACGCCGCTTTTCGGGAGCCTTGCCTTGAAGGGAGGAGACACAACAGATTCCGTGACACGCTCAGGGACTTTGAAGGAGCGGTGCAGAGACAGGGGTGTCATCGCCGCGCCGAGGGCGGAAGCGACCCTTCAGGTAGTGGTGCAAGCACTCGGCGCCCAAGTCGGAGTGGGGGACTCTGCCTGGACGAAGACCTCTGGCAAGTCGTTCGACGCCCTCGACAACACCAGGCAGGTGAACATATTAGTGAGCCCGACAAGAGTTCGAGAGGTTTTACTACCTTGTTCAAAAGACAGGGGAGCGAGACAGTGACCTCGAGAGACCAGTGCGGAAATTGCCAGCTGTTGACGGCCTCTCAGTGGGGAGGATGCCCTGCTGGTTCTCCAGGTGAAGACAAACTTCCTTACCAGGGTTCGCGTCGATTGAGGGAAAGAGATGAACGAGCTGAAGACCGACGTCGAGTGTCGTCTAAAGACGTTGAAACGTCTCCAGCGTTTGCTGCAGAATCAGACGCATACGCAGAAATGGAAGAAGACGGTGATTTCTCCGTGCCGTGGCGCACTCAGAAAGAGGCGATTTCGGACTTCGCTGACGAGCACAGCCATGTGTTGAGGAGCCGTCTGTGCAAGGGCAGTGACCGCATGTCAGGGCGGGAAAGGAGAACAAGGGAGGCTGCATCAGCTGTTCTTTCGTCGAGTGAGGGAGCGTGCACAGGGGCAGCGGACTTTTCGCGCATTGTGCTCGATCGGGGTTTCTCAGCGCCATCGTCTGTGAGCTTCTCGCCGGCTCCATCGCGCTCGCGGTCGTTTTCTCCTCCATCCAGTGGGATTAGAGACTCATATCATTCAGCTGAAATGACAGTGGATCCACGCTTTCCTCAACACACGGAAGCGAAGCGAGAGATCGCAGACTCAGGGACTGTGGCGAAGCTTGCCAAAATCGAAGAAGGCGGAACAGTCGCCCATTCACAGGCCAAGCCTGTGGTGACGCGAGGAGATGCACGACACATAATGGCATCAGCGGATGGCAACAACTCCGGATTTTCAAGTACTGGCAGGCGTCATTCTCCGCCTCATGCCCGTCGGCGGGCCAGAACGCCGTCTTCAAGTGGAGCAGGTTCTTCTCGCAGAAGCTCGCTGACATCCGCTGTAGATGGGCAGTCTGTGACAAGCGTCCGCACGTCGCCGGCGCTCTCAGCAGCATCTTTGGATGGCACTGTCGGTGGTGGGGGACACGCAACGCCTCCACTGTCTACTGGTACGGGGGCCAGACGTGACGCAGAATTGCATGTGACCCACTCTCCACAGGCGCGTTCTTGGAAAGCGTCAGGAGGATGTCTACCGGCGAGTGTCTCCGAAAATGCCCCCGAAGGCTCTGGAGATAACCCCGGCGAAGACGAAGCCGTGACGCCGGAACGCGGCGGCACCGTATCTCGGCGTGCAAGTCGCAAGAAGCCAGAGAGACCGGCGGGAGTGCCGAGCATGGGGACCGACGTGGAGTGGGTTTCATCGCAGCAAGTTCGGGGTAGTGAAGACGGGGAACGGCATCCAGACCCGTGCAAAAGGATAGACAGAAGCAGCCCGAATAAGCCGGGGAGTTCGCGACGGGCGTCAAGAGAGGTGTCGAGCCCCTTGCCGGAGAGTGCAAATTTGGACGAGGACGAAACCGCGTTGTCAGGTCCTGGTCGACGGTTACGAACCCTCCAGTCTTCTGGGTACTCTCCCGCCAGCGCCGAGCAGGTAGAACAGGCCAAGGGGCCCGACGCGGCCTCAGGGGACGGTGCACCTGGACGTTCCGGACGGAGACGTCCTCGGGCTTCTCGTGCTCCTCCTGAAGGTGGAAAAGGTGGAGGCGTCGCTGGAGGTTCAGGAGATACCGAAAAACAGATCTCCACGAACACACAAAGCAAACGGCCGCGGCGAGTCGCTGCAGAGGGCGCGTCGCGAGTTTGGGCGGGCAAGCAGATCGACGTGGAAAGTCACGGCGGTGCTCGTGGGGAAGACGAAGAAGAGGATATGACTGGGGTGGAGAGAGGGGGGCTGGCGGGAAGGGACAGTGACGAAGATTTCGTGCCATAGGTGTCGCAGGGGGATCGTTCCAGTGCACTGCCACGTAATTGCACGTGCTGCGTAAGGCTATCTGTCGTGGCACCTAATGACGCATTCTCCCTCCGAGCATCGCGTCCTCTGTCCACTGTCAGATCTGATGAGGAACTTGTGGGGAACGAAGACCATTATTGGTCCGAAGGATAGGTACTAGTCGTATGAGACTTTGAGCATGTTAAGAGTTTTGCCCAGGGTCTCATATGTTCTCGTTTATCCATGAATTCAGACCTTACTCGTCTCACCTGAAACGAAACGCACTGCCATAGGCCTTACAGCGATGGGCAGGGTCGCCGAGTCTTCTGTTGCATTTTGCGCGGTGGGTATTATTATAATGTCTCCATTCAACAAGGAAGTGTTCTTCCGGGGGGGGGGGGTGAATCCCTGAAAATGCCACGGGTTGAGAGTTGGGAACGTAATGTTGCAATTCTCCCTGAATATTCGGTTACCAGTCAAGGCAGTGGAGCACGTGTAAACGGTCACGAGCAGTTGTGGTGAGTCGTCAGTCGCAACGCGTTTGCACGCTCTGACCCTTGAAATGAGGGGTGCACCGATACAGATGCCGCCAGGTCAGGAAAGTGTACCACCTACATGTGTTTTTTTTGACAGCAAAAGGCTGCAAGGAACACGCGTAACACATGGGTATGTGACGTTCCGCCTTGTGTCTTGATACATAGATATACGCAGGCTCGGGCAAGAGGTTTCCTACTCCGATTTCTTGCTCGTCAGCGGCTTACTCCCGCCTGTGCCGCGTCGATCTTCGTCTTAAGGACTGAGACTAAGTTGAGCCACGCATCGCAGACTGCAGCGATTGCAAATAGCGCATCCTGCTCAACGTGATACACACCTACTGATTATTCTAAATTGGTTAATGATGATCGGACCATTATCAAACACGTAGTTTGCCGTAATGGTCAGGGACACGAAGTGCCAGAAACGATGCCGTCTTCGGAGCACAAGAATCAAGACACACATGCACTTCTCAGATTTACTGAGGTGGCAGGAACAAAGCACGATGTGATCTCTTCGTCCAGAATAGAAAGTCGCGTGCAGTTGCCCAGAAGGTTTTTTGTAGCATGCTGACGTGGTGGAACAGCACGTGTCGTCTACTGTGGAACGCGCAGAGGAAAGCCTTTGAGAAAACCTATCCACACCAAGCGTGCAAGGAAGTCGAACAAACTCACTGAATGTTTAGTCGTATCACTGTAGTTTTCGTTCGCACGTCACGGCGCACGTGAGTGTGTATTGGTATCTATAGCTCATAAAATCAATGAGGAACTCAAGCCGATATTGTTCTGCGCCGATTAACACAATTGGCCCTTGCTGCTGTCCATGTGACTCCTCGGAAATAGTATAGGTCGTAATGAGTCGTATATCTTTACCACACGCCAGCTCTTCTGGTGATGGACAATCTAGTGCATTCCACGGAGAGAGGCAGACGGTCACGGGTGAGTGGCTACCAAACGGTTCGAACTAAAGTGATTGCTGTGGTACACGGGAGTTGGGGTGGTCCTGTGGCCTACTTGCTGCGGCGTCGTGTGAGTTCGAAAGAACCGCTGGGAGTTTGGTTTGGTTCGATGCATTCTCTTCGGCCAAGCAACACCATCGTGTGGGCTGCCAGCTAAGTAAGGCACTTGAGGAGCCCAGGCAGGAACACGTTTAACAATGATAATTCCATTACTGAGGCTGCCTATGTCCTACACCCTCTGGTATCTGTTGACGAGGACGGTCACCGGCGTTCAGGTGAAGGTGATACCATTTATTCCGAGCCTGAACAACTGCTTCGCTGAAACAAGCGTTGAGTCCGACGGTAGCTAAGTTCTCACCCAACCTGGATGTCGAAATAACCCATAACTAATAATCCTTGTCCAGATATTTGGCCCTCACAGTTCACGTAACCCCCCGTGTAAGAACAGCCTCGCTTGATCATAGGTAACGGAGAGGATCAGCAGTCGCGAATTGAAAGCTTGCGTGCGACGTGAATGTTATAGTTCCAATCGGGGGAATCGTTATCTGCTCCAGCACCCCTCAGTGAGCTCTCCATTGTCGCTCTGTCATCCAAGCTAAAAGTATACTGGGCCTCACCCCCACCCTTCTCTTCGCGGTGATGATTGGTGCAGTCAGGTGCCCGATAGCGAAAGGTACACGTCCTAGCTTTTTTTGGTTGCCTTCGGTGAGTCTAAATTGATCACGTTAACAGTAGGCAAAGATGGCAGCAAAAGATTCCGTTGCCGTGTCCTGATCTTCCTTAATGGGCTTGAACCAACGGCGCCGTCTCAATAATGACGTGATTAACGTAAAGGATGAAGCCGCTGTCCGTTTGTCTGTGCAAACGGCTGCCATTATCTTTACAGTCTGGAAGTGCTGCAAATCGACACGTTTTATGTCCACAGGTGTCCACCGGTTTCGGTGCAAAGGTTCAGGGTATATTTTGTTCCATTTTTCCCGAATATTGTGTGTTCTTGAGCAAAGGTTCTCATACTGTTTCGCTCTCTGGAAAAGCGTTGCGTCGCCTCCATCCACAGAACACTTCATGCAAAAAGAGCAGTGTCGTGCAACCACTTGGTCATAACAAACGACGACAACGAAGATGTCAAGCTTGCGTGCTACCAACACCTCTGTGGCGGGATCCACTCGTCTTTTATTGACAGTCGCGGTCATCGTGATAGGCGTTGTCTTCGCCCCCACACCTCGGACAGCTCAAGCAGCCGTTGAGAGACGTTTGTCTGTTGATGGGGACGCAACGCAGGCGAAATCGTTCCTGCCTCAAACATCCACCGAGGATGAATTCTGGCATGAGCAGTCGCGCGTCCTGCAGCGTCGGTCGCCGAGGTTTGGATTCCTTGGCAGGATGGATGACGAAAGCACCAAGGAGTTGGAAGGCACTGTCGACGTTTCAGGCGATGCAGAAGATGCAGTGAAGACTTTTCCAGGTGATAACGTGGACAACAGCAACGGTTTGGCTGTTGATGAATATTTTGAGAGGCACCACTCAGCTGACAATATGGAAGGTGACACAGGCTCGGAGATGCCACAGGGTACCAAGACTACAGCAAGCGCAGAGCAAGAAAGAGACTTGCCAGCTAAAGACAGGCTGAACATAGAGATCGAAGACGCTTCAACAACCCGAGACGCTGCTTCCGGAGGGACCTCCACCACGGAAGGCGCGCAACCGGAATCTGTCGCAGATGACGAGTTGCCAATGGATGAGACAGACTACACGCCCGGTAATACGTCTCTTTCCGAAGGGGAGGAGACAGAAGGCGTGACAACGAATGGGTTCAACAGCAAAACCGCAGACGCACGTGAAAATATTGAGAGACAGCATGGAGAAATGAGGGCGCAACACAACGTATCTCTGACTCATGGGCGTGAACAGGAATTGGATGCTGCGAGGATGTATCGAGAAAAGGAAGATGAACAAGAGTTACAAACTACTGAACTCAACGAACAGGCGGCAGCAGAACAGGACCAGGTAGCACAGGATGCTATTGCCGTAGTCGGCCAACACAGGGGATCTGAGGACGGCCAGATACAGCACATGCATTCTCAATCTCAACTGACACAGACGGATTCGGGCAGCAAGAGCCTCCCAGCCGACAAGCCAGCGGACGGAGAAGCATGGGAAGTGATGCCGGGCTTGGTTTCTATGGACGGTGGCGACACCGTTATGCGTAGCAAGACGGAGACAAATGTGAATTTAGAGCGATCACAGAGTGTCGAAGGTGAAGCCAATGAGACAGGTGCTTTGGTCGACAGCGAACAGAAAGGAGAGAGCGTGGTTCCGGTGGCCGCTTCTGCCGGGATGATGGGCAACAATCCAGAAGAAGCTGCTATAAATGAAAGTCCTGTAGTGTCACATCCGCAGTCAACGGAATCTCTTGAAAGCCCTGACGAGCTTAGTACTGACGTTTTCGGTCGAAGAGACTTCGAGTTTAGTCGTTCTGTCTCAGTGGACAGGTACTCTAACGAGGATAGCCTTGCGGAGCCTAATGCAACTGACCGGCGTGACGATCCTGTGGCTCCTGCGCCAGAGTTGACCAAGGTTACGGAGGGCAAGGCGTCCAGGGGGCAACGAAAGGTGAAAACAGCAGCTTCGTTGAATCGAATTCCGCCTCCACCAGCACAATCACGCCAGTCGAAACCAGCTGCTGAAGATGTATCTTTCACGGCGGAGCCAACACAACACACCTTACAAGATCCTCAAGCCACAAGCGGATTGCCCGGTGTAGTGCCAACCCGGGGCATTCTTTCCCTAGTGACAGCTGCACGCATCCTCGAGCTCAAACCCTTGTTGGACTTCGGAAAGGCCATGATGGGTGGGGTGGGTACCAAAGCATCACTGCCCGTCCCTGCAAGCGAGCAGCAGGTGGAGGCTTCACGGTTACACCAACACCTCGAGCAATCCATTCGTCTTGCTGAGGATTACATTAGAAAGTATTTTCCAGAGATTGGTTCCGCAAGTGGTAACCAGTTCCAGAAGGCTTGGAAAGTGTTGCCATTTTTAGAGGCGACAAGGCAGCGGCCATTTGACGAAGACAACTCTGTCGACCTTGGTTATAGTGACTACGTTGATCTGGTAGACGGCGTCGTGGAAGATACGACGATAGACGACCTCTACAGTACTCTAAGGAATATAATTCCTCACCTCAGCCCTTTCAGTCAGGGAACCCAGCTAAGGATCCCATCCCTAGTGCCCAAGAACAGCACCAACGTACCGGCTGTTATCAACAGTTTCGTGCAAGGCGGCAGTAGTTCCTCCACCCACCAAGTCCCAAGCAGTTCCTTGCGGCCGATAGTTTCTGCAATCCAGAAGTGAATTATGGAATTTTCTTTCTTACCTTCTGCCATCAGTTGCCTTCGGCAACGGGCATGGTATCTGATGTAGTCGGACGCATAAAATGTTGCCTACAGGTACCATTGCGACACTGCCACGTTATTGCCAGATAATATGGCGAGAAGGTTTTTGCATTTTGGGCCTCGTCTAGCTGCAACGTAAGATGCAGATACCTACTGTTTATTGGTGGCGAGGTTTTTGTGAAGGGAGAAGAGATTTTTTCCAGTTCTTTATCTATTGCGCCGAAATAAGAAACTCATCCTGCTGCATCTAAGCGTTATAAAACATCTACTTCGCAAAGTCGGTTCCCCAGTGAGCTGAGACGACGAATGAAACGCCCCCGAATACACGTATATATCTTTAGATCGGACCTCAATGGACAAGACCGCTCATGGTCGGCGTCCCCTACATTATGGAGGAATGCACTGCATGTACAACGCATCGCCTATGAGCGCTTGTCTTTTTTCCCAACGGCACGTGTCAAGTTCTACCAACAACAACACACACGTGGGCAGGGGGGCCTTCGAAACCGAATGCACATCTGAGGTGACAGCGAGCCTCAGTCAGTGCTGAGTACGGATCACAAAGCTGTTTTCCAGATTCCTGCTCCGTTAGTTTTTCAACGTTAACGCTGATGAATACAGGCGAAATACAGAAAGCACAGCTTTGCGACTACACACAACGCCATGAATGTATTGTGGTGCATGTCAATGCTGTAGATGCTGACTGAGCCTATCACGAGACAATGCGGCTCCAGCAGCCATGGAAGCAGCCCCCCGTCCGGTAGAGTCCTTGCCAGTAGATATGATGCACTTCACAGCTCGTCCTGCCACTTCGACGACCTCCCTGTACGAGGTGTGTCTGTCTTCAGTACCAGGGAACGGTTTTTTCACTATCTCTTTTTAACTGTGGGCCCACGGTGTCAGGTGTCTGAGTTGTAACTCGGTGATGAATGCCTAGAGTGGCGGAAGATCCTCGTGCATTCTCGAGATTGTGTGCTGCTTTAGGCAATGTTTTGCCCGGCCTCACTTCTGAAGCTAGTAAACAACTCGCATTCCTGTCTTTGAGCCGTGGTCGATTTTGGGCATTAGCTGTCATGCAATTAAGGCTAAACGACTGACTCCACAGACCCGTCACGCTCATCCATTAACATTCAATCAAGCGTAAGTGAACTGTTGTGCCTCAGATCGACATGATGTGCACTCTTTTAAGCCTATGGGTGCCCTTGGAACAGATAGAAACATCAAGTCTTCTTGAGGCCGTTGAAAATTCTTTCGGAGCCAGGCACCTCTCTGCGAACTACGGAACGGTTTCATCGGAACGTGGAACCGTATCCTTGATTCCTCAACTGATTGTATTCCCTTCACGGCGGAGCATGACACTGCAACTGTCGTGTATCTAGACGCACCAAACGCGACGCATGTAGTTGCAGATGAGTCGTTAGAGGCGTGTCGACGTTACTGGTGGAAGCATTGAACACACTAATAAATTTCGATCCCACCGTTTGAAGATACTCCCGGCGTGCCTGATTCCGTATTCATTATCGAGGAGCTGTGGAACATTTTTGAAACGCTTGTCCCAGCCCCATAAAGAGGCAAGAGTGGCAGTTTCTTCAAAACATATTCAGATGTCCGAACCCCCAACTGCTTTTTCTCGTGATCGATGGTCCATTTGCACGGCAGAGGAGACCAAAGTTGTTGGATGTCTCAGATATTTGAGTTCTGTTTCAGTAGCTCGACCTCTGGCTCCGTTGTCACCAGTAGAAAAGAGACTTAACCAGGATTATGAACAGTTGTAATCCTCCGTCAGATAAGATGCGCAAATGTCACAGTTATTTGGCATGCGGAAAACAGAGTGAGTCCATCGGAATGACACACAACACCCTGGGCCCCGTAGACTATACTCGAGTATCTGCCAAGGCTTCATAGTAATGCAGCACACTATGCAGCATCGCATACCTCTCATCATACTTTTTAGTAAACGGAGACAGCCTCGTTGCCATGTTCCACACAACATTAGAAGAGCTTACTCCCACCTCCGCCGCAGCTGCAATGGCCTCATGTTCATGTTCACTGGTCATTTGCATCAGCCCGCCCCCCACTTTAAGGAGATAAGGACGAGGTTGCATTGTAAATCCGTCAATACCGCACCCTTGCACGCACACCGGGTCCAGGATCATCTGAGATTCTGCCTTCCATTCATGTTGATCAGACTCACCTGAAAGCCGACTAGGGCTTCCAGATTGTTCGGCAGGGCTGTAGAGGATAACGCTACAACTATTTGATGCCAAATGCTGCCCACACCATTCGATGAACTCCTTGCCGCAAAACCTCGGGGAGCCAAATGCTACCGCTCGGACATTCTGACAAGATACACATTCGATTCCGGTCATGTCAGTGCACGAATGTTGCCTTGGTGGTGTTTTCTGGTAGCATCTATCGCCAGATTAGAGAATCCTACCAAACCATTGTAAAACCAAGGATCGGAGACTCACTCACACGATGCCACTGGTATGAATATGTACAGAGGGTGACACGCTTCCGCGGATCATTTTTCGAAACAAGTGCGGCTTGTCGGAAAAACTCCAGCTACTTGTTACCTCTTGTTTGCAAAAGACAGCCAGTCGCTTAAGGTAGTAGCATCGACAAGGGTAACAACACATGGTTATGGCTTTACGAAAACAGTCAAAGCGATAAAGTTACTGATGCTAGTGTCCCGGATTGAGCGTGTTTGCAAAATACGTATACTTATCAGCAGTAGATGCTGCACTGTACAGTGGGTAAAGACGTTCGACAGTCGACAGCTTGGCTGGTGTTTTGTAGCACTCCAAGTGGCCGGGAAAAATACCGATGACAAGTCTAGCAATAACTGCAAATGCCTGCGTTCGTGTTCTTCAAACGTGGCCTGACACGCAGCTGCAACTTACCCGCGATCCCAAAATTGCTAGGGTGGACTCGGGGTGAACATGTATAGCGAGCAACGCGGCCATGTAAAATGCCGTTGGACCCCCGATACTGAAACCGCAGCACGTGATTTTCTGCATGTTGCTGATACGACAGTTCGTGTCAAATGAACCAGCCTGTGACGCCTCTTGAGTTGGGGGCCAATTGACCCCCGGGGCGGCTGCTCTCAGCCACACGCCTGCTTCCTGCAGCAGACGTTGAAATGTCTCGTTATACCAGAATGCCAATGCAGAGTTGCGAGTCGTCTCGAGAAATGGTATCTGCGCAAAATGACATCACATTTACTGGTATGTGCTTTTCAAAATGGTATCGAGGCAAGGCAACGCGTCACAACATGCCATTCTCGAGGGCTGAGCTATGTGTCTCTACCCGTGAGTCTCGACTTCTAATGCTTTATTTGTGCTCTTCATGATCGAAAGTCGGTCGGCAACTTTCTCGCTTCACTTCGTAATAGATGGGAGCATTTGCTCATTCGAAAAGGCATGGCAGCCCTGTGTCGAGAACAAAAGTCAGTGCCTTATATATATCGTGAGGATTGCGACCAGCCTACGATCCAGCGATGCCGTCGCAGACGCCCCTATCATGAGATTGAATTGAACACCCAGTCAATCATGCCAGGAGTGGAGGCAACCGTCTCACCTTCGCCAACATTGTGTTCTCGTGTTCTTGGCTGTCAGCGCCAGCGGTGGAGTTTTCCTGTTGCAATTTGAAGCTACTAGCAATCCGGCAAGTAAGTGAAAAAATGTCGACCAGATTTTTGGGGTCGAACCAGTTGAAACAAATGAAGAGGTGGTCTTCCTCATCATTCAAGAAGAACAGGCATTTGGTATTTGCACCGATGTCGACGGTGCCCAGAGCTTTGACGTTGACGATACTGCTGAGTCCTCCAGTGCTCCCTTCCAAGCGCACCGGCTTGCCAGAAGGGTGACTTTTGAAGCCTGTAAGAGCACTTGTCTCTACATCTTCTTTGATTGGGAGGTATACGTTGAATCGTTGGCCTTTTTCGATGTTCGGTCTACTATGCATCCCAATGAGACGACACAAGAGTCGTAACTCCCACAGTTTCTTCTTTGTGATACTTTCTGCGGTGTTGTACGCAGTCGGAGACGGAGAAGGGGATGACGGAGACCCTGAATTCCCACAAGTTCCACGCGGTGCTAATGGCGAACTTGAACCCATAGATAGGCGCTCGCAGGCAAGCGACCGGTCAGCACCTGGTATACCAGGGGACGAGGCCAACGTGGGAGGTCGTGCGGAAGCCACCGAAGACATGGCGCCAAACTACGAAGCATGCAACGAGAAGGCAGCAACCGCCTGCGGATGTACTTCCACAGAAACAACGCGTCGACCACACTTGCTTTTGAACGCTCACAGGAGTTGTTAGTACGGTGTCGTCGCGTGCATTGCTTTTTGGTACAACGGTCGTATCCACGTTATACACTGTGGAAGTCATAGAAACCCTCATGATACGCCACGACGTACAGACATACTGCCACGTGCGACACTGGCATGTCTATATCAAGGAGAGATGATGCCCAGCGCACACGCGATTAGGATACCGATAAATATAATATCACTCACCACGTACGTCGTAGATTTCATTAGTACTTTGTTGGCTTCGTGTCAGTCCTCAGACAGAAGAGGACTGTGGCCCCCGGCCTCTCGTGCGTCCGGTGAGTTTCCCAGAAATAGCTCGCCTTGTTAGAGTACGAGCAATCGACAGAGGAGAAAATAGCATGCAACACATTCATATTCCATGCGGCTTTGACCTACGTGAATTGTTCTAACCCGAGCTCTCTCGGAGACAGCACGGACCTGCCAGTCCGCCTGATCGTCTCCGCAAAGTTTGGCTGGTCTGATCTCTGACGAGTGACATGAGATCGACTAAATCATTCACTAGTTACAAATCCCACGTAAGGATGAGTCTTAAAAGGTGATGGTGCACCGAAATGCCCTCAAAAACTATAATGCACACGAACTCGACGATGCTGGAGGTTGCAAGGTGCACTGCAACGAACGGGACCAGGGCGGGAGAGACACTGTAGTTTGCAGAAAAGGACTGCTTGACTAGAATAGGAGAAACGTGAAATTCAACAACGCGGCAAACGAGGCCACTTTCGTGGGAAGCAAACGAAATTGATACTCCACAAAGAATCAGGGACAGGACGTCCGTCCCTACAACTCGTAGGCTTTTTTTTTTTCGGCCCCAGCCGTCAAGACTTTTTGATCTCCTTTTCGACTGCCTCGGAGTCGAATGCCGCCGTAGGTATCGTGAGGCGTCTCCATCGCATGTGCGCTGAAGGTATCGGGTCAACTGCTTCTGCCAACCAAAGCTCCCTTGTTCAAAACCTGCAATGGTGATTATCGCTTGTACGGCACATACAGTGACACTACAACTTGACGACGAGTTAATCGATTAGAGAGTTGAAACAGATGCCGACCACCTGCGGTCCAGGCTGCCTTAAGCGGATACCAGTGTCACATATCCCAGATAAGAATGTCGCAGCAGCACAGACAAGTCCAATGACCTCGCAGACCAACAAACGTAAACTCTGAAGCGACAGCGATATTGGTCTTGACACAGCTGCATCCGCAGCGCAGAAATGATAAAAGAAATACATATCTGCCGCAGCGGTTCTTCAGCAGCACCACTAAAGCAAATAATGTATCCATTATCCGAATGCAAGATGTCGAATAAGAGTAGTTCCGTAGTTCGTTTTCTTTTCGCGGTTGTACTCCACCCTATCCCATCTTGCGAAGTGTGCTGCGTTCACAGTTTCTTGTTCCTGGCCTGCCCTGCAGACCATGCAGGAGAATGTTTAGCTCCTGTTGGCTTACCGGATCGGCAGACTACTTACGCACAGTCGTGCGGAAACGTCAGAACATATTATCGGTCAGCATACGATGTGTCTACAGAGTTTCCTTCTGCAACGATTAATTACCACTCGCTGAGCGATGACGACACCGCAGTGCTCGGAGTAAAATGTTCTACAGAGTTTCCTTCTGCAACGATTAATTACCACTCGCTGAGCGATGACGACACCGCAGTGCTCGGAGTAAAATGTTCCGCTCCTCAGGCGTATTCGGCTATGCTCGCTTTCAGATCTACACCTTCGTTTATCGAACGGAAGCCGGAATGCTGGATCTCGTTATATTACACTTGCAATTCGGTGCAGTACGCAGATGTACGGCGGCAGTTGACAGAAGTATAGTTGGTCACTTTGGTGGCCATTCTCAGCCCTCTATTTGCCCACAATCAAAAATCTGCAAAATCTATTTCACATCTCCTGTGTGCCTCGGAACACACAGAATAAAAATGCCCCTCAGGTTGTGTTGGAACGGCTTGTACTCAGGAAGAGACACGGCTCCGCTACCTTTAGAGTGGTAGGGTGAATTTGCGCCCATGCAAAAAGATGCCCAGCAACATGGACCTTGAGAATGACATAGACGAAAAAGCTGAAAAGGCTACGGGTAACGAAACGGATGAGCAGAAGTCAGGCTGCCGAATTGTTACACTAAGAAATCGTTGCTTCGTGGCACAGTATAACGGATACAAATACCCACAGGCTCGCTGTCACTGCTCTGTTCTTCGTTGTTTCTCGCACCATGCGATCGTCGGCGTCTCATTCTTCTGCTTCTGCCTCCGTGTTCGGGCGTGGCACGGCTTCCCTCGCTGCCTGCAGCTCTTCGCCATCGTTCCGAAACGCCCTGTCGTTGGCCAAGAATCCCCCTGGTGGTTTCATCGGCACCAAAGGACTCTCCCGCTGACCCCCTATAGACGTCGCAAGCATCTAACTCGTGTCTACGTCGTCTTGCTTCCGTTCGTTCGACACGTGTACGTCTGTGCTCATCACTATCTGCAGGTGAGTCTGTGTGGCTGCTGCCTCCCCTATGGCGTCCCCTGTGGTCATCAGAACTGTACACTTCTTCATTCGCATGTCCGCTTGCAGTGTCGACTTCTTCACCTTGTGCGTCTGTGTCCGCTGCGAGTCTACGCGTGCGGCTCTGTCGCGCCGGAGAGGAATCTGCGTGTCTAGACGGCTGTGGTGTGTCTGAGTCGCTCGGTTGAGCCCCGGAGACCCCCACATCGTGGTCACTTTCCGCTGGTGTGACACTCTCGCCGTCGTCGCCTCCACTCTGCTCATCCGCTCCCCTCCGTGAACTTCGGAGAGACAAGTGCCAGCTCCCCTGTCCTGCGTCATCGTCTTCACCGTCTTCTTGACCCTCTCCGTCATCGTCTCCACTGTCTCCCAGTAAAGGTGACGGTTCGCTCACATTCTCTTCGTCTTCGTCACTATCATCGGTGTCCATTCCCAAACCGAAGCGTCGTCGGTGGCTGAAATAAAAGACAAGAGTCCGACGAAGATATCCTGTTCCAAACATCTCGCCAAGGTACGCGGCAGAGGACCGATATTGGATTTCAATAAACGACAGCATTACGGTTATTTGAGATCGTTCCTACTGCAGGCGTATTGTATGAATTACTGCGACCACTGGTATTTTGAGAACGAGAGAAAATTGAATTTCACGATACCGGTACAGCTTGTGTACAAGTGCTGGTTTCTCAGATATCCGGTGGGAACCACAATGTCCCTCCAGATGGCCTCCTGGAGGTCACGCACGAAAGCCGAACAACGTAGAATGAGGCATCAACACACAAAAAAGAGGACACGTGTATTCGTGCGTTTCACAGTCAGGCACAACGACAACTCATATGCGGAGGGAAACTGATGCGGAACCAAAAAACGTTTATTCCAACTCCCATCGTTTCCTTTGCGCACGCAGTTTCGAAAAACGGACAGAGTTCCGCGTCCCTGTACCGTGCCAAGAACGACTGAATGGAATACACGAGAAGACGCAAGTGAGAAACACACCACCTAAAGCAGGAACGCGTCAGAGGGACGCACCCACAAACAACCGCCATGATACAACCAGCCTCTCTGTGTCCTCTAGTCTTTGCGTCGTTTCTGCCTGGCACGAAAAAGGCACTTACAGCACTGCGAGACGGTTGAAGTGGCTGATGACATCCATGTTCTCCAGGCTTTCTGGAGTGACATACCTACGGAAACAAACGCGATACGGCAAAGGGAGACCCATGGCTTGTCTTAGTGAACACGCAGCTGAACCAAACAACTGCCACTACACCGAGCAAACTCAAAGCGACAAGAAACAAAAGGCAATCCGTCGTTGAGAAGAACGGAAAGCAGCAAATACCCGGACGTACGGAGCGTCTCATCGTATGGCTTTTGCATGACGCACTACTTTAGAGAACCCGTGACTGGCTGAACCGCACACGCACATCGGCGCGGCCCTACACAAACACGCGCATGCGTATGCGTCTACAGAGCACTATACACGCATGTGCTGTGTAAACTCAAGTGCGTCTGGTTCGCTCATGATGCTGATTTGAGCTAGAGCACCAGAGGGCTGAAAATGCTGGCCGAAGTCTCGAAAATACTTCCACACTCGCTCCCCAGAACTGTTTTATAGCTCTGTCTCACAGGAGAAGAGTCGGATATCCACATTCATTGCACGATTGATTCACTCGGGATCCCTGCACTTCTGTATGTGACTGCACTTGTGTTCTCTCACGTAAGAAACGAAACTCAAGGCACCTGGAGTATGTGCGTTGTCAGCGTCGCCATCGAGCCTACTTGTCGTCAGGCGGGTAGAACAGACAGTCATCAGAGATGCCGTCCGACTGTTTTCCAAGTGTCCAAAGGCGAATCATCCGTTCTATGCCGCACGTGGCCAGGACAGGAGAAGCTCGTCCTATCCCGATAGGCGGAGTGCTGACAGCAGCCACAACAACAGAGGCCCTTTATGGTGATCGTATAAAGTCCCCGATACAAAACGCTCCGCTCGAGTTCCACTGGGTCTGAAGAATGAAATTCACAAGTGTGCTGAGTTCCCTTACCTAGCACAGCAATTGACGATGGAGAGATGCCCGGAGAGGGTGTAGGCGCTGTAGAGAATCGTAGTGCGACGGTGAACTGCATGCGCCTCGAAATCAATAACGTCCGGCAGGCGCCAGACATGAACCTGATGACGCAGGCATGGAAGACACGAGAAAGGAACCGCAGCACGGTCGTACAAAAACCAAAGACGTCAGCTTCCAGCAGCAAGCAACACTGCGTTTAGATCCCCGCCAAGCACTCTGTGGTTCTGTAAGCCCTCAGATAACGTGTTCTGCGAGCGCCTACGTAGCTAAAATACCTCATACTGTGCAAAACGACGTGTGGGCGGGAGGCGACTGAACGACAAAGAGACAGGATCGAAGAGTGCCAGCGAACAGCCAAAACACCTTCGAGGTCTGGACGAAACAGCGGGTAACTAGCTGCCCTTCTTCGCAGAATTTTTCTTCAGCTGAGTGCCTCCGTGCCAAAACTGTTGGCCACGCGATTGCCTCAAACTGTTTGATCAACCCAGTGTTCCCTGGAGACTGTATCTAGGGGCACCAGCAGACCTACCTAGGCTGGACTACACACAGGAACATTCGTTACGCAGGTGTGTGATTGACACAG
Organism: Toxoplasma gondii ME49; assembly: GCF_000006565.2. NCBI lineage: Eukaryota > Apicomplexa > Conoidasida > Eucoccidiorida > Sarcocystidae > Toxoplasma > Toxoplasma gondii. Next base: position 1,295,297 of record NC_031468.1, read on the forward strand.
GGGGCGAAGGAGGCGCCAGAAGATCAAGAAGACGGAAGCAGGAACAACACCGCAAGCATAGGAATATGAGGAAGAAGATCGTTTCACATTTTTACGTTTCCACTGTAAAAGTGTAAAAAGACCACAAGCATCATGATTATGTTTGCGAAAATCGATCTAACTATTGAGGCTGCCTTCTACATAAAGGTAAAAAACTTGACACTCAATTTCCAGTTTTACCCACCGAGAAACAATAGTTTTTGAAGTAGAGTGAAAAGTATGCATCGATTCTAACAGACGTAATCCATCTTAGAACTGAAAAATCGGCACTTTTTTCTTTGTACCGTTTTCATTGTGAATTCCGCATTTAGCCACATATATCGAAAGAAACTGTGCTCTGCTGCCCCGACAGCGTCCTCCCGATACAGACACACTAAGATTGGATTTGCAACGGACACAGACCTAGCCACCCGAAGGGCTCATGATGAACAGAAGTGGCAGGCGCTCCTCCAGTCGGTGACCAGCCCGCTTGACAGAACAGTATTTCGCTGGCGCGTTTGACTCCGATGGCTGTTCATTTCGTTGAATGATAAACGTCTCTTTCCTTACACGTTTGTCTTCAGATCCAATTGCGATGTGGCGATCATCGAAGAGGAAACAGCCGGACTTTAGAGTCACCAGGTTCCACCATCCGTCGCTCCTCAGTTCGAAGAGAGGGAACTACATTCAGGGACAGAAAGGACGAAACAGGCAAGCAGGGTCATCATCAAACAACGCAGCGGCAAGGATAGGCGCCATCCACCACCACCAGTTACAAGAAGGGTCTTTGTCCGCGTACTGGAAGTGTACTTTCAATGAAGTGTGGCAATTTGAACAAGTCTTTGGGAACCGCACTCGCCAACATTTCCATCATTCAAGCACACACACACACAGATACTAGAATACTAGAGCATGCGGCGAGAGATCAAGACGGTTCACCACGCATTCATCCATACAATTCCCTGTGCGTGCGACACCCATTTGCACGAGTCCCGGAAAAAACATGGGAGGCATCGCGACAGTGGACACGATATAAACGACTTTCCATGTCTTCCGGCTCAGTCACGACTGACCTCCACATGCTTTGAAAAGGAGACGTTTGTGTCTGTGCAACCCAGAGGCTCTTACCTGCCCTCCAGTCGCGTAGACCAGCGGGGGTTTTCGAGTAAGAATGAGCAGCATCAATTTTCCTGACCAAGAAAAGTGGACGCGATGAGAGCCTCTGAGGAGCCTAGCATCGGCCCGTTTCGCTTTGAGGCCTTCCCCCCGCATCTGGCGTCTCCTGCCACCTGCGAAAGAGTCGCCGAGAGCCTCTGTCTCTCTTGCACGTCTCTGAAGCAGCCGAAGGAGGCGCCGTCTCAAGCGCATGCGTCGTCGATGAACTTCGCTTTGGTCGAGATCCGACAGCGCCTCTGAAGAAGCCTGAGGTGAAGCAGCATCACTTTCTGCTGCCTCGCCTTGCCCGGTCTCACGTCCACTGGAAACCGCCGCCAACTGGTCTATACTCCGTTGACTTGACGCACGTGAGGACCCTTGGCATTGCGTGTCTGCGTCGCTGCTGTCCTCACATTCGCCTTCCTCGACACGGTGCGTTCTTCTCCCGTGGATATCGAGTGTTTTTCTTTCTTCACAGAGGTCCCGTGGGTCTCCGCGCGCGTCGCCTACATCCGTTTGTTGTCCCGCCCCGACCCTATCGTGCCGCTCTGACGAAGAGACCAAGGCCTCCGACTCTGGAGAACGACTCAAGCAAGAATGGGGAGACCGACGAGTGTTTGGTGTCGACAGGAAACCACTGCACTCGGATCGCCGAGGAGAGCTGGAGGACGAAGCGGAACGCCGTCGGGACGCGACCTGCGAAGAGGCAGCCGAGAGGAGACTGCGAGACGAAGTTTCGTTTTCGCTTAAATTTTGATTCTCTGAAGGAGGAATCTGGCGACTGCCTGGTGCCACAGATTCGCCCATATCATGGAATTGGCGTTTTGCTTCCGAGACTGATGAAAATTTTGTTCTGTCTTCTCTGTGTCGACTTGTAGCAGGGAGGCGGGGGGCGCTTTGTTTAGGAGGTATCCCTTCGCAATCGTCCACCCGCTGTCTCTCTTGGCGGCACCTCACTTCACGGCTTGTTTTAGGCTCGCCTTTCTCAACTTCACTGGAACCGAAGTCGGCGCCTTGCCCCCTGCTTCGTCTCTCCTCTCTCGGCACTTTTGGACGTTCGTTTTTGAACTCGGAACTTCTCTCTTCTTCAGTCATCTCGCCTGCGGCTTCTCTCCGCCGACGAGAACGCGTTCTTCGCGATTCACTCCCGCTGCCGCCAGCACTGTGACGGGTGTCCCCGTGAGATTCCGTTTCGCCTTGAGTCTCCCCTCCGTTTGGAAAACTTGCTGGTCTTCTCCGCCAAGTCGCGGCAGCTCTCTCTCGGGTGCCGTTTTCGGATCCGACATCAAAGATGGGCACAGCCCCTGCGAGCTCATCAGGGTCCGAAACGTACCCTTTGCTTCTCGCACCTTCTTCGCTCACAGGGCCGCTCGCCGTGACTTCCAGTTTATTTGAAAGTGCCCTTTCGCCATCCTCAGTCTTTGTCGAAGACTGTGGAAGCACCACGGCAACAAACGGCTTTGTGGCGACTTCTTGAGCCCCCTTATTCGACTCCCTGGAACGAAAAGATGCGCAACTCTCTGGTCGCCCGACTTCTGGGAGAAGCGCTGCTTCAACCCCTCCTGCCTCGCGATCTCCGCAGTGGTCACTTGCCTTCTCTGCGTCTTGGTTTTCTTCGGATTTTTCGTTTGAAAGGTCGGTCGGCATCTCCCCCTGTGCTTGGTCTCCACCGCAAGCTGGACCATCAGCCAGGCCTCTGGTGCTGGTGCACTCAGGCCTCTCCTCGTTTTTCGTCGTCACTTCCATGAGCGGCCTTCGCCCCTTCCTTGCCGCGAGCCTTGACCTTCTCGCAGAAGCCGCCGCCTGTTCAATTGTCTCCTCATCTTCCATGTCTGTCCCAACAAAGGGCATCCTGTCGCCGGCTCTTCCGATGCCTTTCACCTCTGCGACATCCTCCGGTTCGCCACTCACATTGTTCTTTGAATGCATCCCTAGAGAGGCAGATCTCGAACGGTCCTCCTCCTCTTGGCCGCAGTCGACGACAGGAGAGATCTCTGCCTTCTTCTTCCTTCTTTTCCTTGTCTCCACGTTTCCTTCCGGAACCTCTGCCCTCTCGACACCGGCCTCTCCCTCACATCTCGAGTGCTTCCGCTTATATTCGAACCTCGTCAACGCCGGACGCAGCGCCGTTCTGCGGCCCTCTTGAGATGGTGAGAATCCTTGAGCTTCTTCTTCTACAGATGCGACAGCAACCGCTTCTCCCTCGAGTGTAGTTTGCGTTTGTTCTGGTGCCTCTTCTGCTACAGACTCAACTGAACTCTCATCTCTTTCACATCGAATTGTCTTCTTCGAGGACAGTCCCCTCGTCGTGCAAACGAAGTCATCTCCACTGAAGTCTGCGTCAGCTTCGCATTCGACGTAGGTCTCATCCTCCAAAGGGGAAATAAACGTCGGGGTGACCGACTGCAAGTGTTCTCTTCTCTCTCTCTGGTTTTCCTCTTCTTGAGAAAGAAACGAAGACGACGACCACGGGGAGGGCGGGGAACCCTCGTTTCCCCCATCACTTTCAGGTTTGTAGCTTTCCGACAAAAGCACTGGAGAAACGAAGCAAGACGTCGAAGGGCCAGAAGTCGAGGCTACAGCCGGCAAAGGCAATGCGCTCTGAAAAGCGTCATCGTGTCTCTGGTCTTGCTCCCCTCCCAAGGAGACCGAGGCACCCGAGTCACATTCCCTCCGTTCTTGCTCTGATGATCTTTCAAATTCTGGTCTGACGGACCTGCACTCTCCCTCTTTTCGTCGGCTGTCAGCTGCTCTGGAGGGTAGATGAGAAATCTCTTGAACAGCCTCGCTGAGGGCCCCCCTGCATCTGGCGCCTCGCGTCCCTCTATCGGAGGCAGAAGGAAGAAACGATGGCTTTACGGGGACTGCATGTGGGGTTTGTGCGGATGAATTGTCGGCCCGAATCTCGCCGTCGCTTGACCACCCGTCTGAATTTGCCTGTTGCTTCTTCGTCTCATCTCCGGCAGCATCAGATCCAGAAGACTTCTGCGTGCGATGCGAAGAACGAACAGAGCGAGGTGGAGAGGGAGAGGATGAAGAAGACGAAGAAGAAACAGAGGAAGATGACGCTGAAGAAGAGGAAGGCGAAGGGGTTGGAGAGGAAGAAGACAAAGATGAGGCAGACAACGAGGGCGAAGAGGGGGGAGACGAAGGGGAAGCAACATTCCTCGACCTGCGTCTACGTGGATGACCACGTGCAGGCGGGGAAGAACGCCGTGTTCGTCTTCTCCCGCGTTCGGAGGACGAAGTCCCTGACGACGAAGATGACCAATTCGAGGATGATGATGTAGAAGACGAAGAGTTTGCGGATGACGACGCTGAAGGCGAAGAAGACAGAAATCGTCTTTCATGTCCTCGTTCCGTCCTGCTTGCGATCTGCAGGCGGCCGTCTTGTGCCGCCGATTGCCGGCCGCGAGCGCCGAGGCGAGAGACAGAAGGGGGAAGACCTCCTGGGACTGAGGGGTGGCGTTCGTAATGAAGAACATCTTTCAAAACACAGACCGCCTCATTTGTGCGCAGGTCCTGAGCACAACGAGCACTCGCCAGCAGAAGTGTGTACGTCGGAATATCGGTTTCTATGTATAAACGAACTGTGCAATGTTTCTGTGAATCAAACACGATCACTCATGTTTTCGCACCTTCGTTGACCGTTCCCCCCTGAGAGTCTCTCCTTTTCTCAGTTTGTTCGAGACGCTAGAGCACGCCCGTCTGCTACAATAGGAATCGCCGTAGAGACGGCCAGGCTAATTGGTACTCAGCTCTCAAAAAGCCAACAGAGAAACCACGATAAAACGGTTTATTGGGAAGGAGCTCTCAAGTTCATCGCTCTTGTGGAGAATCGCCTCTCTGCGCTGAACCGCATTTTGCCGTCGGCCTTCGCGGCCTCTCCCACAGTGGAGCATGCGGCCAGAGAGCCACTCGTCCCCGCCATACATGTCTCAGCAAAGAGTTCTTCTTTCTCCTGGAAAGAACGAGCGACGCGTGAACCGATCACTGCACGTTCAGGCTCCCCCCTGCATCTGTTGAGATTTCGGAGTGCGTTTCCACCGGGTCTGCTCGGCTGCCTAAGGACGTTTATTCACCTCCTTACCACGAGCGCCGCTTTTTGGCAGCAGCAGTAAGCGAAAAGGAACTGCTGGACAGGGTGAACACAGACGCTCAAAACAGAGGCGCCGGCGCGAGTGACGACGCGTCCCAGCCTGTCGCGTTCTCTGCGAAGACCCCGACGCAGAGACAGACAGCACAAGAGCAACGAAAGCTCTCCATCGCGTTATGTGTCAACGGTGGACAGACGCACGTCCTTTGACGATGCTCTTGCCTCCATCAGTGGCGACTCGCCTAGTCTCCTTAGACGCGGAACGCGTCTGCCGAACGATTCAACGCGATGGGTGGTAATGACGACACCACATCCGTTTCAGCCATAGTTCAAACCAGTTGTTCTTTCGCCCCGTTTCTCACTGTAGTTTGCGTACGCCTGTCTGTGATGTACCTTCTCCAGCGAGGGAAATCGGGAAGCACCACGCTTTGGTTCGTAATCTCAGTTCCGCATCACCAGTGCATCAAAGATACAAAACCAGTGGCGGAATGCAATAACTGGTGCCCCTGAGGTTTTTCTGTCGTAGACGAAAGCATTCCCCACGTAACAAGCTGCTTTCTAGCCGTTCCGGCAAGCAGATGCATCCGTTGTCCCGCGCGTCTTTCACTCACTCACGTGTACGCGTCTGCTCTTCTCTTCCTCGGGCAGCGCCCGCTCGGCCACTGCTTGTATTCTGTATTTGATTTCATCTCGTTTTCCCTCTCCGTCTCCACCCGCATTGGTTCTGTTTTTCACTTCTACCAGACTCTGTCTCACCGGAAATCGAACGTCTCGACAGTGCCCGCCTCCATCGCGACGATTGCTTGTTGGTGTTGAGAGAAGAGGAAAGAAGCCTGGAAGCTAGCGCCTGCGTCCATCGTCCGAAGGAGCCTCAGGCGGACCTCGCGAGGCAAAGAGGCTTCTCGGCGCAAAGCGTCCACGTCATTGCGGACCTGAGAAACAAGAACAAAGAGAAGTATTTGAGACAGTGGCGACCTGAAGACAAGACAGAGATGAATCGAACAACTGTGCGCAAATCCTTGTCACAAGGAACGCCACAACGGAATTCAGTCACTAATGGAAGAGAGGAGAGAGCTTCGAAAAAAGTCCGGTAGAGTGCCTTGAAGTCCACAGGGAAACGCATGTACCACTAGAACAGGCGATGGAGAGAACAATTGACGAAACAGAAAGCAGCATCCAAAACGCATTTCAATGGTTCCCAATGAAGTGGAAATGAGAGGCCCGCGCTCTCGTTGTGTCCCTCTCCTTGCTGCTCCTGCTCTCTGAAAGACAGGAATTAAAGTGTGAATTTGATTATTTCAACGGTCGAGCAGGAGGAGAGAGGAGAGAGGAGAGAGAAGAACAACTCACAAATGGACAAAGAGTGGAGACCCAAAACGGATTCTTTAATTCAAGGGCCTTGACCAAAGCGAAGCGAAACTCACCACAACGTCGCTCGGATTCTCCATAGAAACGCGCGTGACTAAACCGTCGTTCCCGCACGTCAGGACGTATTGGTCTGAGGCTGACGAATGAGGAAAAGAGAAAAAAACAGTCAAAGGAGAAACGGCAAAACATCTACAGCGTGGAAAACTATACGGCAAGCGAGGCATGTTTGCCGGTGAATATAAAGCAGCAACGCAGACAGCAGCCACAATGCGCCACAACCCCCCAGCCAATGCAACATCGACGGATTCGAGGTCGTGAAAAGGAAACACACATTCATGAAGAGTGGAAACGTGAGTTGTCAAAGACAAGCGGAAAAGAACAGGCAGCGCCGAAGGAAGCGAGGAGGATGAAGGCGACAGCAGAAGGAAAGACAGCAGAGGCAAACAAAAGAGAAGAGCAAAGACTAAAACGACAGACAGGAAAACACAACTCCCGTGCACACTTGTGATGACGAGGAACTGCGAACATCGAACAGGCAAATACCGTGAGAGAAACGTCACGTAAAACACAGAGAGAGCCACGACGTCCGGAAACGTTTAGATCTGAACGCCTGCGGTAAAGTCAATTTGTTTCTCTAACCAAATGCAGAAAGACGCTCTGGAATCACTTGCGGAGCCGCATGCAACACGCGCGGTACCGCACGTTCATACGAAAGGACTAGACTGGATATACCGGCGGAACCGTCCTCCCCTTGATCACACTCAGCGCATACACTTTATGCATGGACTGCCAATGAGGTGGTACATACTGTTTGACTCCCTGCTACAAAAGCGTATAGAGGGCTTTCTAGGTTTCTGAACATGCCGCGAAAAATCAGAGACCCCGAGCGCATGCCCCCTCTTGCAACACTCACAGTCGAAGACGACTCCAAAAATGTTTTCTTGGTGTTTCGTCTGAATCTCCTGGAAAGGAAGATTCCTCGGTTCTCCCACATGCCACAGCAGAACGCGTTTGTCGTCGCCGCCGCTCCCCAAAATCGTGCCATCCGTCGAGAAGCTGCATGCAGAGAATAGCACGCGGATCCGTCATCACTGCTTCTTGTACTCACACAGAACTCTACCTACCTACCTCTCTGTCTGCCTGCCTCTGCGTCTACATGTGCATTCACCTATCGATCGATCTGCATGCATACACACAGGTAGTCGTGTACTTGATTATCTATCTACCTACCCGTCTATGCATTTATCCCTCTATCGGTCTCTCTACGGCTTCGGCTATATGACTACCTGTCTAGTTGTCTACCTGTGTGTGTCTCTATGTCTCTATCGATTCAGCTCTCTATCCAGGTCTATCTACGTGTATTCCGCTATCCAATAAACACATGGGGATGGATGAACCGTAGGCCAACTGTTGTGAGAAAGAGACAGAAGCACGCAAGCGGCAATCTGAGGTCTACAGAGAACACAAGATAAGCTGACCAACCAGAGAAGAAGCCCCGAACCGAGGATACGTGAGGGACACAGACAAAACGAAAGAATGCCGTGACGGCGGGGAGAACCCAAACTCCAGACTCTCAACTTCCACCACTGTGGCGCTGGTTTTGGGCACAAAAACTCAATTACAGATAGCGACATGGTTCTCCCTGCATGCATTGCCTTGCAGTTATTTCAAAACAAGCCCCCCATTCGAAAGCAGGAAACGAACGCAGGACAGCCTGAAAGGTGTCAATAAGTGAGCATTTTTATCGTGATTCTAAATTTCGAAACCAATGAGAAATCTGTCCATGGAAACCAAACGTGGAGAGCGGACAGACATCAGGACTACCTCTAAATCACGCGAGAATGAAAGCGTGGAAATGGTACAAAGGTGCTCTTTGCTCATTCTTGTGAAAAGATCCAGAAATGAAAAACTGCGTCCTTTGCTTGCGCCTCACTGACCTGATGGCATTAACACAACCGTAGTGGCCACGCGCGCGAAAGCTGCGACCAAACGCATCGTCATGGAGAATCTGCTGTCGAAAAAAACGATCGACGCCTGCTTGATAAAGGCCCCCGACGGCTCCCCGTGGGCGCCCCCAGCCACCACCGGCTCGGCCTGTACGTACACCGCGAGAGCCGAGGCCCTCCATGTACGGAGACGACGAGCAGAAGAGGGGAGGGGGGGCGAAAGCAGGAGGGACGAAAACGTTGTATCTCTGAGAGGTGAATGCGGCAGAAGAAGAGAGAGGTGGTACAGATGCAGAGCGCCGGAAGACAGGCGGATCGACTTTGTCGGAATGAAGCAAAGAAGCACTGCCTTCTGAGGCTGCGGCGCCCGCAGGATCTGTATTAGGTTCATGAAAGCAGGGGAGAAAATTTGGGGACTCCACCGGTTTCCCCTGGGGGTTTGTCAAAACTCGTTCATGGCAGGGAACGAGAGACCGCTGCCTAGCTGTTGACTCTGCGTCACCACTCTCACATTCGGAGTCGTCGTCTTGCATGCTGTTTCCTACTGTCATCTCTGTTCTCTCGTCCTTCTTGATCGACGTCATCACCACGCAAGCACCCCCTTCGCTCCCTCCTCGCCCGAGTTCGTCTTCCAAGAGTTGCTCTTGCGGATCTCTCAACTCGCCTATCTTCACCTGCCATCCTGCTTGCTGATTCTCCACTTCTCCGTCTCTCCTCTCCTCTTTGGGGTCCTGAAAATCAGCTCTTCTTCCACCCTCTTGTTTGCGCCGCTGCTGCCACTTGCCGCTTTGGCCCGCCAGACCTTCTTGAGTTCTCAGGCTGAGCTCGCTGCCTGTGTGCCTCCGATTTGTTGGGCTGCGTTGTGCGTCCCCAGCGTCCCTCCGCAGCATCGCTATCTCCCTGCGCGTCTCGCGGTCGTCCTTCCCTCCGTCGATGTTTCTTGGTCTTCCTCTCGACTCGTTCAAAAACTGGAGAGGGTGCGACGGAGGCGGGAGAATGGCACCTCGTCTCGCGCTTTGCAGAGTGAGAAGAAGATTGGTTCGAGAGAAAGGACGAAACACCGTCGGGTCTGTGACGCGAGCAAACAGACGAGCTTCGTCGGCGTTGACGCTAGCGGAGTCTTCTTCTCTCTTGAGCTTCTCAAAGGCCCACGCCCACATGCCCTCACTCGCATCAGGCGCCGCGGCCCTCAATGGAGACACCGACGGCGACAGCGACGCAGGAGAGGCTGAAAACGCGCAAGGGAAAGAGGAACAGACGGAAGAGGAAGAGAGAGAAGACGAGGCAGACGAATGACTGGAAGACGAATACAACGAAGACGCAGAAGGAAAGGAAGACGAAGCGGAAGGAGAGAGGGCAGGGAGACCGCAGGGAAAGAGACTGGAAGAAGAGAAGTTGCGGCTCTGCGACGTTCGCTGATCTTTGTTCCTCTCTCGGCGAGAAGAGACAGAAGACTGCGAAACAAACAGAGGCAGGAGGCTGGAAGGAAGGACGGCATGCTCTTGGCGGGAGCTACTTGAGGGAGAAGAGACGGAACTCGCTATCGCATGCACTCTCTCTGAAAGCGAAAGAGGGCGCAACCAACGGCAGGGATCGGACGGCGGCAACTCCCAAAGGACGGGAGAGAAACACGGAGAAGCTTCCGGTGAGGAAGAGAGCGGAGACGTATCAAGAACCATCGTTGCGAACCAGAGTGCACCAAAAGACCGTGAGACATGAATCTCATGACAGCTCGGCTCTGCAATACCTCACCGTCTCCACTGATACAGACTCGCAGCCACTGTGTATGTCAGTCTGCCGACAGGACTCTACATCTATACATGCATATATGCATGTATACATGAGTATACATATACGCATATATACTAGGATTCTTCTCGCCTCCAGAAGATTTATTTTAGTTCTGTGCCTGGACGTGCTGCGGGGTTGTTCTTGTTCCTTTCTCTCGCAAATATTCCTCTTTCCGTGTAGAACGCTTATCGGCGATTGTCCCTCCGACCAAAGCAATCCTGTCCGATTTCCACCCGTACCCCTTGCCAGCTGGAGCGACACCCCACTTGAGGTGTACGCACAGCGAGGAGTACTGGAGACCAGGCGTGCGACCAGAGAGAGAGAGAGGGAGATTCCTTCAGGCTTCCACGCCCTTCTCTTGAAGTGATCGTTCTCTCTTTGTTACGGACTTTTGGAGACACAATCCGGGGTGCTGCTGTTCATGGGGGCGCGAGGAGACATGAGGGAATAAACGATTTAGAGGAGACAACGCAGAGGCATCGATGTGACCTGGAGAAATCGCGGTCGACATGTCTTCACAGGGGAACGGATGGGGACAGAACGGAAAGTCAGAAAAACCGCGAAAGTAGAGAAGATCGATTTGCGGCTGTCGTGTTGGAGGGAAGAACGAAGAAACTGAGGCCTCCAGGAAAGACGTAAGCAAGAAAGACAAAGGAAAACTGGCGAACGTGTGACCTCAGAGACAAGCGTAAATTAACGCCAGGGGAGAGTGGCCAGCACGAGCCTTTAACGAGGAAAGAGACACAACAGCGACAGCCGCTGTCCGATGGGGTCCACCGTCGAAGGGTATCTCCTGGGGACGGACATGGAAGAGAAGAAAACTCGAGACGATTCGACGCGAGTGGCAACGCGTTCACCGCCGAAGCCTTCCTCTCGAACTGGAGAGAAAGACAGGAAGTCGATGACGAGTTTGACGAGGTCGTTCAGAGTTTGGGGAGAAGAGAAGAAAAGTGACAGAGGGCGGCGCCTCAAAGAGACCCGTGTGGGATCGTGGGAAACGGACAAGTTCACTGTCTTTTTATCAACGTTCCGATTCGTGGAACACACCTCCTGCCTCAAGCGTTCGTTGCCTGTCGCCGGAACGAACAGACAGAACACCGAAATCAAGCGTCGTCTGCCGAATGGAGAGCAAGCACGCTACTCCTTCTCATCCGAGACACCGAAGGCACAAAAAGGCGAAGACGGCGATTCTTCAACGGGAATGCTTCTCTAGTACAAGAGTGAGGAAGGACGCTCGAGCCACACAGCCACAGACGCCTGACGCACAGCGTCAGCTCACTGACGAGATACTGGAGAACGGTCGGAGATGAAGGAAATCAAAGATTAGAGTGCTGCCGAGAAGGCCTGAGAGAAGAGCTACTTCAGTCAGATTTGAGCGAGGCAGAAAAAAAGTCTCTCAGCGCAGCTCTTCTTCGGAGAGAGACGCGACACTCCCCAGGGAAAAGCATCCATTCACCGAAAAAGGAAGAAAGCGAGAAGGAGTGGAAGCGCATTTCCGACTCACACAAGCGAAGGCGTGCGAAAGGAAAAGGGGCAAGGACATTTTTTTTGCGTACTCGAGTTCGTTCGAGAATTTGTCAAAGGTCACTCGTTTACCAGACGCAGCTTTCGCGAAAGGAAACCCCCGTAGATGCGGGTGTCGAGCCTACTTCAGAGGCAAATGCGCGAATAAGATGCAGAATAAGAGGAAGCTGACAAGATTTGTCGTCAAGAAGCGAACGATGGTGTGAGAAAAAGACTCAGCTGGAATTGTGCAGAAATGAATCTCCGGAGACTTGTCTCAAACGACTAGCATCGACTACACTTGCAGGAGTGGTGGAAGGCAGGAGACGGATGAAATCCCGTTTTCCTTGACGAAAAAGACGCCCTCTCGTCCACTTGTTCGTCGAACGAAGGGATTCAAGTTCCCTTATCAACTGCGGAATACGATACAATCATTCTTATCTAAATAGGTGTACAAAAGGTGTCTTGTCTGTCACGGTTATTGTGACGAGGAAACCAAGTTGGCTAGAAGTCGCATGCAGAGCCATATGCAACGACTCTGTCGTTCGTTAAAGCGTTCCTTCAGTGATTTTGGGGAGTAGATCGCCGCCTTCTTGATGCCGTTCCTCTGTTTTTCTCGAGTTTTTTTTGGGTTCCCACCGTCACTTCTCGACAAGATACATGAATCAAGAGAACGGCAAGTGGCTAAGTGACTGCAAGCGTCGTCTCCGTGTTCCGCTAGACGCAGAAAAGGAAGAATTTGAACAGCTTTTCAAGCTGTTGAATTTGAATCCCGTTCGCAAGCCCAACAAGTGACATATCCGTTGCCACAGTGCTTGACGCACCTTTATGTCTCGTTTTTACACACTCGCTAACCCAGCCAACTGTGCGAGGCGTTTCTCGCCTTGTTTTGCCTCTCCGCGGATTAAGGTTTCAGAGACAGGAGCAGGAGCCTTACCCGAAGGGCAGAAGAGTCTCGTCTACTGCGCCATGTTTGTCTTGAATCATGCGTTCTCTATGCCCCTGGTTTCTTCCTTGGTAAATCCGTTTGAGAGATTTAACACACACCGGTGCTGAAGGAACTTCGTCCCCGGATTTCGGGCAACAGAAGAGAAAATGCGGTCAAAGCGAGCCTCCCTGTTTCCTGACGACCACAAAAGTGCATAGGGAACAGAAAAAAGCCGTAAACGCGTACGTCTGCCCCACAGCCATAAGGCGAGTCTACTGGACCCGTTCCTCCCTTCTTTGTCTTCATCGATGACTCTTGTTCCCTCTCCTTCCTCTTCTTCTTCCTCCTGTTCTTCCTCTTCGTCTTCCTCTTCTTCCTCTTCCTCTTCTTCCTCTTCCTCTTCTTCCTCTTCTTCCTCTTCTTCCTCTTCTTCCTCTTCTTCCTCTTCCTCTTCTTCTTCCTCTTCTTCCTCTTCTTCCTCTTCCTCTTCTTCTTCCTCTTCCTCTTCTTCTTCCTCTTCCTCTTCCTCTTCCTCTTCTTCGTCTTCATCTGCCTCACATCTGCCTGCATCTCACCGTTCTTCAGCGCCATTGAGGAAGGCGGCGTTTGCCACTCTGGAAGAGTACCTCAGAGTTGCGAGGATCTACTTTTTCGCAGGCTTTTGTTTCCTTCCGATTCTGTGGTTCCTCAACGTCCGCATGTTCACAGAAAGCCGCTTAACTCTCTTGTCTCTCCGAGTACACTCTGCCATTCAGGAATCTCAGAGAGTAAACAGCGATCCCGAGAAGGGAGACAGGCGAGAGAAAAACAGAAGAAGGAAGGAAGACTCATCCCCGACGGAAGGCGCCGCAAGGCTCTCGACCTCTCCGGTGCTCTCTTCTTCTCTAGATAGCGAACTTCGACTAGACTTGCAAGCCGTGCGAAGGAAAGACGATGCAGAAGACCAGCAAGAAGAACGCGAAGCACGCAAGAGAGAAGCAGAACAAGAAGGAGAGGAAGAACAACAGAGAGGAGACGAAGAGGACGACGAACGAGAACGAGAACTAGAAGCGGAGAGGGAAAGAGAACAGGATGGCGAAGAACAGGAGAGACAAGGAGGGGCGTATCGGTTGACACGAAGAGATGCTCTGAAAAAACTTCAAGACCTACGCTCTTGTGAGACGAGAACACAAACCACTTTGAATTCGATTGTATCTTACGAAGTTCTACAAGAAGATCAAAACGCTGACGGGGACGGCCTGTGTCTCTTTCACATAGCCCTTTGAAATAAAATGCACTCTTAGGGACGCGTGAAGCGAGCGACGTGCAGCTTGCTTCTTTGTCGACAAGTAGATCGGTGGTTGAAAAGAGGTAGAGACTGTTGCATTTCTCGTTACCGCAGTGAGCAAACAGAGGGTCTCTATCTACGTCTCCTTCTCCTGCTTTCAGCGAACGCGAGGTGGGGTTCAAAACGACGCAGCCAGCCTTTCGCTTGTGCACGCAACTCGCATTTTGCCCTTTTGCTTGCGTCTTCTCCATCTTCTCCTTGGCAGATGCTTCAAAGTCGAGACGCGCCCTCTGGGGCAGTGGTGCGCTTCTTTTGGTGAGCAGTCGTTTCTGCTGTCCCCGATTTTTTTAAACGAACTGCGGGAGGGAACAGAAGGACCATGGAGCCAGCCGGACGGAACGCTGCACATCGTCAGTGGAGGTTCCTAGGTTTGGATGCACTCTCCTTTTCTGTGGTGAATCCGCTCTGGATGGGAGCACTGGCTCGAGCGCCCCGGAAGATGGGATGTCCCTGTACACTTAGAAAGGCTGATCATGAAAAAAAGAGAAACAGAAGAGCGGCAAAGGGACAAACTGAAAGGTGGAGGATTGCGTCGGACGATCGGAGGAACATAGATGAAAGACGTCTCTCTGTTCGTCTAATTATCTGACTGTCTCTACGAGTTACTTTTCGAGGACGATACGTAACGGACGGCACACTGAGACCCTGAAAATAGTTCCTTATCACATCAGAGGCCTTTATCAGGGTAAATCCGTTAGTTGAAGAAATACACAAACACAAATCTTAACGTTATTCAGTTTTCCTGCGTCATCGTGTCCGTAATGTATATATATATATATATATATAATCAGCATCAATCGTTTCAAAAATGGATCGGTCTGAGGGTGGCTTGAGTTCTTTTTCTGGGTCTTTCAACCGTAGTCATGAGTGTGTGTCTCTCCTCATTTTTTCGGTGCTCTTCAGATTTGGGCCGTCACGTTTCAAGTACTTTGCGCTTCAAACGCCGCATGGAGCGAGTTCTTTCGTCTCCCTTGCCCTCCGCCTTTTCTCAGTTGTCTTTCACGTGCTTGTACACCCTCGTCTCTGCCTTATTCCCCGTCTGTCGGCTGTGCTTCAATTGCTTCTCCGTCGTCCTCTTCATTCGGCGATGTCCCACCTTCTCTCACACCAGTCTCTGTCTCGCCGTCAGGTTTCCCTGCACTGGTTGTTGACTCGATTTCTCTTTCTTCTTCTGCCTCTTCTCCACATTTCCCTTCCTCCTCTTCTTCCGCTTTTCCTCTCTCTGCGTCTGCCTCTTTGCGTCGCGCAGCCTCCCCAGGCGCCTCTCTGCAGCTGAGGGATTATCGAGAGGCCGCGCGAGCGCGTGCAGACGAGGGCTGAGAGGGCCAGAGTCTCCGAGAATCTGGGAAGGTCACTTTGTCTCTTCTCTGCAGACTGATGCAAGGCTGTATGCAAAACGTGGATTTTTGCGGTGTGGACTAACATGCAGCAGACCCAGGGAACAACACAATGTGCTGATGGCTCTCTGCTCCGACGGTTGGCGGAGTGTCGCGTTCGACTGTGCAGAAGGAGGGGAAAAGGCCTTTGAAGCGAACGCGGTCTGCGTTTACGCATTTGCCTCGTTGGCAGAACCGGTTCATGGACGTTGACACCCGACGTCGCCTGAAGTCGCATGTTGTTTCAGCTGACATGTTCACTTGCGAGGCGTATGTATAGAAAGGTGGAGAATCGTAGACAGATAGATAGCTGTCGAGAGATGCAAAAAGAAATAGAGAGGCGTGGACAGGTGTAGAAAAAACAGAGGCATAGAGAGATTTGGATAGAAAAAGATAAATAGAAATATATAGGTCTTAGAGGTGAACGGCGGAGTATATGACGAATGTTTGATGCGCATCGGCAAGAACCGACGTTTGCTCCGTCGCTGCTTCCTTCCATCTCCGTAACATATTTGCACTCTGATGGAGTGGGGCTTTGGCTCCGTTTGCGTCCGGTCTAAGTGCCTGAGTCTGTTTTCTTCTCTTGGAAGAGGCGTGAAAGTTGTGGCACATGGTGTCCGATTAGGTAAGATCAGCTTGGTTTAGAAGGCTCTATTTCTCGCGACATCACCATAGTCTATTTCATAATCACTTTTGAGGACGGTATGGAGAATGGGGATTGACAGCTGCAGTAGGGTTTTCCTGGATATGGTCCCTGCAGAATACGCCTGCTTTCAGAATTTAGACGGCAGACTCACATCCCTAGCAAGACAGGGTCTTTTCGGTGGTCAAAATAACAATACCGGAAACAAACGATTTTTCCTTGTGCACACACTCTCCGGGTAAGACACGAGTTTTTACTGTTCACTAAAGAAAATTGGAAATAGGCGGGCGCATTAGTTCTTGGGGAAACGGTAAGCTTGGATGCACAGATGGGCATCATTAACCCTTGTTCGTTTTCTACCAGCTTAACAACTCCGTCTAGCTTAAAGGGTCCTTTGTTTAGGGCAGCGTCAAACAAATCTAACTTACTATCAACTGTGATGCACTGATGGTCATCATTATCCTTACACGCTTTCTACCTACTCGATTCTTCAAATTAAGGCAAGGAGCCTTCGGGGTAGGACTCGTGATAAGCAGAAGCAGGTGTCCGAAAGGGACGCAGGCGATTAAAGGAAAAAAGAAGTCAGTTTCTCCCCTCCACGTCAGAGAGTATGTCAAGTCATCTAAACTGCAGAGTCGAGAAACCATTTACGCGTTAGCAGAGGAACATAGCAAACAGGCTAACATCGAATCAGAAATATCTCAACAGGGTGAGAACAGCACACGCGAACGTGGAATAAGGAACGGCGCCCGATCTACAGCAGCGTGAACGAGAAGCAAAATCGAAGCTGGACTAAGAGTCCAGGCACGGGGTTCTAAAGTAAAGGGGGTTTCTTTTTGTTTTTCATGGCCCGTGTCGCTCCACCAAGATCGCTGCTGCATATAAGCCGACGGGCATTAGGAATCACGTTTCAGACAGAGACAAACAATTAGCGACAGCTCTTTTGATTTCCAAGAATGGAGATACAATCCGCAATATCGGCAACTCTGCTTCTATCTGCCTGAAGTGTATCATTTGGTTTTTAAACCTAGACCTGTTCTACAACGTGGACTTCAACATACATTTCTGTCTCAGCAGAGTGGGGTAAGGAACATTCATCCTGTTTTGCTTTCCGTTGTGAGACACCCCATCAGCCTTCTGTCGCAGCGTTGCCGAGATGCGACTGACGCAAATAACAGTCTTGAAACTGCAGGCACACTTAGAAGCTGGTGCTTGATATCGAGAGAATGCAGACGGACGAACATAATCAAATTTCTTACTGTAGCAAAGAAGTGCAGATTGACGCCAGGAATAAAGGATCTTGCCATCGATCTGATGGCCGTTTGTATCCCCATTGGCACAGCTCAAATCGAATAAACAGAGACATTCTAGTACCTAGCGAACTGAACGTGACTCCAGCTAGACAAAAGAGACAGCCATGTTCCGTATGATCGCTGTACCACTGAATGGCAAAATACACCTAAAGTGTTGTCTTGGTGTAGACGCAGCAGCAAGCTGGTGCCGCTGTAGGCTTTCTGTTGCAATATTATTGATTTCTGTGCGTACGTCAAAAGGCAAAACCATTTCAGCTTTGAAGCTCTCGACGGTCGTACGATCACGCCTCTCCATGCAAATGAATTTCACGGCAAACCTCAACTTCGACTGGTCGATTGACGGCTTGTCGCCAAGATACAATCGTCCAAGATATGCTCTCTCTATTGCCGTTTCGCTCTATGGTCCCGCTACACTACAGAGATGAGATGGTTTCTGGGACATTGAGCAATACGCAAGATGCGTACCACAAAGAAGAGCCGGTTTACAGGTGATTCTGAGATCAGCATCCTTCGGTCCCGGAAGATACTGTCTTAGAGAGTAAATTCACCGTCAGACACGCGAGCTACGACACACATAAATCGCTGCGCCTACTTATTTATATTCCTGATTCTCTCAACTGATTGTTACCCATTTTGTTCACTGTCGACCACCGCTTGTCAAGTAGGTCTTGGATCGCGGTGCAAACATGTGAAACTCTCTTTGTTTCTGCTCCACCACCCTCGCGCTTCAGAGCTCTTAAGTGCAGCTCGAGAAGGCGAATCTCTCGGTCTGGAAGGAGGGGAAGCTGCTTCTCAGCTGCGGCTAAAACAGTGTCCATACACTCGGACAGAGCAGCGAGAAACGAGTCATTCTCCAGGTAGTCCCCTGCCATCCTGATCACGTCTGCCAACGTTATCCTCCCTACTGTCGGCGTTCTCCTCGAGCCTTTTGCCTCAGCAGAACACTGCCTTTGCTCGCAAAACTCGTCCGCGTTCGGCAGGGTCATGGGCAGAGCGTTCTGGAGGAGCGCTTGCTGCTGGTCCAGCCATGCAGCTGCTGCAACAGCCGGTACAACAGTGTTCAGGCGGAGAACCTCGTTTTTCGGACATAACAAAGCGCAATTTTCTGTAGAAACATTCGGCGTATCTTCTTCGTTATCGACACCTCTTTCAGAAACTTGAGAACAAGCAATGTGCCAGGAGGCCGACTCTTTGCTGCATTTAGATCTGTGGAAAGACTCCACATCGACTAGTTTTTCGCTACTAGGAGACGCTCGCGTAGACGGCTTAGGAACCTCCGGTGTACGTACACCTCGAGTGTTCGCCTCTGATGTTTCATTTAGGCGAGTGCTTTCCCTCAGCCGGACATTTGCTAGCCGAAAGAGCAAGGACGAAATGGTAGGAAAGAGGAATGTGGAAGCTGTCTCGAACGAAGTCGAGGCATCTGGCGATGGCGTCGGTGGCGAGGAGTTGCAGGCAACCGTCGAACTAGGTGTTTCCCGTTCACAAGAATCCAGTGACGACCTGGGACCCCCCAGTGGAAGAGGATGGACAAGAATCGAATCCGACAGAAGTGACGACGGCACCCGGTGGACACAGGCAAGCTGAGAAGAGAAAAACATAGAGATACAGACAACAAGAAAAGACGCGTGGAGATGCACGACTGAAATCGTGTTCGTTTTCCAGGAAGCCTATCCCCCCCTGAACTATCCAGCAGATCATGCAAAAACGCAGACGCACCCCCAGATGAGATGCGCCTAAATTTCTTTTATCTCACTGGAGAAAAAGAAGAACGTGAAACACAGGGAAACAAAGGCCTTGAGCTACCCTAGTGAAGCAGGTCTTCCTCTGTCGGGCATGAAACGAAGGCGAATGAGTTTACCCGATATCTCTTATCCAAAGGAAATTCCCGGTTTTCAGCGTAGATGTGGAGTGACACTTCACGCCGCAAACTCTGCTCGAACACAACATGCCTGGGCCAAACAGTCCAGGCTGTCTCATGTCTCATAAGCGCGACATCCAGGACATCGACACTGCTAAACTGAAGCTAAGAGGAACGCTGCATGCATTCACCGTTACTTCAAGAATGATGGATACGCATACCAGCGCACGAAGACCCATAGCCGCTGCCTGGGTGTCTACGCGTGCATCCGAGGCCAGCAGCGCGATCTGAAGAACAAGAAGTCTGCAGCACTCTATGCCTTCTTTCTCTCTGTCAGCGAGGCCTGTGGACATCCCGAGAGAACGCGCAGCTTGCTCCAACTGCGTGCGTTGAGCCCACGAACCCACAAGGCGAAGAAGAAGGGCTGCGCAACTCGTCAGGACACTGGAGATTTGCCTTTTCGTCATCACGAAGGAACTTCCACCTTCCACCCCATACTGGGGAACAGAGGCCAAAGCGAGAAGCGGTAGCAGTTCTTGCAAGAGGCTGAGAAGAAACTGGCGCGGGGTCGCTGAAGCCTCTGAGTTTCCTGACGCGACTGGAGGACGATGAGGCAAAGAAACAAAGGGTAGTGGCCGACGGGCGGGGAGGAGGTCCGTCAAGACAGCAACATCTTCCAGAGACTGAACGAGATCCGACACAGCGAGAGGAGGTGCGTGGCGTCTCGACAGCGCGTCTGCTGGCCTGAACCTCGCCGCTTCGATCATGCGCCGAGCTGCGCGTGCACTGCCTTCCTCGCCTGCGACCCCCTGGGAAAATGGGGGCGCTGCAGCAGGCGGAGAGGAAGCATGAAACAGGGGAGGAGAGGCCGGAAGCGAGAATGAAGAAGTGAGAGAAGAAGAAGATATAGGGGAAGACGAGGAAGAGGAGGATGATGAGGAGGAGGAAGATGAAGAGGAAGAAAAGGAAAGCGACGAGGAAGAATGAGAAAAGAATTGAGAGGAGGAAGGACAGGATGAGGAAGGCACTGATGGTGAAAAAGTGCTTGAAAGAGGAAAAAACGTGCAACTTTTTGAGACGAGTCTGAGTTGGACAGCGATGTCGCGATAGAGAAGTGGAACACCCTGGAGGAAGGAACACACAGAAATCACGGTTTCAGATCAAAGGAAAGAGATAGCGAATCAGTGCTGAGCATGACATGGCTAGTGCCAGTACGCACATGCATGCGCCTTGCCATTCCAAGGAAGACGACCTGTCAAAACGACACTAGAGTCGGGGGACCGAAACCAAGGAGAACCGTCCGCGAGCGCTAACCGTTGCTTGCAGGCTGTGACTCGTCTCCGGCCCGCTATGCGTCATGACAGCGAGTGTTTTGGAAAATCACCAGTTGTATGCATGTGTATACAATTGGGACAGATCTTCTGGTTTTCACTTTCTTGGTGTGCTTCGTAACGTTCGCCAAACTGTACGAGGATTGATTCTGTCCATCTGTGCATCTGCGTTGAGCTTCGGGTGCACATGCTAGACGCTACACGCCCCACTACGCCGAAGCACATACATCGAAAAACGTGAATGCAGGCTTATTCAGAAAGCGTCTCGCCCACTGTTAAACGCAGGCATGTCCGCTTTGAACGGTAGCACAGAACTCTTCAGGCATATGTTTTGATCTCCCTTGCTCTCTCTCGGGACCTGCCAAACACACCCCACGAACCCCCGCCGTCCCTGCATGAGTTCCCGACCCCGATCTCTCGACAGAACTCGAAGCTTTGAGATGCGTCTGTGCGTTTTCACACCCTCCGTGTCGTACGCGTATCGCCAGGCGTACGCACCACCTCTTGCGCAGTCGGTCGATCGCTCCTTGCCTCCGCCAAGTCGATCGTGCAGTAAAGCCTGACCGTCCCTTGACGACCGCGGCCCCGACGTCTACCAGACACATAGCTTAAAGAGTGGAAATATTCTGGTAGGTTCCAGCCACCTGACTGAACTCACCTTGACCAGCGCAGCTTCGACTTCCAAAAAACAGCCGCTTTTGTCTGTGAGAAGCTGTCTCAAGTGCTGCAGCCTCGGGAGCATTTGGGCTTGGTAGAAGGCCCTTGTCACTCGCAGGAGTCTGAATAAGTGTCTCCTTTCGAACCGCACGCGCCGGTGGTGCTCCAGAAGGAGAAGACCTAGCGAGCCCGCAGCCACGCGCGCCAGAGTGTCCTGCCGCTCCTGAAGAAGAAGGCGACGACGTTGCTTGGCTTCTCTGCGGCTGTCCGAGGACCCCAGCGAGGAGTCATTGGCCGCAGACGGGAGGAAAAACGAGAAAGAGAAAGTAGCAGGAAACGCGGAACCGTTCGCGATGTCTGGAGACGTCGCGGCCTCTGACAAGTGCAGGAGACTGAGGGAACTGAGGTGCGGGAGCGCCGGCAGGAGGAACTGAGAGGCAGGGGGAGATGGAGGGAAGAGGACAGCAGAACGCGGG
Source organism: Toxoplasma gondii ME49 (assembly GCF_000006565.2). NCBI lineage: Eukaryota > Apicomplexa > Conoidasida > Eucoccidiorida > Sarcocystidae > Toxoplasma > Toxoplasma gondii. Next base: position 1,317,086 of record NC_031468.1, read on the forward strand.
AGAAAGTAAGGACTCTGCGACTGTCCTTTTTGGATCTGTGAGGAGAGAATCAAGCAAGTTATTTGTATTCTTGCACAGAGCAGAGGTAAAGCAACGGCAGACTGCTCTAAAAACAGACCTTGCTCATGCAGGTGCCCGAGGCAGGCATGAGCTGCGGCATGGTGTGTCGATGAAACGAGTCGATGTGATATCGTTAGGACGGAACCCGGAACGTCGCATGACCAGAGGATTGTCCACTGGAAAACGCACTTGTTTGCCTTGGATTCTCACGTTTGGCGTCCTGCCAAGTTTGGAGAACTCGGCTGGCGTTGCATTCCCGCAACTATGAGAGCACCGAATCCACGCGCATATGCGTGCTACACCCGCCACCAGATTCCCGAATTGTTAGGCATGTGTGCCATGTAAAAAAAGCAGTCACAGCTGCCTTGTGCGACGGAGGAAACAAGTCTAACCACTGGATACTGCACAGACACCAAAGTGTAGTTAAAGCATATCCGTAGGCTTCGGATGCGCACCTATGTCGTTTCTCGCGTGGAGTGGTGGGTTTCTGGCTGTACCATCATCTACCATGAACAGCTCTCGAGCTCTTGCTCTCCCGCCTTACAAGCAATCGAGCACCGTCAGACAGATATACGAACACAGTGACTGCGAGATCGAACATCTTCTCACCGCTTGCGCGAAGACTGGCAAGGCCTGCTGCTGCATGCCGGCGGGTCCGACGCGCTCCCACAAACTCATTCCGCGAAGCAGCATGGCGACCATAACTCGTTCTTCCTCCTGTCGTCTCCCACCTGTCTCCTGGCCTGTCTTCCTATGCCTTTTTCTTGCGGAATCGCGCATCGTTCGTGAGTTGCTGTCGCTGCTGGCAAGTGTCGCACCACCCGCCGTTCCCCCTTGAGAGAAAGACGGAACTTGTTCTCCTTCAGAATTTGCCAAGACCACTCTGCCAGACATCACCTTACCTCCATCTCGGCCCTGAGAAAGCTCCCTCAGGCTCGGCCCTCCGAGCCTCACAACAACCTGTTCGGATGCCCACACCAAGAGGCGCTCGTCGGGTGTATGTACAGCCGATAGAGCAAGGGGGAGCGCTGCTAGCTCCTCGTCGGGGAGCCGCGCGCCGAAGAGGGGCGGGTGCATTTCTTCCTCGCTTTGTTCCCTTTTCATTTTCTCCAGCAGGAGAAAGAACCCCGTCTGTGCCCTCACCGTGGCTGCGTGCGACAGTCCAGACAACGCCGCTGCGGTTTGCCAGGCTCTTACCAACATCCCCGACTCGACTAGAGCGTGACGCTCTCTCAGGAGTCGGTCCTGCGCAGCTTTGCCTGCCCTTTTAATGACGGCGAGGGGCGCGCTACAACTCGACGAAGCGTTCCACCGATAGCTCCCTTGCAGGTCTCTCGGCCGATGGACGTTCCGCTGAAGTGACGCATGCAGAGTCGAAGAAGATATTGCTACAAGGTGTCTGAGACTGACTCGCCGCAGACGGCCATCTCTCATCAGCGCTTCCGCCGCGGCAGCGGCTGTCCAGGTGTCTGTACAGCTCAGCACTTGAAGTGCATGCGCAGAGGCCGCAAATTCGTCATCTGTCAGAGAGATCCAACTCTCTTCGCAGTGAAGGAGGTCAACCATCAGGTTTAGAAAGGAGGATAACTGCGGGAGGGAGTGCAATGAAGAGCAAGACATTTCTTCTCTCAAGCGAGCGCCGGACACACAGACAGCGAAAGGCGAGAGAAGCGCTACCAGTTCGGGAAGAAGGAGAGCAGCAGCTGCAGCTGCTGGTGCCTCCTGACCTCGTGTCATTGTTGGACTGGAGTCCGAGGCACTGTTTCTGTTTCCAGGAACATCTTCAGAGAGAAGGAAAACCGAAGAACGTGTGACACCATCAACCACGCCAAGAGCCTCTCTGGCGATGGCTTCAACTCTCTCCATTATGGGGGACGTTTCATCCGCCGTTTCCTGATTTCGCGCGCTATTTGAGGCTGCGTGGGCGCGCGAGGAAGTCGTCGACTGTCCTTTGCTTTCCCAGAAGGACAGAGGCAGAGTCGTCGCGTCACTCGCCAGTTGTAGCAGCTGCATGCGCGCCTGAGACACTTGCAGTGGACAGAAACTTTGTCCAACGCTCAAGGGAGCAGAAGAAGAAACCAGTCGCTCTTCCTGTGAAGACGATCGCGAGGCTTCGGCCGCGTGCTCGCGAGAGGCGTTCAACCAAGGAGACAACACGGGAGAGTGACGAGGAGAACGGAAGGAAGCCGAAGACGAAGAGAAGCCACAAGGTCGACCAGGAGGCGTCTCAAACATCCCGGGGGAAACAGCGAAAGAAGATGCATGTGACAAGCGGGTGGTGTGCAGCCCACCCCTGGGAGACGCAACATTGTCAGCACACAAAAGCGAACAGATCAGACGCGAACGGAAAGGCGGGGACGGGGAAGACAACGAAGAGAAAGAGAAGGATTCAGAACGAACGCGAGGGTACGACTCGGAGAAGTCTGGACGCGAAGGTGAAGGAGAGAAACGCGAGGGCGGCAAACGCGACGAGCAGAGAAACGAGTGAGAGCGAGAAACAGACGATGGATGGCGGGCAGATGAAGAAGCGAAAGGCACTTCAAACAAGGCAGACGGGATCTGCAGCGTGACGAGTGTCCGGAAAGTGGAGGGAGAAGAAAGACGATGACCACTGCGTCTTAAACGCCCTCCCTTTGTCATCGACTCGAGAGGATTCTTTCCATTGTTGTCTTGCGTTTGCTTCCCCGCGACAGCCTGCGCCGCTTCTTCTTCACTGAGACGATGACATGCACTCGACTGTGTTCGCCTCTCGACACTCTGACGTCTTCTCCCAGCGTCGCCTTTCCCTCTGCATGCATCTCTTGGAGGTCCTTTTCCTGCATGAGACACATGCCAAGAGGCAGTCCCAGGAGAGGATGGCCGGCGGCTCGGCGCACCGGCCCTTCGAATCCACATGGCGGAGTCGCGCGAAGGGAGAGAGGCAAGACCAGGTGGAAGCACAACAGTGGGAGAAAACGGAGAAAAGCAAGTGGCGAAACAGGTGATGAAGAAGAAAGAGACTTTAGGAGTGGAATTAAAGGAGGAACCAGTGACAGCGAAGCGAAAGAAGGACGCGGACCGCTTCAGTGTCTCGCACTCGATGAAAAAGGTATTCCGGTTCGCCTCGACTCCAGCTGTCTAACATGCGCTCGACAGGCAACTGCCAGGGCGTGAGAAAAACTTGGAGAGTCTTTGTTCTCATCTGAGTTGGGAGGACGTACAGAAGCTCAACCCAGGCTTGTGTTGGTAGGTTGAAAAGAGTGGAGACGCGGAGGAAGACGACATGAAAACGAAACTTCATCAAGAATTACGAAGTGTGTACTTGCTTTCAAATCGCTTCAGGCTCAGGGCCAGTGCTGAATTCGCCTTGGGTCCGCAAGTGTTTTGGCAGGGCGTCAACAAGGCTGGAGACGGGATGAACAACAGCAGGTCGTCCATCAGGGGGCGAAGCGCAGAAAACATCGAAGGCCCCTCGTTCACAAGAAGCAAAGTCGTTCCTTCTTTCTTCTGTCATCTTTCTGCAATCCAAGAAGGACTTTTGCTATCTTCTTTGACTTTCTTCTCACTCGATCTGTCGCCTGCGACGTTGCACAGCGTTTCCATCGACATCCCCACTTGGCTTTTCTTGTCTTGTCGCGAGTCTCAGAAAGACGGAGAAACGATTTCCTCCTCTGTCTCTCTGATTTTCTTGGTTCCTCCACATTAAATCAGTGTGTATGTGCATGCGTCTTTGCAAGTGGGTGAGAATTCCAGTTGGTCCGAACTTTTTCGTCAGCTCCCGCTTGTCGAATTCAGTATCTCTGCATGCACTCGGTTGCCGCGATACCTTGACTTGTTTGACACTCTTCCCCGGTCAACGTTCTTCCCTGAGTTTCTTCTTCATTCGCGAACTTGCTCTCTTTCCACCTGCTTCAGCAGGAGATGTTTTCCATCTTCTCTTGCCACGAGCGGCGGGAACGACTTGGTCAGGCTCCCAAGTTCACTTGACACCAGTAAAACTACAATGTTCGAGCCATTCACCGCGAAGGCTCTGTGACGGCGACAGCCGCTCCCTGAGAGCGAGGCGTTTTCGAATATTCTTTGCTTCTTCAGCTGGCCTGAAGCGGTCGTAGAGACGCACGAGCGCAGAAAAGCGGGGAGAGCGAAGCAGTGCAAGAAGAAGAAACAGACGACACGGCTCCCTGGGTGGGAACGCAGTCTACCTCGAAAAGTCGTTCCTCTCGAAAAAAAGCTCGTGTTTATGGAGGAGCAAAAGGTCGGTCTCTTTTCGCCTGTTGAGGAGTCGTTCTTGCGGAAACGGCCGCGGACACCGCAGGGACGGAAACCGAGGCCTTTCTCCTTTTTGGAAGCGAAGTGCATGCAGCCGGTGTGTCTCGGAAAAAATTGAACAAAGAACGAAAATGAGGATCTTGCCCGAAGCCACGCGCGAGTCTGGACGCCGAGTAAAGGGCGGACGACCAGAGCTCAGGAGATGGCGGAAAGGAGCGCAATGCAGTGTTTTTCCGTTTGCTGAAGAAATGAAAAGAAGGGTGGGTGTTCTTGACAGAATGTGGAGACAAGTGGAAGAAGGAAGAAAATTTGCTGGGTTGAGGACTCGGGCGTACGCAGCGGCCTTCTCCACTGACTGGAGCGAGGCGTCCGTTCCTTGTTCTTTTCCTCTTCGATCTTCCTATTCTTGTTCTTCCAATTCGTGTTTCTCTCATTTTCGCTCTTTGTCTCATTGTTCCTCCTCTTCTTCTCCCTCTGTCTGCTCTTCCTACTCTTGTTGTTCTTCTCGTTTTTTCTGTGGTTGTTCCTCGTCGTTTCGAGTTCCTCTCGAATCCTACGGTCCGTCGTCCTTCCACGTCCCTGCAACTCCCTCCCCTCTCGTTTGCGGCTCTTTGATCTCGCGTTCTTCTTGTTCGTCTCCCTGCCTGCTCCTCGCTTCTCGCGCTTCCACCTCGGCTGTCTCTGCAGGGCTGCTCTTGACACCTCTGGCCTCCAATGTTCAGCGTTCCTCCCCAACCTCTCTGTCTCGCTTTTCCGTGGCTTCGTCACCTTGCACTTGTCGCAGATCAGCGATCCCTGGCTCCTCTCTTGTCTATTCTGTTTCGTCGATGTTTTCCTCGCCTTCGGGGGTCTCCTCGTCTGCCGGTCCAACTTCGTCTCGCTATTCGTTTCGGCGTTGTTCTGTCTTCTCTCTTCTGCCGTCTTCGAACGCATCGCCTCTCTCTTTCCAGGATAAGCCTTGTTTTCGTTCGTCATCATCGACAAATGCATCTCGATCGCCCCCACCTGCCGTTTGCTCTTCCGACCCTCCGCTGTCTCCTCCGTCTCTCGCCTCTGCTCGCAGTCCTCGAATCAGGGCGTCTGCCCTCTCCCGCTCCTGCACTTTCTTCTCTACCACATCGTTCTCTGTGTCGCCTCTCCCTGCTCTTTCCTCTCTAAAAATAACGTCACGCGTCTGTTTTGTCTCATTCTCTTCTTCTTCGGCGAGCTCTTCTCTCTCTTCCGCGCCGAGAGGCGTGCAACCTTCGTCGTCTTCTCTCTCGATGGCAGCAGCGTCTCTGTCGGTGAATCTCGCTGCTCAAGGTCGCCTGGCTGTCACAGCGCCTTCTGTCGCTTCACTGCCTCCGTCTTCGTCGCTGTTGGCGCGTCGACAAGACGAGACAGACCGTCTCCTTCGAGCGATTGCAGAACTGACGACCATGGAAGACTCTCTCGCCTTCTTCTCAGACAACAAGAACCAGCTGCGGCCGGCCGTCTTCCTCGCGCTTCTGAAGCGCATGCAGTTGATCGCGACTGCGCATCTGGTGAAGCAAGCGTCGCGGCATGAGGGAAAGAAGAAGCGACAACCCACAGGCGAGTCAGGCATCTACGAGGAGCCCCCGCCGTCTGCTCAGGACGGCTCACTGAAGTCCGCCTCTTCCCCAACTGCGTTGAGTGTACGTCCACCGCATGCCAATGTCTTTCGCGCCTACTTTCACCGGTTTCCGCGATTTCGAGAGGTCCAGCGCTTGCTGCTAAGCAAAGTAGATTCCTTTCCTGTAGCGGATCTCCTCTCATCCCTCGACATTCTGCAGGAACTGAACGTGTGTCCCCGCCTCCTCCTTCGCGCCGCTGCTCCGCTGCTTCTCCAGCAGCTCCCTCAACTGTCTCTCGAGCAGGTCGTCCAGCTCCTTACGGTGTACGTACACCCCAACAGCGCCGGGCCCCACGGCGAGCCGAGCGTCGGCGCCGGCACCTCCACCGTCGCGCGAGAAGTGACTCACTGGCTGCACGCGTGCGGCGGCCGTCTAGGAAAACTGGACGGTGCGCTTCTTGCGGATCTGGCAGATGCAGGGAGTCGGATGCCGATTAACCAAGTCGCCCTTCTGCGTCTTCTTCTCTCTCCAGTTCGCCAGCGCATGCACTTGATGAATGCCAGTAAGCATCCCGTCTGCCCAGGAAACCTGGATTATTGGCTGCAAACAGTATCAGGTTGTTGACGGCTATACGCAGGTTCACTTCGCAAGCAGCAGACCCCGTACAATGACCGAGAAAGCAAGAAGTTGCTCAGTGAGGGAGGAAATCAAAATGAAGAGGTGGAGGCTGGCATGACAAATCCAACAAAACGGTGATGAAGAGTCGCGCGTGGAAGGAGCGTGTTTCCGTCACTTCATCTGTTTTCCTGGGCAACGGTCCAGACGCATGTGCCCACGAGCACCGCTCCGGGCCAGGCTCGCTGTGTTCCCCGAGATACTCTGTGCCTTTCTGCGATGTTCCGTCCATCTCATCCCGTGGACTACCTCACGGAGCTCTTCACAGAGTGCTTCTTTGATGCTCGTCCCGCGGAGGAGCCGCATGCACTCCTGTGGAACACAGCGGAGTTCTTTCTTTAAACTCAGGTTCCAAGTCCAAACCGTGCAAGGAATAGTGGTGCAGCTATCTCGATGCTCAGTGGAGAAGAATTATCCGAACATATGGTCTTTCCCCTTTTGCAGGTGTCTCCACCGCTCTTCCTGCTGGTTCACGAACTCTAGTATAGTCTCTTGTTGTTCACATGAGCGAGTCAGCAGAGCGTTGCCAATACCACCTACCTGCGAGTCAACTTCCACCCGCAGCTGCGACCAATCTAACTGAACTTCCCCGCCTCTCACTCGCTGCATCTCGTTCTTGCAGTCCCCCCTCCATTCTGATGTTTCTGCCTTCTGCCTATTCCTGCGGTTTGTGCTCAGAACAGCTGTCTCTTGTGTTGCATGCCTACGCGAAGCATCCGACTGCCGGCGATGACTTTGTGCTCCACCAGGGACTGACTCTTCTTCTGTCTCGCCACTCCATTCCGGCCATGTCGCTGAATGCGGCCCTCCGCTGCATCTGGGCGGGAGCCGCTGCATGCAGCCCCAGTGGGATGGGGTGCGCCGGCCGCTCTCCGACTCCTTCGCTGCAAAAGCAGCAACACAGCGAGCATTTGAAACTCTTGGAAATTCTTTTGAAGCGTGCAGAGCCCGCTCTCTTGCTCCACGCAGACCAGCTCGATGGCCAGGCTGTCGCGACGCTCGTCTGGGCATGCAGTCGAGGTGGCGCCTGCCTCGGCTCCTCCGACCTGCTTCAAATGCTTCATCGCCGGGCGCTCAGGGTCCACTCGCAGATGAGTCCACAGGGTGAGGAAGCAGCGCGAGTGGGGCGTCATCGGAAAGCCAGCAGACAGAACAGGACCTTTCGGGTGTTCGCTTGTGGGGCACATGCTGCGAATACGCGACTTTTCACATGTCTAGGAATTGCAGAGCCAGAGAGCATGGAGATTACGGCGTTTCAACTTCTTTCCGCGTCCCACACGTCCGAGTCTCAGTCTGGGGTTTCCTGAGGCTTCACCTGTACGATTTATGCTGCGTTTCCGCGTATGCATTCGTCTTCTTGTGATGCCTCTTCTCGTCGCTGCAGTGGTCTCAACGTACCAGAATCGATGTGAGGCAAAGAGTACAACTGGACACCAGACTTAACCTGGGAAGAACCCAGATCTTGGATGGCAGAGTCGCCGCGACTGAAGTGTCTCCTTTCCCTCGTTTTTTTCTAGGCCTCTCCAACACGCTCTGGGGTTTCGCCACCACCCTCGGCCGTATGGTTGACATCCGCGCACCCCCCGAGGCTGCGGGCGCCGCAGCAATCGATCCTGACATCGCCGAAGACACCGAAACTGTCTCTCTCCACGAGATGTTACAAGGACCCAATGATGCCGGTGAACAGTCAAGCGAGCGCCCATCTTCCTCCTCCGCAACAAGTCGAAACACCCTTTCCTCTGCTGAACTTTCCAACTCCAAAGCTGCTTCCACACCTGTGAGTGGAGAGACTCTCTGCGTCGCTCTTTTCCAGCAGGTGGAGCCTCAAGTTCTTCGCTCGCTCGCCCGTTTCGAGCCTCAGGACTTGGCGGTTTTGTCATCGGCCTACGCTCTGCTTCGCTGCGGCAGCGAGGGGTTCCACGCTGCTGTGCAACAGGTGGTGACCGAACACTGGGCTGACGAGTTGAGTGCCGACCAACTCGTACGTATCGTGTATGCCTATGCCGTTTTACGCGGGAGCAGTCGCATGTTCAGCGCCGTTCAAGTCAACCTCCTTCGACGCCTCGAAACCTTCACTGTTCATGGACTCTGCGATGTCATTTGGAGTTACGTCGTCATGCGCTACTTGGACCCCCAGTTCCTCGAGGTGAGGTCGATTGATCCTCACGTGCCTTCATCCACTTGAGTCTCCAACAGCCAAAATCTTTCCTTGCATACATCATTTACATATATATATATATATATATACGTATATACATGTGCGTGTCTGAACTTATCAAATTGGAGGTTGGTGCATGTTCATCATCAAATGTGCATATATCTAGGGAAACAGCCCGGGCCGTGAACAAAGGCAAGAATATAACGAAAAGATTGAAAGATGTGAAGTGTCCATTTTCGTGGACATATCAAAGGCGCTGAGTGGAGTGATCCTGGGGTTGGAAGAACAAACCTAAGATGGGGGTGAGTAATAATATTCGAGACCAGAGTGTTAATGTTGTTTTGAGCGGAAGGGGGGGTTGAGATTGTGAGGTGGACTCAACTCATGGCTCATGTCAGTGTCTTTGGGTGTCGGGTCCAAACTCTCTTTGGCTTTGCCCATATACACTCGCTAAACGGAGGGGCCACCGGTATTCCAACAAGACTCTGAGCAGTTCCATTCCGCACAGATGATCACCAGGAAGGAGACTACGAAAGTGGAGATCATACTTGGTGTAGATCTCGTGTGCGCATGCTGAAGTCTGAATTTACTCTGGATCGAGGGTGCAGGTCAACAGGTCGAGGTGAGGACATCTCCAGACGCCCAGGAAGCGTTTTCGCTTACAAAGAAAAGCCGAGTGTATCGACTTCGGTCCCGAGATGCTTGGCACTCAGTGGCCATGCCGATGTGTCAATTTCCTCTGGGTATTCACCATTGTAGAGAGAAGAAGACAAGCATGTGTGTGTGTGTGTGTGATGCTGTGTGCAGATGTGTCTCTCCCTTGTTCCCCTGGACCGAGTGGCTGGCGACGACCGATGTGCCTTGCTGTACCCTGCGGCTTCGGAGATTGCCCTAGGTGGGATTACAGCGTTTTCGTGTTTCTCCATGCCCGTCCAGAAGCTGTGAATGGGCACTTGTGTGGTAAAAGATCCAGGACTTCAGTCACTGCTAAGCAAAGGAATGCAGTGTGTGCCTATCTACAGGAAAAGCGTGTAGTCTTTCGTTGAGCTGCCTCTCTCCTCACGACTGCGTGTGCTGCAAATCCTTGGTGAGGGGAGGAAAGCGAGTCGAGTGTCTTGTGGAACCTAGCGGGCGCCCTCTGTGAATTTCTTCTTTTCTCAGCGTTGCCCACTATGGACCAAATTCGTCTGCAGCGCATGCGCAAGTACACTCGAGGTGAGGACTCCGCGCGAACGGGTCGGTGCCTTTGGAAGAGAAACCTAGGATGGAGACCCGTCTGCTTCCCCGATAGCGGTTTTCCGTCTCACCTGTTCTTCGGGCAGCTTTGCTGCTCCCGGTGCCAATTACATTTGTCCAGATTACCAGTTCCAGCCGTCTCGTTACAGTTCCGACGTGGTGTTTGCAGATACGTGCGAAGCAGATGAGAGTGTGTGCCGCTCTATGGATCGTCCATTCATGTCAACTGGTTCGTGACACCACTTCACAGTGTGCCTGAACGGCACTTTGTAACCGGTTCTTTTCTTTCGAGGAAAGGGTTCAGGTAGCATCCGGGGGCATTCCTAGTCCTATGATGTCCTTGTTGCTTTGCTTAATCTTCACTGTGTGGGGCGAAAGAATTTCTTTACTGCTTTAAATCTATGGCTTCTGTTTCAATGTGTTCAAACGACAGTGGGACTGTTTCTGCTCGAGTGGCGCGCTGTTTAGGTTCTTCTTCGCTTACGCTTGTGTGATGGTCTGCAGAGGCGTTTTGGGAGATGCAGTTGTTCGATTTTCCTTCGGCCTTCGCCTCCTCAGTTGCCCAAAGTAGGTGGTTCAGGTTAATCGAACGATATGTGCAGGCGCGCTGTCATTTCATTTCCGTACACAGATGTGCTTCGCGACCATTTGCAAGCTGCCTTCTTCCAGACTGCCACTGATCTCTTCACTGGGGTGGAAAAGAAATGTGAACTAAACAAACTATATATATATATATATATATTTCTGTGACAAACGAGTGTCACACAAATCACGGAGGCTTCTTCCGTTGTTTTGTATCATTTTTTGTTCTTTCCACTTTTTCTTCCGCCTGTGCAGCCGCTCGCATGTTGAGGGTCCTGTCCTGTGTGTCAAGCGTGACCTCGCAAGGATCCAAGCTTCATACTGGAGACACAGCAGCAGGAGACGAACTTCAGGAAGGTGACAGCAACGAAAAGGAAGGCGAGGACACGGCGAGCGCCACAACTTTCGACGAGAGTTGTGGATCTTTCTCGGGTGCGAATCGTGTAGTTGAAGCATTCGACTTTGAGGGATACTTCATAGATGTGTGGTTACAACAGACGTCTGGACACGCGCGCGCAAGTCGCCTTGAAGACGAGGATGTGAGTGACTCTCAACGCAGTCAGACGACGAATGCAGAGAGGAAGTCCAGCTTCTCTCAAGCGGCGAAGAACGAGACGTTCAAGACTCTACTCGAGAGCGGTGTGGCGCTTCTCTGCCACACGCACGCAACTGTACACCGAGAGACAGGGAAACCGCTAGGGTCAGCGATGATGCGCCACCGGTATCTCAAACGAAGAAGTAAGGAACGGAGGCCGGCGAGTCCTTTGTTCATTGTTGTCTTTGTGAGTCTCATGTGGCAAACGTAGAAAAAGTTTGTTTTGTGCAGTACTGTCATGTTTTGTTTTGGTGCACTGAGACGAGGGACTGGCAAGCGTTCAAGAACAAGGGACGGCTTCAAGAGCGCAGGCGTGACGTAGCAAGAATGGTTACGTTCGACACGCTCAGATTATCTCTAGAAGGCTTCCTTCAACGTGGGCTACGAAGTGCCAACGCATGGACTTAGGACCTACATGCGAAGAATCTAAAATGAATTGGAGGAGGGATGCTTGGGGTATCTTTGATTCTGCCTGTCACTGGCACGGCATGCACATGGTGAGAGATCGTACGATCGACTGAAAGAAGGCACATGACTTGTATGTGACATGCACACGCTGCTGTGCAGTTGGCGTAATCGCTTAGTGCCGCTTTCACGAGGAACCGGTTTCTCTCATTCGTTTGCAGGCGGCGTTCTTGTTCGCACCCTTGGCCGGTTTCTTTGTCGGGTCTTCGACGGCAGCTTCACTCGTGAAAATGCATTGCACATTTCTTACATATCTATGAATATGGCCTGCTACCAGCTGCACGGCGATGCCTCAAATGTATATCATCTCCCGAGGAATTCCCTCCTTTCGATTCCGTGTCTCTTACAAATCCATATGCTTTTGCTGTCCACTTTACTGCAGATGTGCCAACAGTAAACGTCCTCTGGGATGTGTGGAAGGTAAGACTCATTCTGCAAATCTCGCATGTAACGACTGTGGTGTCCAGCTGAAGTGTGCATGCCTTGGTAGGAGCCTTCCACAGTGGATTCGTTTTGCAGTAGGAAACGGAAATGTATTGCTGTCGGTTTGTCTTCCTTCAGATGTTGCCTACAACAGAGGCTAGGGTAGAATATCTTTCTAAGCAAATCGTCCGGGCTTTGAGAGAAGAAGAAGCACGTCGCGCGTCGCATGCCCTCAATCGGGTTGGTCATGGTTCCAAAGCGCACTCTGGGTAATCAGGCGTTGGCGCTGGTTTCGGGGCCCAACTGCTGGGGTGTTATGCCTCTAAGAATGCAGCAAGTCAGTATTTGTCGGAGCATAACGCTCGTTAACACAGTAGTCTGTGGATTTTCTGTCTTACATCGTGTCTGCACGAGATAACCGCAGGCTTATTTAGCTGCCACTAAGTGAAAATCACGTACTCTGCACGCCTCTCATGCGATGTTAGGGTGTTGATAGGCTGGCGCGTTGATCTCTGCATAAAACGCCCTCAAATGTCTTCAACGGTTTGACGTTTTATTATTCAACAACCGTTTCATTTCCTCTACACTTCTGAATGACGCTTTCCCCGTCTGAGTTTTGCATCGCGTCACAACGCAAACCCCTCGGATCAGACACGCTTTTCGACTACACCCTGGGCAGCGGCCACCCATTCGGCGAAACCATTGTCTGCAAATGGTGAGCTTGAATTGCTGGCGAAAACCGCAGCCGGGCGATGTCGTGATTGTCGTGTCAAGTTCATCCTTGGCACTTTTTCGCACGAAGATGACTAAGGACACGCGAGTTTACGCAGCTAGGCGTAGTGAGCCGAAACAAATTTATAGTATTGAGACAGGGAACGTCCCGCAAGCGTACAGCAGAATCCCTTTTCTTTGAAACACACATCCCTTCTCGTCGTCAGCGTGGTCCCAAAGCACCACAAGCGGTGTGATCTATACAGTGTAACGGGACAGTCGCGGAACATGGACCATTCCTCCGATGGAGATGCTTGTCATCCCGCTGGACACGCAAGGAAGACCACGTCTTCTTCGGTTTCACAGAAACGATCTTCGTCAGATTCGTCCAGTGGCTGAACAGACTCAGGGAACCAGACCATGCCTCAGGGACATTCTTGAGAGCTTGCGCAAATTTACAGACATTCGATGTTTACACGAGTGGCAAAAAGTAGGCTTGGTAATTCTGCCGCCCAACAAGAGGGGACGCACAAATGCTGCGACGTACGGCTGGAAAGCGTGCTGCAGGTGAAGGGAAACCTTCGGTAAACTCTCCAGGAAAAGGCGAGTCTCATTTGTTAGACAGTGTGGCATTTGCCGTCGTGAGGAGATCTAAGTTACTATAGGTTTGAATAAACACTGAGTATTTGTACGTTGGGGGAACCAAACGCGTGACAAGTTGGCGAGAGAAGGCTAAATGACAACAGTCATCCGGATTCTACCACATGTGCATGCTGCGTTCATCATGTGTGGAGTGTCTGTGAAAATCCGATGACCGTGTTCTCTATATGCGCAGTGTGAGGATAAGCTGATTCGACATTGTGGAAGTGTCCGTAAAGGGGGTTTTGAGAACAGAGTACCACGTAGCGAATTTCTATTTTTCAGCCTGGTGTTGATGGCCTCCTGTACTCTATCTGCTGCAATGAGATCTTAGAGATCGGCTAACTCTCATTATTCACTGCTGCCCTATCTGAGCAAAGTACATAATTTTTTCCGGAGTCCTCTTGTCTTCACACGCGAACCTGTGATAGTTCTCTGAGGTCAAGACGGGGGACAATCGGAGGTCGCCGCAGCGGTCGAGGAGATATTCGCTGCGACACGCTCGCGCATTTGCTGTTATCCGACCTGTGACACCAGCATGGAAAAGCATGAGAATTCACGGATGCTTTCATCGCATAATCATGGACGAACGGTGTTGAACGGATGCAGAAAGACTAAGAACGCTTGACAGCTGGATTTCTGTTTGAACACTCCTTCCTTGGCAACAGCTTATATCACTGGTGTTGTTTTTCGCATCGAGATATATACCGTGTTGTAGCTCGAGGGAAAAACGGTTTTCTGCCACTACAAAAAACTGTTCAACAATCCGTTACGAATCAGGCAACTGGTCTATGGTTGTCCCTCGTCAGCTGCTAAGAGCCACTTCTTTGAAGGCGCGCTTTCCTCCACTATGTCTGTTCGCGAAAATGGCGCACAGTGGAAATTTATAAAGCATTAGCCCCATGAGGACTGAGCATCGCAGTTGCGCCGTGTCCTCCATTTGGCGTAACCGGAAACGCATCATCCGGCTCTCTCTATATTATGCAGCAAGAAGATCTTTTTGTAGCGTGGAGGACAAGAGCAACATATGGTCTCGGGTGTCTCCAGTACCACTCAGATGAGCAGCTTCTTACAATGAGGCGGTGCTCTGAGGGAGCTGTATGCGTACCAGGTACTCTCTGGCCTCTCCGGTTCGTCTTCTCGGCGACTACTGATATTGGGACATGGACTAGCTTGGGAGCTGCACGCACTCGACACTCTGTGGCGCTGTCCGCTATGCTTCTTCGCCATTCTGCTGTGAGAGCCCTCGAGCGATGGAAATTCTCTTGGGGATTGCTGTTCACGAATCACGCGCTCGAGAAGCTCGAGAGATCCAAGACTTCGTTTATCGGATTCCCACATGTTACTCTCTGTAATCCGAACACACACATTCAAAAGTGTTTCTCACTGTTGCATCGAACGGGGGTTGCTGAATAGAAGAGTTACGATGTCTCTCAGCAACGCAGACGACAGGCACTTGTCCTTTGCTGCTTGCGTACTTGCCACCGGATGAGGAAATGCTTCAGTGACAATGTTTTCAAATCTATCTCCCTGTCGAATCCAACCATGTTCTTCCGCTTCTCTCTGCTTCTGACACCAGACAGTCACCAACCGTGCTGCTGGTTAGGATCACGCATGTACACAGTCCACACGACCGGTATCACCGTCCTTCAGGCTACGCACAGCTGCTGCCTCCTCCAAGCGAGAAAAAAGATAATTGCCAGAAAGAAAAATGATGACTGTACCTTAATCTGCCTGCAATTGCAGGGAGATTTCCCCCGGAGTGAGGTTCTCTTTGTCTAAAGGGGAAGCCGTGTCACACCATATACTAATATTCCGAGATTTGAGACAGGCGCCTTTGAGGCCATAGAGGGCTACCTGTTGAGGTGGCAGTTAGTACGTTGTAAGGCACAGCAGTACTCGAGCCGGACACTCCCAGTTTTGGAGAGCTTATCCCAGTCGCAAGGCAAAAGCCCTTTGTGGTGTCTTTGTCATAGCATCCTCGGTGGCAGTCGTGCGTCAGAAGCGATGACCCTTCATCGTTGGCAGAATTATGATGTGAGCAATAGCTGATGGTCTGATGGCTCGTGGTGTTCATCTTCAAAGACACTGCCTCTATCCCTTCTTTGCTCTCCTGGCGAGAACTCGCTCGTCTGCTGGGAACGATGTGGCAACGCGATGCGTCTTCATCAACATCTTGCCGTGTAATGGAACTCCTAGACTCACCAAGAGGCAACCGTCTTAGCGGCGACTTTTCGTGGGGACATCTGTTTCCACGAAATGACAAAGCTGTATTTGAGGCGCTAGGTGCGGGAATCAGAGAAGGTGTTGTTGGACAGGCTGCTGTCTGGTACCTACGTTGGTTGTCCGCACACTGGTTGAACCCACAATCATGTTTCTCTACAGATATTATAGCGTCCTCAGCAGGTCCGTCTACACTTTTGACGGTGTGGACTTCCTCCGAGTCGCCGAAGCCAGGATAGCAAAGTGGCGGTCTATTTCTCGGAGTGTTTCGTTGCCTACAGGTTATTCGTTCACTGCTGGGCGTTAGTGTACGTTGAGGCGCAGGTTCTGCCTGAACAACAGCGGACCAATCATCTGATGTGCCTGAATTCTCATTCTTCTCTAACACTGCTGACGCAGCATCTGGCCTTGCCGCAACGAGTGACGAAAGAAGTTCCGATCTACTTTCCAGAGGACAGCAACCGCACCTCGAAGAAACAGTCTCTCGGACATGATTGCTTGGGAGTGTCCTCTGGATTCGTGGGTCGCCATCCGCGTTCCCGGATCCGACGGGCAGACCACTTCCCTGGTTTTCTCTGTGAGGAATCTCGTCCGTCCCTCTAGGTGCTTGTGCCGTGGAACGCGTTTTGGTTATTGAGGTCAAACAATTGTTTTGCGTGTCACCTTGGCTTTGTGGTTGGGTCAGGTGGGTGGTTTTTAGAATCAATCCGCCCACAAGTCCGCTCCCCGGAGAAGCTGACACCTCTTCAGTATTTACGGCAACCTCTGCAGTCCTCGCCAATATTGCGGCAGTCTCAGTTGTCCTGCAGATGTCAGTGCTAGGACGAAAAGGCTCTTTTTGTAGAGCTTCAAGTGTTGCTTCGTAGGAGGCCCGGACACACGAAAGCGTCACCCCAAGCTGAGTCAGTGCGGGGAAGGCATTTGAGCTGCAGATGGCGCATACTGCTGCAGCGGCAAGGAGTTCTGAAAGCTTCTGTTGGGCGGTCACGTCATATTGTGGTCCCCAGCCGTGAATCCGATGCATTTCCTCCGTCATGTGATGCAGTTTTGCCCATGCCCACCCCGTCGGCACCATAGAGTAGACGGGCGTTCCGCGGTTGACACTTTCCCTGCCCGCCTCGGATGAGGACGCGGAATTGTCGGTTTCTCGTGCCGGTGATTCTCTTGAGTCTTCTGCTTGGTCTAAGGACGTTGAACAGTAACAGATGTGTAGACACAAAAGGGGGGTTTTAAGCAAAAACTGAACCACAATTTTCAAAAACTGAACCACAATTTTCGGACACCGAAGAAAGTCTGGACTTGCAAGTCCGGATGTGTCAAACAACTTATCCTTCTGAAGGACTCTTTCCATGCCCGTGCGTGCCATTCGTACCTGTGTGTTTGAAAGGCATTAGCAATAGATTCCGTCGCCTTTCTGGGAAATGCATGAGGTGAAGTTGCTGTCGGTCATACGAAGGAGCGCTGCCCATATACGCTGTCATCTCATCCAGAGCTGCCGTCGAGCGCCCCAGTGAAAGTGACTGAGCAGCAACTTCCCCTCGCCTCATTCCAGAAGCAGCGCTGTGCTCTTGTCTCACGAACCCGGTCCTACTATCCGCTACACGAGACTCCTCAGCCGTTTTGTGTCTCGTCGGTGACACAGCGGTTGTCGGCGCTGCGCGGGTTTCGTCGGAAACCCAGTGAAACCGTTGACTAACTAAGGTTGACGACAAGCTACTGATGGCTTCACCAGTGTCGCGATTATTTAAAGGCGTGGTACTCATTCCCTGGCGATAAACCGGGTGGGAGCAGCTCTTTAAGCCTTGGGCTGTGTCCGGATGTGCCCTTGGCGTGATGTGACAGCGAGCAGTCGGCGAACGGACCGGGAATGTCAAATTCGCAGAGGCAGAAGCCGAGGGTATTTCAGCGCTACCATCCGAATACTTTATTGATGCTTGTGGAGGCGTATGGCTTGCGTCGGTCTCGTGTTCCTTGGTGGTCACATGGCCTTTCAGCGGCAAGCTGTTGCGGCCAAGCCTGTCAGATTTAGCTGTGGTAGTCGGTTCCCTTGTCGAATCCAGTCGCTGTTGGGAAACGTTTTCATAGCTATCAGACGTCACCGGTATCCTGTCATGACTTAGCGTGTCGATCGTCGCAACATCTGAGCTTGTGTTGTGTCCGAGGAGGGAAGGGACTGCACCCGCAGGTGTCGGGTCCCCGTCAGTCTCCATCCGCTGTTGCAATAATTGTTGCTGCAACTGCTGGAGCGTCGCCACTTGCTGCTGATGCTGCCGGGTTCCAGTGAGTTGCTGCTGGAACCTCTGCAGTTCCCGTTGTTGCCGAAGTGCTTTCAGCTTCAGTTGCTGGTACCTTTCGTCCACGGCAACACCGGCGAACGCCCCGCTGCACGCGGTTCTGGCACTACTAGCCGCACCTGCGCTGCAAGCCGTCCTACTAGTCCCACTGCTGCGTCTTGTGCATGTAATCAGCAAAGGAACTGGTGTTGCTGGACTGGTTCCAGGAATGGGAATAATGCAACTGCTACTATGGGGGGTTTCCAGCGGTAGAGGGTCCAACTGCAATCTAGGAATAACTGCCAGTCTCCGTGCTGCAGCCGTTGCCAAATTAAGCTTTTGTTGGGTTTCTGACAGAGAGAGGCACAGACCAAAGCATCCGCACACTACGCAATAACCTTGTATGGAATTCATCGCCTGATCTCCCCCTCCACAAACGAAACCATGCCCCGTCAGTGCTTGCCAGAGTGTCAACGAAGTGGTGCTGCTGTTGGGTGTTTTTTGCAGTCTCAAGAGGTGCTCATGCCCACGTCTAACGCAGACCAGCATTCTATGAAGTTCACTCTCGGTGGGCCGACGCTGCTCTCATGCACTTGTGTGACTACCCTTAAGGGTGTCATACTCAGGTGTGGACATCGGCGCCTGGCACCCAGTTGCAGACGAGGCAGGTGTTTGACAGGACCTACCTGCGGCGGATGAGTGACTGAAACGCTGTTGGCCTGCTACGGCTGTCGCGGAAGTAGTTCTTATACCATTTGGTGATCGTTTTTTGGCAAGTGCAGCCTCAGCCACTGTTGACTTTTTCGCTCCAAACGATGCACCAGGGCACTGGGTACGCGTGACTGGGAGAATTGGGGTAGAAGCGGAAGTAGGAAAGACCTTCCCTGGCAGTGAAGATGGAAGTCGGATTTGCTTCTACCACAAACATCGCGCACCAGCTTCGTCACGCCAACTCTTCTGAATACGCAGAAGGGGCTTTCGAGAAGTATGCACTTTCTCTGTATACACCACGGTCAACTGCACTATGTTCACCGTGTGACGATTGTCGTGGACTGACGGAGCACCCATGAATGAAGCGTGAAGTCGAGGCTTACGCCTCCAGACGCCTACCACCTCTGAGCAAGCGTTTTGGACCTGCGGATCCTCTCAAGCCAGGAGCACTCTCCTTTCATGTTCACACGTGCTATATTTCCGGAGTAAGATATGTGCTGCTTCCGTCTGCTATCTGTTTTTTGCGACAGCGGTACCATACAGTCTTGATGCCCCAGTAAGGGACACCTACGTGATGGTTGTGGACGTGTTTCCATTCGGTGGCTAAACTGTGTGTCTCGTTTTTCGACAAGGTGCACTATAAGTACCTGTTTCTGATCTAGATGGCTGGGCAGCCTGCAGTGCCTGCCTGGAGGACGTTCCTGATTACCTCAGAGTCCGTAGGTACGACTGCGCCGTGTGTTTCTCGCTCTGTGAGGTAGTTATGCTTCCGATAATTGGTTGAACTACGTAGTCTTTGCGCCCAGCGTACCTGTCGGCTGGGAACGGCGAATACTTTTACTTTATGGTTGTAAGGAGTCCAGGGTCGCCTCTAACAGAAGTGGGTGTGTACACCGACCGATGAAAACATGCTGAAGAAACCTCTTGCATGAGTCTGAAGTGGATATGTAAAGTACCCACTCGAACCACTTACGATATTGCTGGAGATGGATCGTCCTGAACAGGTGTTCGCGAGAGGGCAGTTCGAGAAGTATGCTCTTTTTGGATTGGCTGCATTCTGTGTGCCCACGTTCCATGGCCTGCTGTTGGAGGTGGTCCTTTTCGCCGGACTGGTGCTGTTGTCAATGGCCTTCCCTACACGACCCGTGCGTGCGCAGTGAACCTGCTGTTGCCCCGGCTGAAGAAGCGAAGCTTGCTGATGATTTTGTCCCCTTGGCGGGCTGCGACGTGGGGAAACAAGATTACCGTAACTCCTCTGAAGTACTGGTCAGGCCAAAAACTGGAGGCCTGGTCAATCGAGAGCACTCGTGCTGTCGGGCATGGAACATAGCCCTGAACCCTATCGAAGAAATCTAAACGTTCACATTGTTGCTAAGTCCTCTTGAGACGATAGCAGATATTTACATGGGGTGTCGTGTGACCCGCTTTGCAGAAGCTGCAGTGTGATCCCAGATGCTTAGAAACGGGAACTTCTATCCGCTACATTCTTCGCATAATGAAGCCGGCACTCCCACAAAGGAGTATAGTGAAATGGACGACAATACCACTACGTAGACAAGCTGTATCACCGTTCTTGAAAGAAAGACGATATGAGCTGTGCCCTTTAAGATACCTCCAGGAGCATTTGACCGGAGCAACGTTTCGAAGGCGTGTATCCTCACCAGCAACGCACGCGAAGGCTCGTAGCAGATTTCGACCGCCCCAATCGGTGCAATGTTGGCTCGGCGTGTTTGCACGATGGAGCTTTTTCCGAGCAGCCGTGTGTCTCCTGTGTTCGGCTACCCGTTTCAGGCCCCCGCACAAATGCGATTTGTCCTGAGAAGAAAACATGGTCTCTAAGGTGACATGTCATCAGATTTGACTGTGTCCATTTCCCGCGTTGAGCGCGTGGCCAAACCTTTTCTCACCTTGGATCTCCTCCTTGAAGTTAATGTCTACCAAACGCAGTAGTCACTGTCTCTTCCATCGGAACGGAAGTTAGGCAAAGCAGCACGAAAACGGTGTTGGCATCGTGTGCCGGCAGACTGCAGCGTATTCGCTAAGCATCTTTCCAAGAACGGCCAAACCTAACGTGAAGATCACGCACCGGAGTCTTATGCTAAACTGGTGCAAAAGCGCGTACTCGTTTCTGTAACGCTTCGCCTGTCTGCCACTGGCACGTGTTCCGCCGCATGTGATGCTGTCGCCAGCACCGATTTGCAACCATTGTTTCCGCCTCCTTTCTCGTGAACGTTTACGACAGGGGCGCTCCGATCCAGGTAGGTTGTATGTTTCTTATTGTGCTGAGATGTCGTTGGTTGCATGGCATTTTGAGCGGACGGCATACTAGTGCGGGACAACCCAGAATATACAGCCCGGTGCTTATCAGTGTCTGCCCCCATGACAGTATGTCCTTTGCGGCGGGGGATGACGCAATTTTGCTCATGGTTTCCGGGAGCAGCCTTGATCCTGTTGATGGTGTGCACAACTCCATTATCTGAAGCACTCCCGCTGCTCCCAAATTTGACTTTGCTGTCGCTGATGACGTGACAAAGCCCAATGTCCCTTGAAGGTCGCAGATGCCTCCTATTTTCAAGGACCTGTCGGCTGTGGTGTGGGCATATCAAGTAGTGCGAGCTACTTCTGACTGAAGTGGAGGGGGTTTTGCCTGCTTTAAACGACGATCTAGAGTAGCTGTTGCAATGTTTCAGGCCACCCCCTGATGAGCCATTAGAGGCGTGGTACAAAGACATCATGGAATTTCAATGTCGAGCAGTTTGCAACGCAGAGGATCCGGATGCAGCCGCCTCGAACACGAACACTTCGAAGTCTTCGATAGTTTCTACCTGTACACGTTACTCTGAGGGCCGTTTAAGCGAATCCTCGAACGCAGTGTGTTGCAAAGTAATGAGTACACGTCACGAGCAGACAGCTTTGTGTGCAGACGGTGTGGTAAAGCTAGAACCCGCACATGCCGAGCTTTACCTATGCCCCGCATGCTCTCACATAAACACTTGCTACGCTGGCAAATAGCTATGCTCTCTAGACTGGAGCGTAGTGCCGAAACGAAGCACGAAACTCAATTGGAATACCATGGCATCCGAAACAAGTGGAAACGCGCATAGCACTTTGCGCGACTGATCTCCGTTTCCTGCTTTCGACGAGGGGCATCCCGGCAAAAGGCGGGAAGCAGGACTCGACGTTGCATGCAATCGAGACCGAAACTCGAAAATCTTTTTTCGGAAGGAAACTAGTATTGGCATCAGACATGGCTGCAGTCCAACGCCTCGATGTGGGGCGCTGTGTAGGAGGGCGGGGCTGAAGCGCTGTGTCACTGCGTCACTCTATCCCCTGATGCCGCTGACAATCACGGAAGTAGAATTCCTGGTTCACAATGTTGTGAGCCACCAACGGGTGGCCTCAAGATACAAAACCAGCCATTTTTGCCGTAACAGCAACCTGGGTACCTCACCAAAGACGTCTGTCACCGAGGCGGGGCCCCCAGAGAATAGCGGCTGCGTGCGCGTGCGTCTTCCATGCGATGTTGTTGCAATATTTGAACTACAGCAATCGTATCAGTGTCAGTCTGAAACACCACGACTGCTGGAGCCAAATTAGGCAGGCAACGGATTCGGCAGAAACGATATAAGATGACATCCGCTCACACAAACCTGCTCAGGCAGCCTCTTAGAAATCAACTGCTGAAAGTCAAGTTGAAAGTCGTACAAGCGTGAGCAGTATGCAGCAGCACTGGAGGAAAGGCCCACAAATATGTGGAATTCAATTCGTCCTGAACAGAAATTTCACTACTGTGCAAAATCGGGGATAGGGAGCGAATTACATATTTATCGAAGCCGGCGAACGAACAATAAGCACAGCTGTGAGTTCACGCATCTGATACCTCACTCCTTGCGTCGAGCCGTTGGTTTCCAAGCTACTGGTCATTGAATAATTTTCAGCTGCCACCGGCAGCGTCGAAGTGCTGCAATGACAGTCTGTTACGCAGCATTCCTCCGCTGTTGTGACGCATTGGCCGCACACTCGACAAATGGAAATCGAAGCCCGGAGGCAGCCCCCCAATGCATGTTCAGACGACGCACTCTATAGCGTCGACTGGACTGCCCCAAAGCCGTTGGAGGAAAGGTTTCTGCAACGACTTGCAATTGTGAACCCTTCAGGTGGAGGCTACTGTCCACATGTGGGTGCTTGTCAGGCTACAAACCTTGTAGGTCAAAGGACCCTCTCCGGATGTGTAAGAAGCTGGAACCAACGGAAGCCTCCGGCGGTTGACGACAGTCGCTGTCGGTCAATCTCTGACAAGGGAGGAAGCATCGCATTTCACGGAAATCGGCCTTTGCCCTATGTGCAGAAAGCTTTTGTTTCGAACGTCTAGCATGGCAGCACAAATACAACTCGCCACTTCCTGTTCTCAAAAAAAGACGATTGTACGAGCTGGCACATATTCAGGGTGTCATAACACCAGCTCAACGCTGCTGCCACGGGTGGCGCTACACGGAGCAAACACTTAATCAGTTGAAGTTCGCTTGGTACCTTACTATAGTGAGCAGGTAACCCGATACGCCAGAAGAAAATCAGCGACCCGTTTGTCTCATGAGAGCTGCCGCTGTGGAAGCAACGATCGAAAATCTGCCCATATATTCACTTGTCAAAAAACTCTCCAAACGCAATCGCCGCTGCTGATACCCCAATAAATTTTAATAGTCATCCACGGCGTCCTAAACAAAGCTTTCTCTTCAGCTTCTTTCTTTCCTTCTTCGTCAGTCCCGAGAGATCAATTCCAGGGAATCCGTCTGCATCCTTAGTTCGATCGTAGCCGCTGACCCCATCCCGCGCACCGTTTTCCACAGATCGTTGCCGCTTGCGTCCCTGAGCACTGACGTTGCTGGAAGGGTGGCTACTTTCCGACGCTACAACAGTGGCCGCTTCAGAAGTGCCGCTGTCATCGGAGTCGTACACTTCAGAGCCTCTCTGACGGGCAACACCATGGTCACTTCTAGCACGCTTGCGGGGAGCCTGTCCGGGTGTGTTCGCTGTCTGTAGCGTTCCTGATTCGTGATCAAGTTTATCCTCTAAATATTCTATCGAAGTGAGACTGTTCTGTGCATCATTGACAGCGAGAAACTGACGCTCCCACTGCGACTGAAATTTCCGATAAAGATCCATTGCTGCACGACAATCTTCCACAGAATTGTGTATTCCTGAAACGCAACAACGACACACCGTTCATCCCTCAGGATAAGAGGTACATCACTTTCCTGTAAATAGGTATGAACGATTGGCACGTTCCTCGTTACCAATCGTGTTCGGAACTCACATCGCACACCGAATGTGCAGCAACCATGAGGCAACACGCATGCTTACACTTCGAATGACATTCCCTACAGTGTTCCACACAAGGCTACAGCGCACAGTGACGAACGTAGAGCTCTTCTCTACCTGTCTGGATTTCACGATTCAGCCAGTGGCTCGTCAATCGCCTAAGGGAAGGCACAGCATTTCGGGCAAGGCCGGGCGGGCGCAACGGCTTGTACTTGCTGGTGTCACGAATCATGTGCACAGGATGGTCAAGGGCTAGGACCTGAGGGGAGAAAAGTCGCACTACACACCACCGTGGGGACTGGCCAAGAGTCGAATAGGTCGGACAGTTTTTTCATCGACATCTCAACAGCAACACACAAATACTCGTTTTTATATGCACGATAAAAATCTCGGACGCGCCTTCAGGAGTTAAGTCCCAGCGGCCAGTGTTCAGCAACGACAGTGACGAACCAATGTGGCTAGAACGTGAAGCTACTTCAGTACAAATATATATGTGCTTCTCTGTTTTATACCCCGCGCAGACGCTTCGTCATCCGACTTTCCGCTTCTCTTGCGCAAGTTGGCCCGAGGAAGGGGCGTCAAGTGCCACCATGGCTGTTTCAAACGACAGCAAGTGCTCAGCTACAGAAATAATTACTCTACAAAGGTGCTTCAGTTGCAAGACTGTCAAACGAACGACAGGTTTCTGTATACCTGAAGATCGTGCTGAAGCGCGTGACCAACGAGAACCTTCCCTCGAATTATATCGGTGACGAGAGTACGAGCCGCATTAAAAGAAATTCCTCTGTCCCGGAGTATGCTCCAGGAGAGACCTGCGCAAGAAGAAATCGGTGTCCCACTAAGAGTACGATCAACGCGTGCCTCGCACAATTGCAAATGTAAAACCACCAGGTGCGTTTCACAGAGACCTGCTCATACGCTCATACTATATCCCCTACATCCACATACGAAGTCAAACACGTGACAACACATTAAAGACGAATTTTGCCGGTGCTACCTCACGGACTGCCTTTAGTGAAACTCGCACCAGTGACGTGGTGACGGAAATCCGTGATTCGCATGTCTGGCATAACGAATTCGTCCAGCAGAACCTCGCCTTTTTCATCGCAGATCGAAACCTGGGCTGCAAGGAGAAATTTCACAACGGGAGAAAACGATTCCATTCTACGCTTCGCCTTCAGAAACCAGAAGAGCTTGACGAAACCCAAACAAAGCCTCTAGAGTCCCGTAAGGCGTTGACAGAAAACGATGGCAGAAAAAACCAGTGGCGTCTCACGTGGTTGCTCTTGTTTCCCGTGCCACCACTACAAGAACAGAAAAGCACACTGTAGGTCCAGGAGTGCCGCCGTACTTGTGTGGCTGCATTCATGAAATTCGGTCCATACAAGTTCAAACACTTAAAAGTGACACATTGTTGCATTCGATAGGCCACGCTCCATCTTACCATACACGTTTCTACTGTGGTTCCGGGCGAATTCAATAAGTCAAAGCGCCAACAAACGAGACGATCGCAGCGCGTATTCACAAGTGCCCCTCCCGAGACATTAAATACATCCCAAGCTTGCTGTGACCGTTCATTCTGCAGACGCATCAATGACTTTCTCACTTGTCCTAATGGCAGCATCACTCCGTTATGTGGTGAGGTGATTCGGTTTGCACAGCGTGTGTCTTGCCGTAAGAAATTTCCCAAGAGTTCACTGCTTGTTTCTTCTATTTTGACGGGACATAGTAGCAGCACCCCAGCGTCTATTCAAGTCGACAGACCCCTTGTCCGAAAGCTGTGGCAGTCATGGAGAGCCTCATTCGACGGCGACGCCTGCTCAGCGCCTGAAAACTCACCGAGGGCACTGATGTTTCCATCTGGACCGCACCCTACCATCTCACAATCAAGTGAAACAGCGGGTGCGGGTGGTCTCACGATAGAGGGCCCCCCCTGGATCCTTCGGGTTCGGCTGTGGTTAAAGAGCTGTCGCAGTTGCTGGTTAGAGTGACCGTCTCCACGGCCTTGAGAACGATGAATACTTCCGCCCCGCTTTGCCAAACCACTGTGTGAATGGGACTCTGTCACCATCGTTGAATCGGGACGGCGAGCGGCAAGGTTCAGGCAGAACTTAGCTACTCGAAATAAAGTTAGTTTAGGACTACGGTCGCTCGAGGCCCCGTACTAACGTCGGATAAAAATGTCCTAGTCACGGACATGCATCTACGAAGAAGTCAGTGAAAGATCCGGCGTTGGGTGGGCTTCTCATGCGGAAGACCGCCAGGGGCCGACGCGTGTGGTAGATGATGACCAGGTCTGAGCATCCGGTTCAGTGTCCATAAAAGGAGAGAACCGTGGCATGAGGCGCCCCACAAAGTCACTCGCATGTACGATATTTTCAATCTGCTCAGTTCAAGCGGCTACATACAGGCTGAAAAATCCAGCTTACTCCGGCACTCATGCTGCAGTCTCGCCGACGCAAGGGAACGCGTATGAACCGGCAAGCAGCGCCGCGCGGAAGAGTCTCACACCAGGGATTTTCTCGTTCTGCTCACGCCACCCGTTTTTTCACGCCCTGCGGGTCCCGTTAAAATTAAATCAAAGCAGTTCTGCTTCCCGTTGAGGGCATCGCATGACGCTGCCTGTCGGTCAACTAGTTTAACGATGCATGCACATGCAACGTTTGAACAGTGTCCGGCAGGAGGCTCGCTGTTACAGGCAGCAGGATCGCAGCGATACCTCTTAGCTTCATCGCCCAGTTGCATTTTTGCTTTCCGAAAAATGTTCTGGCACACACCTTTGGTGTACGTTGCTTTCATGAAGCCAGAGGGAAAAGTGGCGTGCGACACCAGGGAGCTACCAGAGGGAGATAATAATCCTTCTAAAGAGACCAAATTTCTTACTAACTACGTGTACAGCGATTTGCAACCAACACGGGAACTTGCTTGCCTTCCAACAAGGGAACGGAGAAGAACTCAGATCTATCGCTGAGACACGCAATGAACGGTGTTCTTGTTTCGCAATCTCCTACCCCAGGATTCACCGTGCGAAGCAGCTTCGGGAGAAACCCTTTCGGAATGGAATATGGGAGGGGCTAACAATGCAGATGACCTGCCTCGTCTCTCGAACGTCTGAATTGTATTTCAGGTATATGGTTGTATACAGCAGATGGGCATCGTGTCACCAGTGCGGATAAATAAGCCTGCATTCGTACTTCCAAACCCAGCGACATGTTTTGTCTAGTCGACAAATGTGCCCGATAGAATTAATCCGATGTATTCACTTTTTATGTAGTACATGCCTAGGATATTACTTCAACGAAGTTCACTGTGAAGCACGCACATTTCAACGTTGCAATTCTGCACAGGAAAACTCCACAAAAGGTAGCTGTCAGAGAAACAATGCTCGCCCCTGCTGTAGACCATCCTTGATGAAGATTCTCGTGAGCAAAGAGTTACTTCAACAGGAGTACACCGAAAAACAGGCATATGAATGCGTGTAATGTCACAGCGAGGCCTTGCCGAACATGCACAGCAAATGCTGCGATCGCTCCCCGTTCACAAATATGGTTGTAAAACGTCTGAAGACCCGGTTACCTGTAATCCGAATACTGCCTTTTAAGAAAATTGCTCCCAGATGAAGCAGTATATTTGCTACTCCACTACGATCGTGCCAGTATTCTCTAGGGAATCAATATAGCGGAAGGAACATACAATTCTGGAGCAAGCAACAAGGAAAAACCTAGAGGACCATCCGTCGACCAGTTGTTGTGCTCTATGACACGAATACTGACTGGTAGATTATTCAGAGTCCGTAAGGTCTAGTGGGGATATACTGACTTCCACCAGTGTTGCACGTGTTATTTGCGGGTGTTTTTTCAATAATGCTCCCGAAACAATGCCAACGGCCAATATTGCAAAGGTCGTTAACCTGTCATGTTAGCTTGTTGTGTCCATGCAAAGATATTTCAGAAATAAAATGTGGATCCGCATCCTAGTAGATTTATTCTTCAGACGTTGCGGCCGGGAGCCGCACATCACCATTTGATTGCAGCCTTTAGACCCTCATCGAACGGTGTGTCACAGGCGACTGTGTCGCACCGAAGTGAGAGCTGGCGGACTTGACACAATAAACCCCGACAATTAGTCCAGGTTTCACCAAGTGCGCAAAACGTTTCCCTCTGGCACTGCTCGGTCACCATATCCCGGATGCTGGTTCGCGCAAAAACGTTAGGGGTAACAGGCCTCAGGGACTTGACAAGCAGCTTAATCGCATTCGTATCACTTAGCAAAACTCCTGGTTTCGCAGCAGTTCTCCCAGAAAAACGCACATTCACAGAGACAGCAGGTGTTAACTACGACAGAAAAAGTGCCGGAGAAGAAAAACCCCCCATCCTGTGTCGCTTTAGTGGCACAGCCTTGCAATGGTGACTTGAGGTTCGCTGCTTCACAGCAGTCTCTGCTCTCCCAGTGTCCTCTACTGCCACTGCAATGCATTCTGGCGGGGGTGGCGTAGTGCACTTCCACGTGGGCTGTCATTTCTGGCACTATATTATGAAACGAGGATGTTTACAAGGCTTTCAGTACGCCCGTTTACTTACCATACTTTCAATACGCCAAAACAGCGTGCTTCGTAGGATTTTCAAAGGGGGCATGCATACTTAGGAACAATTTTGGGGCCGGCCTGCCATGGACCAGACGGGTTTCAGGGGAGTCTTTCAGGGATGTGGCCACCAGTTTTATAAAGAGGAGAGTAATATGCCGTAGAGAAGCACAACTGTATGTGACTCAACTGTTCTTCGCCGCCACCGAGATGTAATGCACTCCACTTGCCAGGATTCTTGCGGATACCACCGGAGAGAGCAAGCAAAATGACCCCTTCGCATGAGAAACCAACTGAGACAGCATTTGGATACTTCCTACTTTAATATACATGCGAAACGTTCTGCCTTTTGGATCCCGAAATACAAGACCTGCTCGTCGCTGCCGATGCTGCTGTCTAGACGACTGGCATTTCTCGATGGAATTATGCCTCGCTGACAGAAGTGCTTGAAACGATCCGCAAGGCTCTTCTATAATTAGCGAACTGGTATTTGCTTTTTCATGCCTACTTCGGTTCACCAATTCATTATCATTTTCCGGGTTACCCGACTTCTGTTGACCCTCGTATGCCACGCGAACACTCTCACAGAGACCTGTCTCTACAGGCTAGCCAGTGCTTGCATACAAGGGGTATCAAGGAGAAAGATGAAAAACAACAATGTATGAGACAGACAACCGCCTCTCACTCCTACCCGCGATATCGTTTTTTGAGGAGCGATTGGCCTAGAGATCTCATCTTCCGCAGTCAGAAAGAATTTCTGTTCATCTGCGGCTGTGGCATTTTTTTGTGGCCGGACAACAGGTGTGTCGTGCATGCAGGCTCATGCGCAAAATACTGAGGAGCCGTTTTACTTCGCAGAAACCTCTGTAAAACATAACCGTAGGTCAGAATTGTTCTGTTGTTCCCATTTTTGGAACCGGCGTATCACTTTGGCACTCGACGATCATGTCTTTCCTTTTGTATTCCGGTATTTTATAGCACTAGAGGGGTGAACGCGAGTTGCAAGCTCTTAGCATTCGCGATCAAGTTGCCACGTCATAGAACAGCCAGTCAATCCATTCCGCTTCTCTTCGGTCGCCTCAATTCCTGTGGAAATACATATGGAATGCTAGGCTAATTCTACTGCGCGTCTGCTTCTCTACGCGTGTACGCATGTGCAGTTATTTACAACCACAGTACGACTTGTTGGTTCGTGTAGATGCGCTCGAGATATGTATCTTTCTATATTTCCGTGTAACTACACATGAGAACCCGGCCGCTTTCTCTAGGTCTCTTTCGACCTTTGATGCTTGGACAGTTACGCAAAGATGGCAGTTCGAAGCCGTGACCTATCGACATGCCGAGCCAAGTTTGTGCGGCACGCGGTGTCGCAATCTGTAGCATCTCTGTTCTCAGTTGTCCCTTCTGTGTCGACCGCCGGCGCATTTTTTCTCCCGGTGCCTGTGCGGTTGTTGCCGCCACCAGAGAGTCGACGTTGTATTCACTGCAGAGCCCCTTCTGCAGACAGCAGTTCGCGTCGACAATTGCTTGTGAGAACAGCACTTCCTGTAGCTCAAGAGAAACCGGGTGAAGCTGCCTCTCGGGGCCAAGTGACTGAAAGACTTCCCTGCGAGCTACAAAAAGGTCCACATATACCACATTCTCAAACCGCCTTTGTCTCTAACTCACGTGGAATCTCGGCATGCTCTTTCTGCCAGCGACCTGTCGGTTGCTTCCCGACTTCAGTTTCGTTTCTCAAGGGCTCAGCGACGGCAGAAGCGCCGCTTCAGCGCTTGTTGTTGATGAGATGGCACCAGCGGATGGCTCTGTCTTCGGCCAGGATCCAGCTGAACGGGTTAGTAGGCGCAGAGCAGCAGCTGTCTTCCGACCGAAAAGTGGAGCTCCAGAAGACCAAGAGGCGAGACCGACGACCGTCGACTCCGCGAAATGGAGAGGAGAGTGAAATGTCAACACGTGGTAGTGCCGCAGCGGAGCGAGCATTCGCTGTGCTACGGGCACGTCTAGCAGGGCGACAGCGGGAGACGACGGTTAGCCAGCCAGCAGAAAACAGCGACTCACACCGTGCGATTTCGGGGCTCGGCCAGCATTACACCGACTCTACGTCATCTTATTCTGTTGATTCTTCGGGTCTTTCTTCGAAAAGAAGTGACGCTGTATTTGGTGTCGACGCGCTGCAGTCAGTCTCCACAGAGCCTGGTGTTTCCGACTGTCTGGCAGACGACTCCAGTGAAGAGGACGAATCCTTGCTCAAAATATTCTGCGTGTGTGCACCCGGATTGGAGGGTGTCCTGGCTCGCGAGTTGCTTTCGCTTCGTCTTCCCGCTCCTCCGCTCTTCAGTGCGGAGGCTTGTGACGCTGTGTCATCCGGAGATCCGCGGTCGGATGAAAAAGTTCGATTGCAAGAGGCGGCCTTGTCTGCTGCGGCTGCTGCGGCCGAGGCGGCAAACAGACTGATTCTGAATGGGACTGTTGATGGGAAGTACCGAGGTTCGGGTGGAGGAATCGAGGTCACTGGCACTCTGGAAACACTATGGAATATTTGCATGCGCAGCCGGTTGACAGATGCTGTCCGAGTACGGGTCGGCAGCCCTTTCCCGGCTCAGCGGGAAACGACGCTTCTGCGGAGACTCTGCGCCCTTCCGTGGCAGAAGTTCGTTCCCCTCGTCGCTGATTTAGGCGAACCCGTCGTTTCGGTGCGAGTGCGCCGCTCAAGGCTGCACCACACCAAGATGCTCGAAGAGATGACATCTGCAGCTCTCAAGGAAAACAAAAAGAAATTCTTGCAGGATAGCAAGCGAGACGGCCTGCCTCCACACATGCGAGGACGAGGAGGTTAGCGCCTTCCTTACCGTAGACCGTCTGACCTGAGAGTAGTGGCTCTCGCCGTGCTTTGCCTTCAGTAGCGGGGTGTCTTAGTGCCACACTGACACTCGGGACTAGACAATTGTGCATTGCCTTCTGGAGTTTATTGAGTCAAAGGAAAGCACCCGACTAAAGGATGTAGTGCCTGTATGCACAACACATGGCGTCTGTTTAATCCGCAGAGAGTGGGTTTTCGTGCTGACTGAAAGAGGCACAGTTGTTTTCTGAGATCATGAAACAATATGTGAAGAGTTGCCGTAAATCCACAGCCACGCATTTCATAACCGGTTTTGCCGTGGTGGGATGGTGCGGAGAGATACGTGTCTCTGTAAAGTGTCGGGATGTCTGCCGTCCAACGGGGACAAAACCCGGAGGAATTCATGTTTCACACGTTCATGTAGACGTGAGGCGAAGTGTGGAATGTGTTTGGTTCCCGTGGTGTCGTGCAGTTACGATGAGCGGACCACATCTCCACGTCACTATGAGGGACGGAGTTTGCCAGGTAATGAAACTGGATGCTCCCGTTGGAAGGTGCTATTAGCAAAGAAGAAAAACTGTAGTGGGACAGAAACAGTACGTGACCTGGCTCTCTTTGAACAAGACAGTTTCCGTTGTTGTATGCGATGCGTCTGTGCCCAGACGTCCACATTGAAGAGGCACTTGACTGATTCGCTCTACCCATCTGCTACAAAGCTGCGTGGGTGGTGACAATTCGGTAGAGACATATCGTATCTATTGGCTGTGTCGGTTCCCCCTGATAGGTCAGCATTGATGCTGGCGGAGACATCGGCAAAAGACCGTGGCGTGTTAGTCGCGGGCCGATGCCGTTGAAGGAACCGCTGGCCGCGGCAGTTGCATACCGGACGCCTTTCCTGAATCTGCTCTTTGAAAACAAAAAGTGAGTGTTCGCTTCAACGTGCGCATAAGGTGGGCCAGACGCCTATGTCGTGCAGCGCGACAAACACTTCATGCTTGTGGACTACTTGGCCAGAGGTCAGTCTGGTCACAGGATTCCGCTGAATCTTCTGTATTTCAACTTCAATGAAGACGGAAGTAATGACACCTGCAGCTGTCCCGCATTAGTCATGAAACAAGCATAGGAAACGTGTTGATCGTGCGCTGCTGGCTGCACTGCTCAGGCTCTTCGTTTGGGACCCTTTTTGCGGAACAGGACCCATCTTGCTGGAGATGCTAGGAATTGCTGGAGGGATTCCCTCCAACACGCCCCGACGTCGTCATGCCTTCTTTGACGTCCGTCACACCCCCAGAAATAGGATTTCAAATTTGTGGTTACGTCTGTCAAGGCAATCAAGGTCGACTGCCACTCTTGGGCAGGTTATGTCCTCATTATACTGTTCCAGCATACTGATTTTCCTCGTCTCTACGAAACCTCTCCGCGAGGAGCAGTCGTTTAGAAAAGGACGTTCGTTCCTCACGCCGATCGTTGTTTTTGCTCTGTGCAAATGGTTGTTGCATATCACGAGTTATCATGGGTTCAGGCTGTCTCACTGGAAACAGCTCAGGACAGTCAGTCCCCATCCAGTAAAAATTGTCCACGAATAGTAGAACGGAACTCCGTATGGCGTATGGTGTGGAAGGAGACCGACTCTAGCTAGGTCTGGCGCTCTCTAAAGCTACAACATTTGCGAAAACTGCAACTAATTGTTCCGTTTATGTGACTACTCACGGCTGAGCAGTAATGCTACATGAATGGTGGTAGAAACGCTTGTAGGTCCTAAGCTGAGTCTGCGAGTGTGAAGCTAAACTCTTGCGTCTTCAGCCATTGTGGCAAATGTGGCAACCGAATTATCACTGTGCGCAGGATGTGCAGAAACTACGTACTTCTGTCGTTACTGTTTGTGCAGTTCCCCATTCACTCTCCATCGCGTTTCGCCGCCTTTCTCGACTGTATCAGACTGAGGTGAGTACACTGCGACGGCGTTTCAACGGGGCGCAGCACCGTGGGTGGATACAGTGAAACAGGGACCTTATAGCCTGTTGCATATGACCCTGATGTACCACCTGCGAAAACTCAATACGCTGCACTCGATTTTTTTTAAGTGCATCTCTTCCCGAAGATGTCCTATGTTTGCGACTGCACAGCCCCCACCCCAATTTGCAGAATCTGGAACTTTTTGGGAGTGATATCGACCTGGATCAAATCAAGGTATGCGCAAAGGGCATGTGCAGCAATACGTACAACCGGTCGAAGAATGCGCGAGGTTCTTTGCATCCATTGGCAGTATTTCGAACTGAAATATAGGTGTCATCTTCGACCGTGGCACCCCTAGAACGCTGTTAACGATTCTCTTGGAAGGGACTGTCAAACTGAAACGTGGAGCGTTGGCGATTGGCTTATATTTATGTGCTTTGATACTCTCAGAGGGCGCAGAAGAATTTGAACGCATTTGTTGAACGACTGCCTCGGACGACAGAGGCTCTAGTGAACGGTGAGGCTGCCCGAAGCGATATGCTGGTCAGAGCAGTTCTACCATTAGAGGAGAGGTGAAAGCAATGCGGTCTTGCACTGCCTGACCATATGTCTTCCTGCCTTGTGGAGCAGGCGAAAGCGACGGAAAATTACCTTGTAAAATTGATTTCACAGTGGGCTCTTTCCTTCAGGTGAGTTCGCCAGGTCTATCATGTCGTTATGAGCATCTTGAATTCGGATGCACACAGGGTGCCTACCCGGCGACAGTGCAGTTTTAGCTT
Organism: Toxoplasma gondii ME49; assembly: GCF_000006565.2. Classification (NCBI taxonomy): domain Eukaryota; phylum Apicomplexa; class Conoidasida; order Eucoccidiorida; family Sarcocystidae; genus Toxoplasma; species Toxoplasma gondii. The sequence goes on from NC_031468.1 coordinate 1,351,134, forward strand.
CATCTGCCGCTGGGCGAAAATGGATAGCCACCCCGGGCAATATATTTGCGGACTGTTATGCAGGTTAGCAGCGGAATTCCTCCTGGCGCTTTCATTGTCACGAATCTCCCGTATGGTCGCAGGAGCGACAGAGAGACCATCGATTCAGTGTACCGAGATTTCAGGCGCATGATAGCTGCTCGTGACGACTGGGCAGGCGTCTATGTACTGTCTGGTAAGTTGCCCCCGTTACATTTTTCATTTGCTGGTAGATCTGACTCAGAACTGACAGCCGACGTTCTTCCCTTACCCAAGGTGCCACTCACGAGTCAGTCTCTTCTGCATATGTTTTTTCTTGTTACCGGAATACTGCAGCTTCAAAAAAGTTCAAAGCAGATGGAGGACTGAACTGGAGGGCAATTTCACGCTTTTCAAATGGCGGAATAGAAGTCGAACTACTGAAGTACCTCGGCAAGAAGCAACAAAAGGTTACCGCCCGTTGTTAGGTCACAGCGCTCCAGATCTCCCACACTGTCGTCTTCAGCCGCCGAGGTACTGGCCGACGCATTTGCGGGTGTTGAACCGGTACAAGGAGTGTGGGACGCTACAACCAAAATGATGGGCACTAAACGAAACGGTTCTGAATAAGGATTCCGCTTGCGTATAAGCCATTTTGGAGTCGCCAGGCGTGGCCACTTCCCGCCGTGCAATCATACGAATTCTTGCGACCTGACACAATTACTGTGGGGGGATTTTAGGCGGCTCCCGCCTAAGCGATCACTTTGAAGTTGCAAGTTAAATCGTTCACAGGGTTTACTGTCTGCTGGCCATGTGACACATCCCTCGAGTCAGCATGGCTGTCGCCCTCTGTCACAATTAAACCTCTCTTGACACTGATGAATGAAAAGAAACCATGTGCATAGACAAAGCAGAAAGTATCAACACAAAGCCAAAAATCTGGGGGTAACAGCAAGCCAGGACGCCAACAGCGGATACCGCATCAGAAGGCAGCATGGTTCCTGGCTGTCTTCAAGTATGCATTTCTATATTCTGCGGAGCTCGCCTCAAGAGGTGCAGATAGTCAACTAGAGTTGACGACTCGTAGTTGACGATGCTGTCCTGGTAGATGCCTGCTGGGTTTCACTGTCGCTTAGCAATACTGTTTTACCTTACGGAGTTTATGCGGCTCGTCCATCGAATGTCTGTTGCTCCGCGAATCCAGCTCATTACAACGGTAACACAAATAGCGTCAAGTGCCTCAAACATGATCTGAATTCAAAAATGTCGAGACGAGCGTAAACAGCTGGAAATCACCGAACTTACCAAGATCGTTGACATACATATGATGAATATGGCTACAACAACGTGGAGAACGTTATCTAGTCCTTTCAATCCCTAATCGAGATACCGGCAAGATGCAGTTCCTGTTCCTTGGATGATGGTGTTCATTCCTCACCTGGTGGGAGAATAACGGTAATTGCAGGATCACAGCCCATGAAATACTAACAAGAAGGAATAGCTGAAGTCCCAAAGTTAAAAAACATACCAAACGGCTCCGGGCATACTTATCTCACCAAGCTCGATAGCGCAACAATACTAAATATTGGACTGCAGGAGGCATTGTCTTCTCGATCGTAAACGTCTGGTGTCGCTTCATGCTCACGTTATCATTTCTTGCAAGGCGTATTTTTTCATCAGTCGATGGTCATCAACAATCACCTCCGCCATATCCTACGATAGAGGAGCTTTGTCACGTGAGGAAGCAAAGTGCGCTAATGCATGCCACACCCACCGCATTACCCGCGAAAGTGCATTCGAAGTATGGCTGTTTCTGCTCAGCCAGCTTGAAATATAGAATGCTGCTGTAGAACAGTCCTGCCGTGAGATATAGCCCCCGACTGCCGTCCCGCCGAGAAGCATCGTGGTTCTCACTTAAGTCTTTCAGTGGCGACAGAACACGTAGCGCCGTGGTTGTCCACCGGTTTCTGCTGCGTGACGCACTGTTTTCGGCCTCCAGTACGTTGATGACTACAGATGGAAAACGGCAGAAACCCGAAAAGGCTGCTGCACATCACTCGAGTAAACTTCTGTAAGTCTCTGTACAGGATTTGCATTACCGGCGAAGGCAATCGGGGAAGCACAGGAAGGTACGGAAGCCACCGACGATATGAGTGCTCGGTACTCCGGCGGTCTGCTGCCGTCTGTGGTCATACGCTGGAACCTGCACTGGGATTTTTATCCTGCTTTTGCAAGGGCGAGCCAAATTGGTTTACCATGCCACAGTACATTTGGTGCAGAGGAATTTTATTAAAGATATGACTACAACAGAAATAATGGATATTTATTTGCAACTGCTTCGACAGGCAGTCGCACTAACTAGTCTCGGTCTGGAGGAGGTGAGAAAGTATAACAACACCGAGAGCAACTGGCCGCCACGCGGGTGCCAGAAAGTCCGTCTCGACGCCAAGGATTTCCCCGGCGTCACTTGTAAGTGGTTTGGGAACAGGCCGTCCGATGGTCAAGACTGCAGCGCACATCCACGCATTCCAGATCACAAGAACGCCAGAAAACAGCATTGTAGCAATCAGCGCAGTAACTAAATCTGGCATCTCAAACAATGCTTGGATTCCAGCCAACGTCAGCGAACGTCCCCTGCATGCTATGGATAAGACCAGGGCGTACTTGCACACGCTCAACTAATTACCTCTCGTACGAACTGGTGACAAGATATCGCAGCATACCGAACGTAACAGGCAGCTTGATCTGCACCCGACCTCAGGACGCTTTCTGGCACCAGCAGGTTTCACATAATTAGCGTGCTTACCAGGAAGCCAGTGACTACGACCCACACAGCCGTCGCTTTCGTGAAAGGGGACGCTTGCAAAGTGAAGGAGGCTGAGACTATAAAAATCGCTGACGAAACAAACGGCAAGCAGTCAACCAGAAGAAAGGAAACTACACGAAGTGACCTTGCGAGATATAGGACTTTTAGCCATCCAAAGCAACTGAACACACAAACAAAAGCGAATGCGAAAAGAAATTCGGTGCTTTTGGCGATATCCCGAAAAACACCGTGGACAACATCCGTTTGAAGTTGTGTGGACGAGACGAAGTCAGTTGCATTGACCCTCTCTGGCAGGCAATATTCGCCAATAACCTAGAGCAGGCTGAGAGTTGATGCCTTAAAACCGACGGCATAACGAAGCTGCGTACCAGCTGAGAAGGAGAGAAGCGGTGATCCCTGACACCGCCTTTTCCATTGGGGAGCTTCACAGTTTTGTTTGTTTCAACTGAGCAGCCAGTCTTTAACCGTGCGGATGATCCGAAAGCCGTCTTCTTACCTCCCGGGCATTCGCTCACGCACACGGCGAGTGCCATGTTCCCTAATTCAGGGTAGTAGAGAAAAACCCGATCTCCTCCGACGGCTACACCTCCACACGGGTCAGCTGCGAACAGGAAACATGTGACCTACCTCTTGTACAACACTCTTGACCCTCTTACCGTTCAAGTCGTATGGTGCGAGTTTTTCCACACCCCCATGACTGGCGGCGTAGTACGTGATAAGCAAGCTTAAAGTGGACAGCAGGGTCATTCCTACGCAGACGAGAGTTTCCACTTTGGACATTACGGCGCGTTTTTCTGCCATTTCTGCCTCCTGCTGGTTCAGCGTTTAGACTGGCAATTGTCACTGTGGGATTCTGTGAAAGAAATCAGGTTCGCTTTGAAAGTTCACACGCATTTGCCACTGCACCTCGGGTGTATGCGCTGCCCATCCCTGTTAGACACCTGGAAGCTCCTGACTGTTGTACTGTACCGATGAGCATCACTAAAAAAACGTGTTTCACTGAACAGCTTGCGTTCTCAGTATTCAGCTAGTGTATTTGTTCATCTCGAGCAAAGACGCGTGGAAACACACTGCAGCAGACGGCCGGCCCTGGGGCCCGTAGCCCAGCACGTTAAACGTAACGGTCGGTGACCTGGTCTCGTTTTGACATCTGTGTTCTCTTCCTTGTTCCACGGGACAGAAGCGGGCATGATGTGTAGCTCTACTCCACGACAGCCGTACGGTCTCGCTTCATTTTTCCCGTACGACCATGAAGAGTGCCTTCCGACGGAGTCCCCTGGTGCGCCAACGGTTTACATGCCGTCGCCGATATCAGGAAACGTGTTGCCTCCGAGGTCTCTCCCAGAGTCCCGCGACGCGACCATTGAGAAGCCATCTCCACAGGCCTTCTTGCCACTGTCGACTGACCCGAAAACGCCGCCGCCGAAAAGTGCAGCTGAGCCCCGCGTCCAGCGTCTCTCTCACCTTGTGTGCATCTGTGGACTCGCTGCGGGTTCACTAACGATTGCCACCGGAGTTGTCCGAATTCTCAAAGCCTCACCATCGCTGCAGTGGCCAACGGAGAACTTGCTCGACGACCTGAACGACGAGTTATGGCGTCGAAAGCTGTTTCTTCTTAATCCGGGAGACATTTGTGATTTGTGGGCACCTATCATTTTTGGCACTGTATCTTTCCTCACACATTTTCGCCTATTTGATATGAAGGCAATAACATGTAATTTCAGCCATTACTCTTCTTGGAACTTGGCTCAAGCTCTATACGCAAACTATGGATACTGCGGCGTGCTAGGACTGGCTGCAGGGGTTCTGTCTACTTGCACCAGTTTTCTGAGCTTAGTCTCGGCGATACTCCACGTGGATGGGCAGGTCAGTGAACCTCACTCTACTGCTTTGCTTAGACTACCGGATTCTATCCGTATGGCTTCAAAGCACACCAAACAAGTGAATATTCTTTCTTCTTCAGGCAAGCTTGGGGCTTGAAATCGGCTTGCGGTCAGGGGCAAGGCCCCCCAGAATACCGAACTCACAGCGCAGCCTTACGGCTATTCAAGTAGAGCCATAGACCCTAAACCACCTTTCTGGAATTCTGGGATTGAGGCGTGCTTGCCCTGGTTTCGCCATGTCTAACGTAATTGTCTCTTTTCGCCGACTAACACCTTCGGAATGAACCCCTGCAGCTGCATGAATTGAGATAACAACTAGGCACGGAGCACAACTCGCTCTTCAGCGGCTCCACTGGGCACACAACGACGATACGAAATATCGTTGGAGAAACAAGCAGCTCGTGCAGCGACAGAAGTGAGAATACAGTGGTATGTTATAACGATGGTGCTTGGGCGCCTAACGTGATGCGTTTTGCGATATGAATGTCTGTTCCGGAATTTCTGCAAAGGACAACGGCCTTATTAGAGATGGTTGCAGTGTTTAACCTTTTGTGGAATGGGTATAGAACAGTCGCTAGACCACTAGCAAAACAACAACAAACAACGCAGTTGTGCTCCAGTCACCATGGAGGAAAGGGTGTTTCCTCAAAAGCCAAAGGGTGTGGACGCTTTCTCCATATGTATGTTAGACACCGCCTTAAACAGGCCTAAAAGACGACAAGGCACAGCGGTGGAGAAACACAGCATAACCAGGGACTCACCACCCAGACCTCTAGACCACGAGCACGTGCCACCTGATCGAGCGCATCTTTTTGACCTCGGGAACAAGACACATGCGTATGTCGCGACGGAAGCTGCCATTCGACGAAATACGGCATGAACCCAACGGCCACACCCCCTGTTGCCGCAATGACACTTTCCTGGTTCGCCGCGAGAGACCCTCTTTACGCAACCAGCAAGAATATAGGACATATATGAGACGTTGAAGTATGCGGTGCACGGTTGACAGAATACACGCCTTCTTCCTCCGAAGTCCAAACGGAGCTCACATGGTCATGCTCTCTGATAATGCCGGAGAAGTTCCGCTGCTCGTAACGTACTCATGCACTCTGCTGGAGTTGTTGAGCCGCTGCCTTTGCTTTCTTTAGCAGAACACGAAGATAAAAAACAAACCCGTTTCTCTGGTCTTCTTCGCTGAGCAAAACACAAGTACAGCCACCGACCACCCAGCGCATGATGATCCGCCTTCTCGAACCTGAGGAAGCAACCTGTCTACAAACGGCTCAGACGTCGCTGTCAAAATGTTAGTGCAGAACTTACAGAAACACCAGGGACAGCGATCTATTTTGCGGGAGATCGACGACTGCGCAGAGGGTTGCGGGCGGGCTGAAGAGCGCAGACGAAACGCATAAACACTGAAAAGGTGTGAATTATAACCGGATCATACACTGCATCTGCTCTTTTGACAAGCGTGGACATCGATACCTTACTTAGTATCCGCGGCTTCTTTGCCTTCGTCCACAAGCTGATCGAGCGCGCGAAATTCCTTTGAGTCGCGCCCGAGCTTCACAGCCACAATTTCAGTGATCACCGCTTGGCGCTCTACTTTCACCTTCGAGTGCGTGTGAGGCTGTCTGATCGACAGGACCTGCGATGGTACAGCCACACCGGTCCAAGTTTTATTATTCTCAGTGAACGAATGTGTTCCAGTCGCTGGATCTGAAACGAACTGTTGATTCGTTCGCATCTAAGAACTTACCATCTCTTTCAATGTAACAATGCGGATGAACTTGTATCCTAATGCGTTGACCTTCACCAACTTGACACCCGTTTCGTACGCTTTCCTGATGTCCTTCAACCACGCTGTAAGATTATTCCCGATGAACTCCTTCTGCATGTCGTTCAGTACTGCAGCAAAACATAGGCAATGACGGAAATAGTCCCAAGCCTCAATTCAGGTGCACTTGAAACGAGGTAGTTAAGCAGCAACTATCGCCGGCGGCAACGTCTGTGATTGTGACCGGTAGTTCGTCTACCTTTCAGATCCTCGCCATCAAAATGGGCGTCATCCTCATCCTCGTCGTCAGATGATTCTTGCGCTTCCTTCGCGTGCGATGTACCTTCTGCACCACCTAGAGACAATCCGAGTTCTCCTGCTTGTGTGTCAATGACGCGGCCCATTACTTCTTCGGGTTCTTCTTTCACGGTCTCCAATGTAACGACGTCACCGCCCAGGTTCGAAGACTCATCCTCTATTGTGCCAATTTCCCCAAGCAGAATATCATGCGAAACATCATCTTCCATAAATTTGAGCGCCCTTTTCGTCTTTAGGCAATCAGGCAGCCGACGAAACGACGGCTCCCAGTCTTCGTCTCCTGAGTCATCCTCCATCACCTTCCCAAATAACTGCTTGATTTTTTTTACGTTCTCCGTATCTGGCAAAACTTTGTACTTCTGCGCCAGTTTGAACACGGAGTTTCTCGCGTCTGCCTTGCTTTCGCTTCGAGCCTCTGCTATGAAGTGAATAGCATTGTCATCCACCAGTACCCGCTGCTGCCGGAGAACGCTGAGCAACTCGTTCTTAGCTCGCGTGTCTCCTTTCAGAGTGTTCTGTCGTTTAAAACCTTGGAATTTTTGAATGGTCTTAACCTCCGACGACTTAAATAACTCGTCGAAACTCAGCAGCCGCAAGCTATCGCCTGTTTCCAGCGTGTTCTTCGCCATTGTTGTAGCCACTGCAAACCGGAGGTCAGATGATACGTCACGAAACTCAGAAAATACCTGTTGCGGCGGCTGTACAGAAGAAGCGAAGCCAGTGGCGGATACCGGGACACCTGAGATAAAGTCTACACTGGTATCCGGGCAGGTTACCACAACAACTACACAGTTTCTTCTTGCAAAGTGCACGCCGTCCACACTGAGCATCGCATATTACTCGTAGTGGCTCGATTGACTGCCGATCGCATTCTCGCGCCGACACTATGGCTGTCCTGGAGCCGCTGTAGCTCATCAGAATTCCGCAGGATTTTCGTGACAGCTGTGATTTTAAAGTGGAAAAATAATGCCAAGAAATGCGCCAAATTCATTTACGGTATACACAGACTTCACTCACTGCTACTGTTGATCCATTACCATGCAACGGTGGTGGTGTTATCAGTAGTTTCTTCTCGCCGTCTCGGGCGAGTACGGTACAGCCACGGCAAGCGGTTCTCTCGTTGATGACTGCAACTTTACGCGACGCGAAAGGTTCAGCACGGGACGAATCGAACTGAGCGGTGTGCTGAAAACCCGTGGGTTACAACTCTAAATCTTTCCTTCCTCTTCTTTTTACTAGTTTTGCTGTGTGCTCTTTGAGACCGAATTGCTCGTTGGTGTTCAGCTAGGTGGCGATTCCAGGAAGAGCATTTCACCAACCGCTTCGGTGTTCCGTGCATTCTGACCAAAGCACGTTCTTTACACTGCATGATTCCATGAAATGAATAAGAAACGTCTGATGCGTTAACAAACGATGAGTTGCCAACGGAGTGGACTATGCACTTTAGCACATGTTTTGTACATTCCACAATCAGATCACGCTTAACGTGCTCCTTGCTGTCTCGGTGCTAGAGGGGCCATTTCCCGGTCAGGCATGCTGGTTTTGGGGACGCTTTACAGATTTCTGTTTCACTAGCTCCAGGTTCTCTTACTATTCTGTTGTGTCCATATCTTCCGACAACATACCAGCCTGCTTCAGCAAAGACCAAGTGAGGCTTAACCGGAAAGAACCCGTCGGTAATTCGGCAAGATGCCAGCAGGTCTCACCCGTGGAGAATTTGCTCTCTCTCTGTTCGTCGCTTTTGCATCGGCGTTCGCTGGATCATGCGTTATGCATCGGATTCTGCGGCCAGACATGAACGAGCCAGACGTTTTGGAACGTGTGAAGTCGCAGCGAGCGGCCATTAAGGCAGTACAGCAAGAGTCGGCCGAACGGGTAAACGGAACGGGGTCAATCCGCGGCAATTCACAGCGCTAATGAGACTGGGTCTGGTCTAATTGAACGGAATGTCTCAGATATTCCTGACCAATTGGCCACACCTGAAAGATACCGCTGAAGAAGCGGCTTTCTCTCCGCGGATACCAAGGTAAAGGGAATGGCAGTTTGCCAGCTTGAAAGCGCTATTTTTCTCTCTCGTGTTGTCACTCTTTCCTAGAGGAAAATGCAAGATGTCCATACCATGTTACAGTATGGATCGGTGTGTCGCGAGTCCTTTATATGGTACCAATATACAACAACAAAGTCATTTGCTCCAGCACAGGAGTGTCCGAATTTGATTTTGAAACACTAGGTCACGCTTCGCACAACTCAACTGTGTATGACAGTCTAACGCAATTTCCGTTGATCAATTGACCCTGAAAAAACGCAAGCATTTTTTTGCGTTTTGTATAAACAATGATGACCGGCCTACCTCTTTGCAGATGAATTCCGGCTCTGATAAACTTGCACAGCCTTCAGATTTTTTGGCCGCCTCAGCATCACACGTCAGCACTCTGCGTGTGAAAACATTTCGTTCGCATTGACATTCCGATCTGCGACAGGCAACATCGAAGCCATCCTGACAATGTCGTGTTTTCGGAATGTGCTCCACCGAAAAGCAGTCGCTCCCTATCAGGACGCCGTCGCCGCAATTTATCGTAGAGTCTTTTCGGATCTTGTAGACACATTTGCACTCTTTTTTCCCCACGATTTCGCATTCCTGTCCTTCGCCGCATTGGTAAACGGGAGCCGTCTCCAAGTGGCGCACACAGTTGCCGGAACCATCGTCAAACCCGAGGCAACGCCTTACAACTGCAGCCGATTCTTCCTTCACACAGTGACACTCCTTTCCCTTGCACACGAGATTGAAGCCAGCGCGGCATGAGCATTTCGACCTTGTTGTTTCACACTTCTTGTCCTTTTTCTTGTCTAATTTCTCATCTTCGTCCTTGTCGACGACCTCGGTAGGTACCACATTTTTCTTTATCTTGTCAAAACACTCATGGTACTCTTCGGCCTGGTAGCAGAGGCCATCACTTTCTACGGTGCCGGCGTCACACTCACAACTGACAGGCTCCAACTCTCTCCTCTTGCAGCTTTTGCAAAAGTCGGAGTTCTTCGCATTCGAGGCACAATGAAACCCTACAGGGCACTCATACACGATCTCGCCAGGGGCAATCGAGAGGCAAGAGTTGTGCGCCGTTAACTGACTCTCCACGCCACATGCAGGCACAACGTGTCCGGGCTCTGTCCTGACGCAGTACCTTTCATCGTACCGATAGCCCAAGGGACACTCATGACTTGGCGGAAACTGCTTCAAGCGCTTGCAGTCACCGTCAATAGTCTCCGTTGTTCCTTCGGCACATTTAAAATTGATTTCTTGTGACTCTGTTCGGCGGCAGCACTTCGACTTCGCTGTAGAGTTTGCGTCACAGATAGTCTCAAAGCCGTCAGGACAGCGAAAGGCTTCAGCAGCCCGGGTTCTGCATTTTCCGTCCTCCAGAACACCAGATTGGCAGATAGCCTGTAAAACTGTTGATCAGCAATTATCTGTTTTGAGGAGCGGTACCCGTTTTACCTCTGGCTGTCCTGCAGCCTCCTTCTTCACACATGATTTGTCCATTTTCTCAAAGCCGAACGGGCACTTGCACCTGGCTCTTGTTGGATCTGGTGGAGGTGCTGGATAGGTACCCGGAGCCTTCTTCATGATAGTGGCATCGGTCGATGCCAAAGCAGGCATTCCCGGAACGTGGGCTGTTGTTGCAAGCAAAACAGACAACGCACAAATGATCTTTGAACAGATAGTCGGCATCGTTACGATGTGCGATTACTAAAGTAGCGATGTTGTGACAAACAAATTCAGATTCTAGAATGTTAAGGTGTGGTGAGCATCTACCCATGGGAAACAGCAGTGGCTTCAAGCGGCGCGGCATTGCCGGGCGACACCAGTGTCTGTACAGTGAACCTTGCCGCACACGCCAACCATCGTTGAAGCGCTTATGATTCGGGTGTGTCGCCGTTGTCAACTGGTGAGTGAGAGCCGCGCAGTACCATCGCTTGAATGTGTGAGCATGTTGCCGAAATACATTCCTCAGCAGGTACACGACACCAGCGCCACTACCGAGAGGCTGCCCTCATACCTATGGGATACCCGTCTCCTTTGCCTGACCCGCGAGCAAATTTCGGAATTTTCTGGTGACAATCGTCGAAACAGTAGTTCTCTTATTGAAACGCATCGTATGGCTGCCTGACTGTACTTTTTCTTCAGTGGTGCCTCAAAATACTCATCATTTCCTCGTCGAGGTTCTGCAAGTGTATGTATCCAGTCAATATTTCATGCCGTAAGAGATGAAGGTAAATCCAGACTCCAGATTTCTTGCTTCTCACGGCGTACGCCGCGTGGTGCCCACACAGTGATCGAGGAATGTTTCTCCCAAGTTAGGCAGTAATGAGTATGCCTCCGTTAGAGGCTTGTTTCAGAAGGGTGATCAGAAGTACGTTAATTTTAAACACGGGTAGTTTGAACAGTTGGACAAAATGCCATGCAAGCGAATCCATCACAGCGGTTGTCCTATCGTTGCTCATCGCAGTAGAAGGCCGATCTGCCATACACACTATTATCAGAATATTAACGCCGGAATCGTTCGACTATGCTAATGCCACTCAGACAAGAGCAACACACTCAGCAACAGCATATCTTTCAACTTGTCCTGCTCCAAAGCTTGCAAAACCGAACACACGGATGGTGCGTTGTCGCTGGAGATGTTATTGGCTTCCGTCGCCGAGAAGGTTCAGAATGTCGCCCGCATCTGGAATGCTATCAGCTTTCCAAAAACTTTCGAAATGTTAAAACAGTGGCAAACATCGACATCCAGCTACAAATCCTACGGTAGCGTATCGCTGGCGTCCACGGAGGAATTGGGAGGAGTCAATATCACTTCTGAAACCCATGCATAGTTCTTTGCACATGGGGTTCATGCCTTCACGGACACTGTGTTGCCGAAGGATAAACCATAAGTCCATGTACTGCACGAAATCATAATGTCAACAGCACGATCTATCCAAACACCCAGAGGGTTAGTAAAAAAAGCAAGTCTCTGCTTGACAACACAACAAAGCCCGTTTCCCAACCAATTAAAAAGCAGGTCGTCAGCTCCAGGTACTTTTAATCCGGAGACAACCAACTGCTGCGGTCTGCATTGACAACTCCATCCCAGCGTTCTCGAGGGTTTCTCCTCAAGTTGCTAGGCTTTGCGTCACTAGCGGCTTCAACAATGCCTGTGAAGTAGTAGTAATGATAACCTCCAGACAAGCACCTGCTTATGGCGTCTCCTGTGCTCACCAATTCTCTGATTCTCGCGGTCGAAGATTGTGTAAAACCGTCTGATGAATACCTCACCAAGAATCTGTACTCCCAGTCCTACGTCCGGTTGAGATTGGCAGTGTTCAAATGTTTAATCTGCTTACGAAGATGCGGACAGGATGTTGCTTCAACTCTAGAGGCATGAACGCCGCGGGGCATGAAGTGTAGTCATCTGATGGTTTTAGGTTTTCGACTAGATAGTCGGCGGGCGTCAGTTCGAACTCGATCTCCTGCCCAGGTGTTCCTTGCTCGAGTATAACCGTCAAATGCCTCATGTCGACTCTTCGTTCGCAGCTTGGGGCTGCCCCGAGCGCGGTGAGCACCTGATGGATGTCGGCCTTGGGGCCGCCAATGCTAGAGGTTCCAGTATCTAAAACAGCTACGCATCTGCTCTCGGCGGAATCGAAACAAAGGTGGAGTCTGACGCCATCGACCTTAAAATCGATGAGCGGAATTGCCCAGCCTTCTTGAGGAAGCGTGGCAAACCACTGGATGTTTTTCCCTTGCTGAACAAATCTGAGACAACGCCGTTTTGTGACGAATGGATTGATAAACCGAATGATACTCGAGAAGAATGTGCCAACCTTGGATCAAATCCTCCAAAACTAATTACACCACCCATAACGCGGCGTCTGGACAAGTAAACGGCGAAGATCTTGTCTGCTATAACGCGCTCGGTTTTGAGATTATCGAGCAAATCCTTTTGTCCGCTGCGTTCGTACGATCCGGCTAAGCAGGAACTACGTGACAAGCACATGCCAGTGTACACGACAAAGTACTCACCGAGCCCAACGATCCCATCAAACGCTGAATAAATCAGTAAACAGCGTCAGCTCGACTATCCACCACACATTTAGCGCTCTTACGTAAATCTACAAACGGCTCGTCTGTCTGATCAACCACAAGACCAACTGCTTGGCTGGGGATCCTGAAAATTCGCGGATCGCCAGATACCAATGAACGAGCCAAAATTGAACGGACATACGCAGCATCTCCGATTCTGATTGCCTCTAGCGCCTTCCGGTAAACGACGCGCCCGGTTCCGAAGGTGACGGTGACACATTCGTTCCACCCATTGTTGCTGTGGTGGCGAAAGCTTGACGAGCGACTGCCATCAAAGCGAGAATGAGCTCTGCATGAAGAAGCCTGGCACTCGTTTGAAGGGATCCAAAAGTGGTGACTGCCTGAGCGTTGCAAATAGATCTTGTCACCAGTCAAGAAGGCAAAAACAGAAAGCCTTACCCGTATCAAACACAACGTTGAACGATTGAGGCGGGTTGCCGACTGAGATTTTTCCGAAATACCTGAAAAAGCATTTATTATGGAACTGATGCTCAGATAGATGGCACTGCTGCTCGGATGTACGGTCGCTGAGCAGATTTCAGTCACTTACTGCGTGTTCCGGTGATTTTGCAAAGACACCAGAAGTACGCGGGTGTGTGGTACGTCGTGCCGCTTAATAAGAGGGAGGAGTTTGGCTTCTATATTCAGTTGCTACGTGATCTCGGGCAACTGACGTGAACAACCGAGTCTCTCGGGGGCTAACCTGCGAGTTCGCCCGGCGCTGTGGGAGAAGCTACAGACCAAGATGATTCGTAAGTCAATACCGCCCAAAGAAGAGGAAACAAAGTAACTGATAAAACTGTGGAGAGCCGCATCATGCCACTACAGTAATGCCGATATGAATATGACGTAGAACACAGACGACCACCGTTGACCGGTGTGGCTTGTCAACGGCGCGAGACCAGTGCATTTCCCCTTGCGCCCGGTGCTTGCCTCCGTTATTGGAGCGGTGCGCGCTCAATATTTCGGGTGTCACTACACTGTGTCTCTGCTTTTGTCTGTGGCGTACGGGAACACTGGTTATCCAGTCATACACGGCGTGCCTGTACATTCGCACAGTTTCCCTAAACTCCCCTGCGGTTCTGCAACGATGTAACAACTGTCCAAAAACTACACACACGAAGAATGCATTGCCCTTGACGCAGCCTCTCATGACGTTCCTGTCCAAAGTGTCCTAGTACCGCAGTTGTATTCAATAAGGGCTCGCGCTTTAGTACGGTAGATCTGTTGCTTTGTTGTGCGGAGCCTCAAAAGATCCAGGAACAAAAGTAATGAGACACCAACGTGCCTTCTCAACTGAATAATAATAGTCCTTTACACAGGGATACAGTAGACACATGCCGCAACAGCGTTGGTAACCCTGTAGAAATCCGAAGATTATTTCGCCTCCCGACTATCCGCTGACAACGTGTTCTGATAAACGTGGATCGACCGAGTAGAACTGCTTCTTTTCAGCAGAAAGTGACAACCTCGCCGTCCCTCGTGTGCCGCCAAGTGAGGCCCGGGGTGCGAACCATGACAGACACGGCGTTACAAATCGACAAGTAGAGTGAATGTGCGTTGTTGTGACGGCTTCTTGTTCATGGAGTGACTACTGGGCGAATCAGATGCGACGACGTGACTCTGAGAAGCAATGAGCCCACCGCGGATGTCTTCCCTTCAAACTTGTCTGTTGCTTTTTACCCACCATGTGGAGTCGCCTGGCTCAAGTCCGGAGGTACAGCAGGACTGGCTAATCAAATTGGCTTGCGAGTACAGCCTCTAGCTTTTTCTTCCCAATGTAAAAAACTGAGTCACCAGAATCAGGACAAGGTTTACTGCATATCATGGAAGATGTAGAAATTCTACAGTTATATCCCACAACGGATGCATCGACCATGGTAGTAATCGCCTACAAAAGCAGATGCTCTGAGAAACCACTGATATCTACAACCACAGCACATAAGCGGAAAACCACCTTGGCTCGTCAACCTGCAGAAGAGATTTCGAGTAAAGTACAGAATGATATCGCTAGCAACAGGGGCTCCCCTCCCACTTGGTAAATACAAATAACTCCAACTAGGAGAGGCTGGCAAGATCAAATCCGGCATCGACCATGCGTTCCCTGTTAAGTGTTGCTTCAGCCTTCGCCGCTTTCATGAGGGCGTTTGTTGCTGCTTCATTGTCCGCCGCTGCAGCAGCGGCAGCAGCGGCTTCGCGTAGGATAAGCAGTCTTGTCCGCAACAATGAGAGCCTATGTTTCTTGGTTTCTTCAACTTCGTCCCGTCGCCTGCAGCCACCGGCAAATCCCAGATAGCGCGTACAAGTCACAGTGCATTCCGAGAAATCAGTGTCTCTCTCGTTCTTGCTCAAAAACGGGGCAAACCAATGTTTTTCATTAACACCATCTCTAACTGGTGGCTGCGCAGAAAGGAAAATCGGTTCCTCGCTCTTCCAGAATCCTGCATACTCTTCCCCCCCGCTGCCACCTCCCCATGTTCTCGTGTATCCCTTGTCACTCAGGATCGGCTTCTCTGTCTCTCTCTCACCTCTCAGTCTCTTTGCTGAGAGCGCAGAGAAACTGGTTTTGCCCTTCTGTAGTTCGCCTGTCCTCTTCCGCTCTCCCCGCTACTGCAGCCAATCCCACACAATCACTAAAAACATGTCGTATGAGCATCGAGAAACTCTCGTTGGCAAATTAGCCCTTCACACGTAGGTCAACCACAGATTGGAATTGTTCCGTCGGTTACCAGCCAGTCCAGAAACATCATCAGCTACTACACAACCCAACACGCTGTCCAAATATCGTTCCATCTACGAAGAATTCCACAAAAAGCTCCCAACGTCGACGCCTACTCGTGATGGTGGAATGCAAGTGTGTCCGGGGTTGCGGGAGGTCTATGACTACCAGCTGCCTCGACAGTGTATTTCCATCTGAGTTGTGTTGTTGAGCGTGCATGTTCCTATCCAGCAACCACCCTGACCCAGAGAAAGACAGCCGCTTCTCTCGCGTCCCTTCACGACGTGAGACTGATGCAACAGCTGATGCATACGGCTGCATCCACGTTTTGTCTACGCTGTCGACCATTCGAACATCACGACGACCTCCTTTTGTTATCATCTTCCCAGCCTGAAAATTTAACAAGCTACCGAACGGGCGAAGGCAGTTTCGAGTGGAAGTCTCACAGTCTCTGCCGCGTTGCCTCCAGCTTTGCTGTTCGTCTCCTGAGTGGCCACTCGTCTCCATTGGCTCATCTGGCACTCCATCCCTCCACCCCGCGTGCCATGATGTTTTTTCACCGGTCGTCGCGCTTTGCCGTTCGTAAGACACCGCTTCTCCCTCCTCTCCAGACATCCTTCGCTCTTCTCCCTCGTACGTGAATCTAGCTGAAGCAGCCCCAAACAGTAAACTTTCCTGAGGCTCTGAACTTAATGGTTCCGAGTGAGAGTCTGAGCCAGTGCGCAGTGAAATCGGGGGAGCGCGACAGAGTTTGTCCTCAAAGTCGATCAACTGACGGGCGCACGCAGGAGCCTCGGAAGCGTCCTTGCGTCCTGAGACTGGCAGGGAAGCAACGCACCCGTGAAACACACGAGATTATTAACTGCGAAGTTCTGTTCGAAGAAATGCACGGACCGGTTCCACAGCGAAGACCGAAACGACAGCAATGGGGCCGAGGCTCCGGCAACACTACAGCGCAAGAGACGGGCATGGTGCGGAGTACATCTGGATAACGAGGTCGCTTCTGGTTCCCATCAGCAGTGGAGGAGGCTAAAACACAGGCACAGTGATTGAGTGGCGCAAAATCAAAGAAAGCAATTCTTGTGTCCTTTCACATCCGGGACCTTCAACTGTGGTGATTTGCAACACGCGCGACTCACAAAACCTTCTGGAACACCACAGCAGAGTAGAAACACCAATCCGAACGATGTCTCGACCCGTCACAACACGGTTCGAAGTGGAACCGAGTTCTTCAAGCACACGCGGGTATGCACATCTCAAACGCAGAAATTCTGTACCATCATGGGACTGTCTTTTTTTATGTAATCGGAAAAGGCATGTCGAGGCACTTACTGACATCGTCGTAGAGTTTCGCCTTTTCCTCGAGCTTCCGCCGCGATGCTTCCAATGTCTTGGCATGGGCCGCGACAAACTGTGCATCTGCTGCGGCCCTTTCTTCGACTCTCGGGTTCTTCGCCTCCATCAGACGCGCCTGCCAGTGGAGGGGCTGAGGGTAAAAGAGGCAAGAGGGACGTGGACCGCATGCATTTACAAGAACCCAAACGGCAGAGAGCTGCCCAAAATGCATCCGTGACATGAAACGGTGTTCCCCCCCCTGGAGCGAGAGCCAAATAACCTGTAAAGCAAAATACATGACACTCAAGACGGACAGATAGACCCCGGAAAAAGCAGGGCAGTGGCCTCTAAACAGTTCGTCGCAGAACAGGAAGATGCGCCACCACAGCAAACAGAGTCGAGGTCCCAACTGTGCTTTCCCACTTGCACGAGAAGAGGGGCGACATCGCTGTCGAGAAGTAACCACCATGTCCACTTACTTTTTTCGAGGGTCTTCCCCAACGTCTGACGGAGCCGGGGTAGGCGTTCCCTCGCACACATCCGGACTCTTCTTCGCTGCCAGAGTCGTGCGACCCCCTTCTTCTTCTCCGCGCTCTCCCCACCTCTTGGCCACCCTCCGACTCCAAACCTCCTTCTGGTCCTCGCAGCTTGCTATGCTCGGAGGCTTCTGTCTCGGCTTGGCGTGCAGCGCGCTCTACGCATTCTCCCTCCCTC
The DNA here is from genome assembly GCF_000006565.2 of Toxoplasma gondii ME49. NCBI lineage: Eukaryota > Apicomplexa > Conoidasida > Eucoccidiorida > Sarcocystidae > Toxoplasma > Toxoplasma gondii. The sequence goes on from NC_031468.1 coordinate 1,368,828, forward strand.
TCTTGGGATCCCGGCGGACAGACGACTCGTTGGCTCCTCAAGCCGGAAAGAAACTCGAGAGGCTTCTGCTGCTGCTCCTGTTGCAAACTAAAAATCTGGCTCGACAGCGTGTACAGCGACGAATCCGAGACGCCCCCGATCTTCACTGCCTTCTTGGGCAGGAGGGAACTCTCGGTCAACCACCCGTAAGACATCTTGTCGCTTTCTGGCCTCACCGAAACCGCAAACGGGAGTATACAAGGAAACGCGCACAGACACAGGGTAAAACGCGAAACTGTTCCGAGAACGCTGAGGCAGCCAGGGGAAAGGAGTGGCGCGGACGATGGGTAAAACGGGACGGCGGAAAGAAAGCGCACAAGACTCAGACAACCACGGACACACGGTAAATTTGTGAAAGAAAGAATAGGAACGAAAGGAACGGATTCCTCTGCAGACCGAATGCAGAGCAGATCTCGTTGGTTAGTGACTGCATCTGCTTTTTGCCCGCAAACAAGTCTAGTTCGACTGTTTCGCGAAAACTCTGAAGGCAGACCGTGGGCTCGCAGGCGAAGAACGGAGGGTCTCCCTCGGAAAACAGCGAACAAACAGGGGGTAGCATCCCTTTGTCACAAGGAAAACAGGCCTGCATATCTTTATCTGTCTTTTTGCGTGCTGCTCCTCGCACCAGCTGGAGCCAAACTCAGCCTTGCGACACCGCTGAAGTCAGGAGACCGGGAAAGAAGAACCCGAGAAACTCAGGCTCACAAGCTGAATCGAAAAAGAGGTGCTTCGCTCGATTGGAACCCATCCAAAGATCGACTGTCACTTGTTGTCTCGTTCGCCTCAGATGTGCCAGTTCAATCCTCTGTAAGAGAGACACGGGTTGGTGCTGCTTTCTGCAAACACCCAGTCAGGGTGAACGGGACGAAGGAAACGCCGTGCATGCTACAGGCCTTCGTGACCTCATTGTTTGCGAGGCTTCTGAATCTGGAAAGAGACTCGACCTTCAGCCTCCCCTTCACTCATCCAGGACACGAAGCTGAACGTGAAGGCGGCAACAGAGTCGCGAGCACGCGAGGAACAAGGAAGTCGTATGAGCAATTGTCCCGGAGAGGACCGACGGTTTTCAGGGCTATCAAGTGTGCTCGGCTAAGATGGAATTGTGAGGCACTGAGCAAAATCCAAAGCTCAAAAATGGACCGGGGAAAAAGAAAAATGAAGGTGTAAACAGACCACTGAACGCGGAGACTTCTGTCAGCGACTCGCGTTGACGCGTATTATGCATGCAGCCTCCTCTCTGCGTGTAAAAGAATTGTTCGCCTCGATGCCTTTTTCTAATGAAGGACTACATCCAGTATGTTCTTTTTCCTACTTCACCCGTTTCTCTCTTCTCATTTCAGAGCTTTTCCAACAAGTTTGGGGCGCCGAAGCAGGCGTCAGGCGAAACCCATCGATTTATCGACCCAGCGAGCCAAAACGCATGCACGCGTTGTTCGCAGAACACTCACTCCGCAAGGCGGCACATACAACGAGGAGCACGCGAGCCTTCCTCTTTTGTCTTTCCATCTCTCTCCTTTCTTGCTTTTGTTCTGGAGAGAGCGTTGTCTGTGCCGTCTCATCCTGTGGTGCTCGGATTGACTGTCTCCCGACATCTCCGCAGGTCCGCGAGTCGCTGGAAGCATCGAGACATTGCTTTCCGCTGAAGACGCAGGAGCATTTTGTCGCGCACCTCGCCTGGTCCTTCTCTTCTTCCTTCCTTTATCACCAGGATGACACGAGAGAAATCTGGCGGTGACTGTTTTTCGCCTTTCCAGTCTTTTTCGTCTCCTGCCAGCGGACCTCCTGTTTTCTCTCGGAAGGGCACCTCTCCTGCCAACTGCGTCGTCGAGAAGACACGAAAGCCATTCTCCTCGCTTTCTCCTCTCTACGCTGACTCTTCATACTCCTCTACTTCACCTCTCTGTACCTCTCCGCCTGAAGCGACTTCCTCTTCTACATCTGCCCCAGTCTCGTCTCTTTCTTCTGCCTCTATTGTTTGCTCTTTTTCCCCGCGTTCTTCGCTCTCTTCCTCTTCCCACGGTCCTGCTTCTCCTCACCCTTCGTCCTCCTCTTCTTCCTCATCGTCCTCGCGTTTCTGTGTTTTCAGTGACACTCTGCGTCGGCTGAAAGAGATCAGCGAGTCTGCAGCGGCGGTAGGGCAGTCGGCGGCTGCTCTGGTGGAGAGACTTTACGCGTTGGCTCTGGAGCGAGACGCGCTGGAGGAAGCTGAAGAGCATTCAGTCGAAAGTCCGAAAAGCAAGAACGAAACAGTGGAGGAGGAGACCGAAGCACATGCGCCAAAGGAGGAGGACGTCCCCCTCTCGTCTGCAGAGCACCTCGTGGTGAGTCGCCTGGAGCCGATGTTGCTCTCCCTCCAGTCCGTGTTGAACCGGGAGAAGGAACTTGCATGCAGAGGCCAAGAAGTCGTCGAGGAACTTGAGGCTGCTCTCCGGCTTCACCTCCAGAGCGACGCTTCGTTCTTGGATACCTGCAGGACGGAGACGACGCAAAGAACCCAAGGCGAAGATCACGCACATGAAACACCGAGAGATACTGGCTCTCCTCCGTCGCCTCTCACACGGCATGCTTCTTCCTCCTTCTCTCTTGCTTCGTACTCGTCTTCCGCGTCTCCCGCGTCTTCCGCGTCTTCCGCGGCTTCGGAGTCCGTGTCTGCTTCGCCGGTGCCTGTCTTCGACGCGCAGGAGGGAGCGAAGGTCGAGAGTGAGAAGGCGCGCGTGCAGTCGGACCGAGCGCGGAGAGAGAAGGAAGCCGTCTGCTCTTTCCTTGTCCTCTGCCACAGACTTGCTGCCTCTCTCGAGGAAGCTGTCCAGTTTAGACAGAGTGTCAAGGAGGAACTGAGGCACTTCGCATCTGCAGAAACGTTCCGAGCTGCCAAAATTGCTTTCGCGGCCGAGCCGTTCGTATGGGAGCAGCGGGACATTCTCCTCAAAGCGCGCGACTGTCTAGACGCCTGGACGCTCTTCCGCGCCAGACGCGAGGACGAACCAACGGAAGCTCGGGGCGCTTAACTGGGGCGCCAATTCCCCAGGCAGAAGATCCGTGACAGAGAACCCCCGCCAACGTGAGCCGCGCCAGAAAGGCAGTAGGCGGTAGGAATCAAAAGGGAGGAAACAGGACAAGTGATCGGAGAAGAAAAACGTGAGAGGAAGGAAACGCGGGAGAAGAAGTACAGTCGAGATTGGAAGCGGGAGACGGATATTGGCCATCGCTGGACTTGCCAAGGCGCCTTTCTCCGTTTCCCAAGGAAGAAAGGCCAAATCGGCATCCTAGGGAACGCGGCCGACTCTTTGAAGACATACACTCCATTGTTTGTGTCCGCGGGCGGCGAGAAACGCGTTTCAAGTGTCGAGACACCACTTAGGCCATTGGAGTAGGTGCTGCGCGGGACGAGGCCAAGCAGTTTGGAGACATCGTTGGTTTCTAGAGACATGGAGTTCGCTTGGATGTAACTTGACGACTGCCCGAGAGCTTGTGTTGTGAGCATCAAACCAAAGAGATGGTTACTGGAGCACCGGACCTAAGAGAAGGTTCACGCGCTCTGAAGTGAAGGGAATTTCTTTTTCTGAGATTCGCTAACATCGTGTGAACCGCCCAGGTCGCACAAACTCCTGCAAGTTCAAAGTTTCGAAACGCGCCCCATGACCCGTTTCGTTCGACAAGATAGCTTCAAAACGCATTAGAAACGGTATATCAATAAATATGTATTGATATGCATACATATACATATGGATAGGTACTGAACTTTCTAAATATATGCATTGATAACTCTCGAGACATGTAAATGTATATATCTATAGGCTAACTTGAGTTAGACAGACTCTTTTTGTTCAGTTTGACCAGCTTCGAGTTTGCTTTATTCAGATCACGAGCAGCCTCGACGTTTGCTCAGACCAGCGTCTGGTGCCCAATTGTCCTTGTCTTTTACCCGAGGCTGCGGGCGGCTCAACTCGACTGCCGGGCACCTTACACCTCGCCAGTGACAGAACCTTTATTTACTTTGAAAACTGCTTTTTGGTATTGACAGACGCTTTATATGTGGTGATAGACACATTATCTGTATTGACAAGACAACATCGTTTATACCGTCATACGCCTTTTTTTTATTGTGGCGGTTGCTTTATTCATATTGACAAAGTGTTTTCTTCGACAAGAACTCTATGTCTATTGAGAGAAACCTTATCTGTGATAATCAGTTTAAGTATATAGTCTATGCATGTTAGATATTGATAACCCAGAAGCTCTGTGTCGCTTAACGCGTGCAGATGTGGCGGCACTTAGACGAGGTTGAATAAATCAAACGCTCGGTGTTCACGCCAACAGTTTCGAACAGCGCCTTTCGCGTCCTCTCCACGAAGACGGAGGCACACAACACAAATTCAATAATTAACGGTGCATGCCGAGGCCACAATTGCTCCGCAAAAGAAACGCCTCCGCGTGTGTTCCTGATCCTCCGCCTCGCTGTTCGTTTTTCCTTTTTCACGGCTTCGGTGAGGAAGAAGCGAGACAAGACGGAAAGGCAAAAACGCAGGACACAGAGAAGAGGGAAAAAATTCATGGCAGCAATCCAACTCGTAGTCAAGTCCGCATGCCAATGTGAATGAATGTGGTGGCAATGGAAGACAAGCTGTTGGTAGGATCGATGAAGTGTTTGCCAACGTCAGTATTGTTTATCATTGCAACTTAAGTTGTAGTCTTTGTCAATTCAAAGAAAGCTTGTGCGAAGAGAAATCGAGGTAATGGCGCAGAGAGGACAAAGTCTCGTAAGAGCTTGCAACGTCCGCAAATGCTCGAGAGAAGAAGCGCTCCGTGGACGGCACTGCGTCTCTTGGAAAGGCCAATCACCTCAAGACTCACTGCCATCAGATTCGCCATACGCCAGGGCGGAAAAGAGGGAAACGAAATTGCAGCGACAAGGCAAATACGTGCATTTGCATCATTGAATGGATCCATCGTTAGCTAAGCACTAAATCGGTCTCCCTCCAAACTTTAGAACGTCAAAAAGACGAGAGAAAATGCGCACAAAACCTTTTTTTCTAGTCCTCCCAGCCTCACATCCGACAGCGCATCCTTATATCCCACCTCAGGTGCATATATATATATATATATATATATATATATATGCATACATACATAGGTGTATCTAATTATATGTGTAGTTCAGCGAAGACGACTTAGTAGAGTTCCAGGTTTCTCTCCTCTTTTTATCTGTGCCATCTTGTAGAAAATAGTCGATCGGTGCTTTCATGAAAACTCACACATCGCCGAAGGCGTTGAATTGTTAAGAAATAGCCGCGAACTCTTTTGGGTGCCACAGCGCCTTCTGGATGTCTCGCCAGACCGCAAGAGAAGAACTAGAGCGGAGAGGAAGCGAGTTCGGTTCTATTCCTTCTTTTTCGCTTCCGCTGCTGCTTGCCGATGCAGTCACGGGTGTACAGGTACGGATCTTGCACTACAGGAGCCACTGGAGCGTGGAACGTTGCACAGTGCCTCTTCGTCTAGTCTCTCGGAGTCATCTTGGCAGCAGTTGATTTCGAGCGTCTGCGCTTCGCGGACTTTCTGGAAGCCACCCGCATCACCGGTGGCCAGCCTCGCCCCCTATCGCCTTCCTCCTTCTCCACCTGCTGAGCGCACAGGTACGCCCTCACAGCTTCCTCCAACAGAGCCTTTTGTGTGGCGGATCGCGAGGAGAAGGAGCGGCCATCCTCGCAAGAGAAACCAGGCGACAGGCCATCCCTTTTGGTCAAAAAAGAAGTGCAAGAGGAAGCCGACTGACGGCGCGTTTCATGTACGGCTTCAGGCAAGACAGGCACTGGCTTGGTCTCGACGGAACACGGTTCGTTACCATCTTCTTTCTCACCATCTTCTTTCTCACCATCTTCTTTCGCGTCATCCTCTTTCTCAGCGTTTTCTTGACGACTACCTTCGTCCTCACCTTCCCCTTTCTCTTCCTGTCCTTTCTCTTGTCCTCTCAGGGCTGTCACGGCTGCACGTTCGGAGCCTCCAACGTCCTGCAGCTTCTGCTCACTGGTTCGACCTCTTTTTTGCGTGCATGCGAAAGTCTCCGCACTCTGCCGTCTCCAGCGCATGCGGCGAGCGTCCTGTGAAGAGCCTGAGAATCTGACAGCAAGGCCTTCTCGCATCCTCTGTACGTGTAGGGCGTCGCCCGAGTCTGTCGCTTTTCCTGCCTCTCTCTGAGGTGCCTTTGCATCGACGGCTTTACCGCTTTTGTGGCGCTTCTTCTGGTCCATCAAACCCAGCGTTGTCTCCTGAGAAGGCCGAGACGAATCGCTGTAGATCCTGTTCTCCAAGTCCACTGCAGCGACCTCCATCCCTGTGCCTCGAGGATTCTCATCGCTGCTTATTCGCTCTGCTGCCGTCTCACAAGGCTCCCAGGTGTGGCTCTGCCTTCCCGCCTCAGCCTCAAAATTGTGCGGAGCCTCCTTTGGCTTATCCGTATTCTTCTCTTCAGTCTCCTCCTCCTGACCCGTTTTATCCTGCAGCGTTTGTGTCTCCTGCACCCTGTTCTTCTCTGTCTTTTCCTTACTCGTCGTTTCAGTCTCTTCTTCCTGACTTTTCTTCTTCATCTTGTCCACCTGCGTATCCGTGTTCTCGTCCATCTTCTCACTTCTCTTCTTTCCAGTTTTCCGCCTCTTTGTTCCCCGTACGAGCTTCGTCGTGATCCCTGGCTGCATGCGCTGCCTGAGAGGCTCCCGTCCTGCGCGTCCCTGGCGCCTGAGCTCGACCGCCACCTCGGCAAGCTTCGCTTTGGAGGCGAAGAAGGCAAAACATGCGGAAAAGGATTGCTTCTTTTGCTCTGCTGCTTTCTGGCCTTTGGTCTTCCCCTGGGTGGAAAGACTCCTCGAGGGGAAAGGAAGCGCCTTCACTTTTTCGCGGTTCTTCTGTAAACCACGTTCCCCTTCCACACACCTGGCGTTGCCAGGAGACGTTTCCGAAGACTTCGAGATCTCAAAGACATGTCCACAACGCATGCAACAGCGTTTGAAGCTCTCCCCCTCCTCATCCGTGAATGCGGCGCCTTTGTGTGACAACAGGCCATCATGACTCTGCCTTTTGTTGGAAGAATGCGCCTCGTCTAAGTGGCGTCTTTTCCCCTGTTTCGGTTCCATTCCTTCCTCTTGTTCTACCTCTGCTGTCGTGCCCCTCTCTTCTCCGCCTTTTCCAACTTCCGCCTCTCCAGTGTCTTGTTCGTCAGCGCTCTCGCTTCCATCTCTTCTCTCTTGGCCTCCTTTTCCTGTCCCTCCTTCGCTTTCGGCCTCATCTCTTCGTCTTTGTGCATCACAACCTTCCTCGTCCGTGGCGCCGGTCTCGCGACCTCGATCGCGTTCTGCTTGCCTTCCTCTCCTTTCTACTCGCGGGACCTGAATCGCGCCTACCAAAGACGCACTCGAAAGAGCATTCTCTTTCTCGTCGTTCTCCCTGCATGCCTCCCTTTCCTCACCCATAACTTTGGAGAAACCGTCTTCCTGTTTTCGTCCCGTTTCGTCATCTCGCGCCTCTTCCCAGCCTCTCACTGGATTCGATACTGGTGAGCCTCGCCAAGCAGGAGCGCTTGCATGCACATCCATCGCGATTTGTGGCTTGCAGGCCCTGCTCGAAAGATCTTGTCTGTCAGACAAAAGAACGGTCGCGTTAAGTCGCGAGTCAGAAGAGAGACAAACGCCGTCTTCGTCGTTTACTGTGTTTTCCATTGCATCTTCCTCAAGCGTCCGGCCTGGCATTGCATGTGCACACTTGCATGTTTCCTCTCCCCGAAAAGGCGCTTTTTGCGAGTGGGACGTTTGCGCCGGAACACCGGCTGCATGCGCCGCCGCGGCTGCTGAGAGAAGCGGACGTCCAGGATGGTCCGAAGCCGAGAAAGGCAAAGACTGAGAGTCGGAGGAGAGAGGCGAGGACGCAGAATGTGGGGACTTCTGAGGCGAGGGCGCAGGACAAGCGGAGGCCGACGGGGTCGAGGGGAGATGACACAAAGACACAGAGGAGGCAAGCCGTTCCACGGAGGGCGGAAGGGACGACAGGATCGAAAAACAAGGTGCAGAAGTTGTCGCTGAAAGCTCGGCGCAGTGAGAGCATAATGCCTCCACGCGCCTGCGGCTTGTTGTGCCCTTGATGCTGCTGTGTGGCTTTCCCTCTCGGCTCTGCGAGTACCGCGCTCCCTTCCTGCCGCAGGCCTGCGTAACCGTCCTCGATTTCTTCGAACTTTGGAAACCACGAAAAACAGAAGCTGCCGCGTTGAAACAGACCAAACGCAGAAGCTGCTGAAACGTCCGAGACGACAACCCGCGGATCTCTCCTCGCGCCTCGAACACGGTGGGAGAGACAGAAAGAGAACGAGACGAAGAAGTCGAAGGAGAGACAGAAAGAGAACGAGACGAAGGAGACACGCCCTTGGAGAATGACGCAGTGGGCGATGAGCGCCACTGGAACGGGATAGGCTGACGGGTGTAGGACAAGACAGCGTCGATGAGGCGCATGCAGAGGTCTGCAAAGAGAACGAAGAAACATGCACTCATTGACACAAGTGACCCTAACGTATATAACCATATATATATATATATATATATATATATGCAGCTGGAAAGGCGTATGTCATACATATATAGATATATACACTAGCGCATAAACAGAACCTTTTATCATTCAGCACCGCTGGCTAGAGCCGTGGCTAACGCAGACGCAAAACGCATCTTTTAGGTTTTGTTCGAAGCGCGTCTGTTTCCTAAAATTTTGCTTTCCGTTCGTGGTGCGTCGCTTTCGGTCTCTCTCTCCTCTTCTTTCCAGCCCCGTTGAATTTCTGTCTCTGCATCCTCCACCTTCTCGCCTTCTAACGAGCCGCCGCTTTTTCCTCATCTTCTCTCGCGTCCACCTCAGCAACTTCCAGTGTGTTACCGTCGGAGTTCCGTGGTGTGTCTATCCCCCGCTGTCCTTTTTTCGTTTGTTTACTGTTCTCCATTGCGCCGCTCGTATCGGCAACAGCCTTTCTCTCGACTCCCAGAGGTCTCCGCCCACCTTCCCTTCGCGCGCCCCCAGGTCACCACACTTAAGTCCTTCTCTCTCATGCCTCTGTTGCCCCATCTCCTCCTCACCGTGTTTCTCCGTTTTCTTCTCTTCTCTTCCTCTTTGTAGTTTTGATGAGCCCAAGGTCTCTTGCGTCTGCCTTTCCCCAGCTCACCAAGGATGTACGCAGGCCTGAGGAAGCCGGCAAACTCTTTGGCGATTCTCTCGAGGCCGCAACGGAGTTTCAGGAACGCAGTCTTCACCACTACGTAAACATTTCTGCATGCAGCCTCTGGAGAATTCAAGCGGAGATCGACGAAGACGCGCGTGGTCCCGAGGCGCATTGCCAGGTGCCCCAGAAGGCGCTGCTCCAGCATCTCCTGCATGCAAAAAGTCAAAAACAAGCGGCGGTCGGGGGCGCGAGAAGAGGGCACAGTCGCAGAAAGGGTCGCAAGGCTGGGGGGAAAGACATGGGTGAGACAACGCCGTCGGAGTCGGTCAGCAAAGGCGAGAGAGGAATGTGGCCGCATAGAGTAGAGAAGAGAAAGGAAGAAGGAGAGGACGGATTGAGCATAGAGCGAAGGAGGGAGCGGAAGAAAGGAGCCCAGACGGACAGACAGAAGCTGAGGACAGGGCGCAAGCACAACACGACAGCAAACGATAAGAAACCGGAAGCATAGAAACTTGACACACCACCCCGAGAGAAGCGGCTGCCACGGAGGCCAGCGGGGGATTCGAAGGCCAGTCAAGTCACCATCATCCTCTGCTGAATCAGCCCCCACACCTGGTGGGTTTTGCAGAAAAACAAAACAAGATAAAAAGAAGATTACGAAAAGCTGTCTCGGATGTTGCAGACCCACAGCCATGAACTCTGCGCCGTTCGCCGTGGCGCCCCGGCCGAGGAAGGCCCTCTTGCCTCGCTGCAGCGCCAGACTGTCGCGGATCGAGCTCTGGACGGAAGTGTCTCCAAGTGTCTCCTTGTTCGCGCGGCGCCCGCGCTCCCTCGCCTCCGACAGCGAGCCTGAACTCTCGACATCTGGAGTCACGTCTCGTCGCAGCAAAGGCAAAACACAGAACCCCCGTCGCTGAACGTCGAAGGCGAAGCGAACGCCCGCCCAGCACGGACCGGAGCCGCTTGGAGCAGAAGCAGACGCACAAGGCGAGGAAGAAGAAGAGAGAGAGGAAGCAGAAGAGGAAGAGGGTTGCGAAGAGAGAGAAGAGGAGAAAGACGAAGATGAAGCAAACGAGTGAGAAGACAAAGGTGGATAGATTTGGAGAGAAGAATACGTTGGAGAGGGACTGGGCGTTTTGACCTTCCGCTCGACAGAACTGGTGTCTCTCTTGATTTTCTTCCGAGCCTCCGTCTTCTTCGCAAAAGGGGTTGAGCCTTCCTCGGGTCTCGTCCGCTTCCTTCTGCCCACAGTCATATCCCCTGCGTCGCTTCTCCCCAAACCTTTCGTTTGATCTCCCACGGCTCCTGAGAACTCCGTTTCGGATTTTATTTCCTCGTTTATCCTGCCAAGGTTCTGGCCAGGTCCCCAGTTTGTCTCGCTTTTCCACCGGCACGATCGCAGACGCGTCAGACACTCTTGAGCCTCGCGCTCACACCTCGCCGCGACCTCGCGAACTGCGTCTCTTTCGCTCTGGGTACCGGGCGATGCCGCAGAGAAGGCGGCAGAGGGCGTCCGTGGAGCGTCGGCTTCAGCCTGATTCCTCTCGCCGCTTCGCTTCTGAAACGCCGCGGCTGTGGACGACCAGCTGCCAGCGAACAGATCTGTTTTCAGCTTTTGCCTGTTTACGTTTTTTCCCCAAACGTTCTTCTCGAGCAGGAGACTCAAAAAGGCCTCAGCTGCAGCGCGGCTCGGAGACAGAAACAGAAAGTCATCCACCCAGCGCATCAACAGCGGCGGCCATACCAGACGGCTCAGCTCCCTCTCCAATGCATGCAGAGCCTCGCGCTCCGACCGACGCAGCCGACAAAATGAAGCCTGGGAAGAAGAAGACGAAGGTGAAGACGAAGAAGAAGATGCAGTCGGTGGTGAAGGAGACGGTGAAAGAGACAATGAAGACGAGGGAGGCGAATGCGAGGGCGAACACAAGGAGAGCGAACTCGATGTACATGCGGCAGGAGAAGACAAGGAAGACGAGGAAGTCGAGAAAGGGCAGCTAGGAGTGGAGTCCGAAGATACCGGCAAGCCACAGGACGTGGTGTGGGCGCGAATGGCTTCTACTCTTGTTTTGCGTGCGACCTCCAGAATGAGGGGTCCGACATGACGGAAGAAGACGTCTCGTCTCTCCGCATGCTTTCGGTCCCCGCCTCCTCTCTTGTCTCTCTCTTCTGTCTCTCGTCTCGACTTTTTCTCTTCACTTCCGAAACGTCTCGCGTCCTCAACAGCCCCGAGTCGGTTCGTCTCCCTGTCTTCGTCTCCACTTTTCTTCGCACTGCCCACGCTTGCGTGCAGCGCCTCGCCTGCATCTGTCTCCACAGCGCTCGGCCTTGCGAACAGCTGCAGAGACCCGGCGCGATGCGAGGTGTCTTCTCCACGCAGGAGAGCCTGCACCTCCGGCCTTGCATCTCTGTCGGCATAGAAGAGAGCGCAGAGAAGGCCAGAAATGTTTGAGCCTTGAGGGATGCCAATGGTTTGCCGATAGACTCCTTTCGCCTCCTCGCGCCTCTCTCGCTCTCGGCCTGGACACTCTTCTTTCTGTCCTCCTCTCACTCCTTCTGTGCTCCATGCGCGTCCTTCAGAGCCTACCGCAGGCTGACCGCCTCTTGCTTGGTGCCAGTCTTTCGCTCCCAGATTCGGCCCTGCCTTGCCGTCTTCTCTTCCCAAAGACAGGCGTTGTCGAGCGCCCTCAGGTTCCCCGTCCGTTTCTCTGGTGGAACACGGTTCTCCGCTTCTCTTTGCGGCCTCTTCTTGCGTTCCGAACGCGCGCTGTGACAACGGGTCTGACCCCCCCGTCCTTTTGTCTCCAGGAGGATCTGCGGCAGCCTCGAGAGCCGCCCCGTGACGCCCTCCTCCGTGCACCGGCGGAAAGCCGGGAGGGTGCGCCGGCGAGTAGTGGAAAGGTTGTCGCCGCTGACAGAAGCGAATGCGATGGTGACGGAGAAGCAAGCGAACAGAGAGCAGCAGCTCTCGCGAGTCGAGCATCAGCCGCTGATTTGAGTCCGACACAAGTACCACACCTCCCGAACTCGACCCACGCAGCAGGCGCCGGCGGAACACTGCCGCAGCATCTGGAGGCGACACCCGAGAATTCGGCTCTGGAAAGGGAGCCGCACAAGAAAAAGAAGATGAAGAAGGAAGAGAAGCAGAGAATGAAGAATCGAACGAAGACCATTCGATGCAAGCAGGTAGAGATCGAGAATCAGGCGGTTTGCTTGAACTCGAGAATGACATGCTCCAAGAACGAGACGACGAAGTTGCGTCCATTCGGACAGCCGTCGTTGCCCTCGAAGACAAACGCGCCGATTCAACGCGGACGTGGTGTCCCGCTCGTGCCCGACTGAGCGCCCCAGTGGAGACAGACGTCTCGGCTGTCTCCTGTCTCCGTTTGTCTCTTCCTGCCGGGAGCAGCAGAGTTGCCAGGAGAGGCTGGCGGCCATCGCGCGCGGGGACAGCGACTTCGTCGACTCTGCCGATGGACACGAAGTGTGCTGTTTCTGTCTGGCGAAATCTGGCAGCCCCCGTCACTCGCTTCACGTTTCTCTCTTCCTCTTTCCCCTCCCCTCCTTCTGTCCCCTCTGCGCCTCTCGTCTTCTTCAATTCGTTCTCTTCTCTCTCCCCCTCCCTCTGCTTTGAGTCTCGTCTCGTCTCCGCCACCCGCCCTCCACCTGTTTCCCTTGCCTCGCCTTTCCCTCGTCCGCCGCTACCCCTAGCTTCAGTCTCTCGTTCCTCCCTGTCTCCGCGTGCTTCTCTTCCTCTTCCTCCTCTGCTTTCTTCTCTTCCCCTCCACGGCGCGTCTTTGCAGGGCGCATCCTCCGTGTGGACATTCGCTTCGTTGCCGTCTTCGTCGCTCGCTCGACTTTGCTCGCGTAGTCTGCCCGGCCGACGCGTCTCTGCTCTTTCCATGTGCGCCGCGCGTCCCTGTCGCCTGTTCCGCCGTTCTCGCGAGGCCGCTCGGCCTCCTCGGACTCTCGCTCTCTCGCGGACCGGCGGCGAAACGACGCGTTTGTACAGTTTCAAGACATGCATCTTCTGGACGTTTGCGCGAGCCAGAGCGCGCTGGACAGAGCGCAGGAGCTCTGCATGCGTGAGGCCTTCGTAGCACGCCTGGAGGTCTCCGACGACGCAGAAGATTTGAGAGAAGGAGACGCGTCTCACCCTCGCTCGCGGCCCGAGGCGCGCGACCAGCTGCTCGACCTTCTTGAACGATCGGAGGTAGAAGCTCCACCAGGCAAGCAGGCGCCGATGCACATCCGAGAAAGACAAAACCGAGCACCCGAGCACGGAGGGATGGAAGCGACAGAGTGCCGCGAGCGAGCTGCGAATCGGACTCGTCAGACTGTTCAGCGAGAGCGGAGCACGAGGCGCGAACGTCGAAGGTCGAGAGACCGAAGGAGAAGACAAGGCAGAGACGGCGGGAGACGAACTACGACGAGCACTCGAAACGGACGACGACCCCGGCGGGCGCTGGGACGCGGCGGCAGCTCGTCGATCGCTTACAAGACCCCTCCGGAGCGCTGGAAACGACGCGCCTCGCAACGAAAAGCTTCGCACGGTCCCCGCACGGTTCGCGCTTCTCCTCGTCGTGTCACACACATGCGAGCGAGAAGACAATCTGTGAAAAGAAGAGAAACAGTGAAGAAACGGAGACGAGGAAGAGGAAGAAGAGAGACGCGATCGAAGAGCAGACGAACTCGACACAAACGGAGGGTGTCGGGCGTGGAGCTGTCGAGCACTCAGAGAGGCCAAGAAGGCGCCAAGGCGTTGACGGACAAAGTGGGCGTACGACTGTGAAGGGAACGGCGGAGGCAATGGAGATGGCAAAGAGTCGAATAAGAAGGACGATGCGATCACTGGCAAACGTGCAAGCAACTGTTTTTCGTCCTCGATTCCTCCTTTTCCAATGCTCTCCATCGAGCCTTTCCCCATCTCTCGGTTTGCAGCGCGAAGCACGTTCCGTAGGACCATCTGCACCACCCGCTTCCTGAGTTGTTTTCCTGCCCTTTCGCCATCTTCCTCTCCTTGCTGTCGCCCCGTTTCTCCCGCTTCAGGCCTTCGTTCCTCTGTCTCGCGCCGACCAGTTCTCGCCGCCGCTTGTAGGTCTCCCACAGCGTCTCCAGAGCCTCCTGCCACCGCCCAGGTGTCTCCAAAAAGGAGACAGAAAGCCCCGGCGTCGCGCAGAACCTTCAGCCGTCTCTGCCGAGCTGCCTGACGCCTCTCGCGGTCTTCCTTTGCCTTGTTCTCCATCCTCTCCAGAGCTGCAGAAAGGAGGTGTGCGAGCAGCACGCCGCTGTGAGGCTGAGAGAGATTCACGAGGGGTCGACAGCCTCGCGCCTTGGGGAGAAACCGGACAGTGGGGACCGACGAGACTCTGGCAGCAGGACAGGACAGCGCAGGACGAGACGAGGTGAAAGACAGGAAGGAGCGAAGAGCGAAGAGCGAGGACAAAGCTGGCAGACAAAGCGAGACGAAGCTGCGTGAGACACGGGGAGAAGGTGGAGAGAATACGAGAGCGAAAAAGCCAGCAAGACATGCAGAAGCGTCACGCCCCGATAAACTGAGACACAATTGGAAACCAACGCATGCGCAAGTGAAATCAACGAATCTGCAGTCGACGACTTCTCAACAACTGTTTTCCCTTAGTTGAAACACCTGACTGATAGAACAGCAGACCGATCGGTTTATTACGAGCGACCTCCTCCAAAATCTAGCCAACTCTATGACTCTCGATTCCCCTGAAGGCGGCGAGTGGAACAGAGGCCTTCAAAAGCGTTTGCGGTCGCTCCGCACAGAATCTGGACCTCGTCGAAAGCAAGCTAGGTTTCACGAAAAGCTGGAACACAGCTCCAGAGAAAGAGACGAAAACCGATGTTTGCTCTCTCTGTCGCACTTACTCTTGCACTCTGGCGAGGATCTCTGGGTTCACGTAGTCCTCGATCTCTTGTGCGAGCCAGTCGTCGTTTTCGTCTTCTTCATTCTTGTCGCTTTGCCGACCTGTATGCGCCCATACTCCTCCGTCTACTCCTCGTCCCCCTTCTACCTCTTCAGGATTTTCCCTTCTTTCACTCCTCTCAAAGACAGCCTCTGTCTCCTCTCTCCTTTCGTGTCTCCGTCGTTTGCCTCCTTTCTCGGCTTCCCGCGATGAGACTTCATCCCGCCGTCTCTTCGCTCGGTCTCTCTCTCGTCTCTCTTCTTTGTCCTCGTCTCGCGCGCCTGGTCCTTCTTCGCTTCCCTCTGAGCTCCCCAAGGACAGTCGGGTGCGTCTGAGGCCTCCGTGCTTCTCAGCCTTCTCCAGAGACCTCGTTCCCTTCTTCGCCGTCTCTTGCGTTTCTTTCGGACCGCCTGCTGGTCGCTGTTTCTCTGCCGCCCGGCTTCTCACATGCCTTTTACTGAGACTGGCCCCAGGCTTCAGAACGCTTCCTTCTGGGCTCGCAGGCGCCGAAAAGACCGCTGCGTTCTCCGCGAGTCCTCGCACCGCTCTTCGTTCCTCGGCCTCTCCGCGGGAGTCCAAGTGGGCGAAGCACGAGCGGTGGAGACTGAGGGCGGCCTGCTGCTCGACTGCCAGCCAAGCAATCTTTCGGAAAAAGCGCATGCGATGTGCACTCGGCTCGGCCTCTGTCACGTAAAAATGTTGTCTGCGACGCGGTGAAAACAGAAAGCGCAGGCCAGCAGAAATGGAAGGAACTCTGCGGACCGGAGCTGTGTTGAAGAAGAAAACGGACCAGGTTTCAGACGAAATTCCAAGTGAAGAGTCGGTGCGGATTCAACAAACGGCGTGGGGAAACCAGTGGCTCACCTCCATTGGGTTTGGGGGATGGAACATATGGATCTCAAGCGAAGCCACCGACTGTCTACACCTTTTCACTACGTTGTGTAAAGAGTGCTATGAAGGCGTTCGATCTGAAACTAAAGACGAAACATGCATGGAGAGACTTGGTGCAAGCGGCTCCACTTCTGCAGCTCGATGACAGTTCGAAGCGAGAAGGAGAAGCCTTTAGCCTTTTTTGCCATCCACGCGACAAAGCTCGCATGCCCTTTTTGTCGCCTACCTCAACAGGGGGATAACGAGCTGGGTGAACAGAAAGAAGACAATGCGACTCAGAAAGACCTCCTGTAGACGCCCGCGAGCTTTCTCTTTCACTTCCATTTTTCGTCCTTCTTTGAAATCGTGTACTCCTCTTGCCTTTACGCCGCGCCACTGGTGGTTCGTCTCGTTTCCTTTCTCGGTCCTTGCAGACCTCTTCCATCTCTCCCTTCCCTTCCTCCTCTCTCGGCTGCTCGGAGTCGCTGTGGCTCTCTCCCTTTCGGTCTCTGTCTCCAACGTCTCCCCGGCTTTCTGGACTCTCTGCAGCGCATTTCGCATCCTCCCCACACGCCGTACGTTCGCCTTGCGACTCGGCTCCCAATTCTGCGCATGCACAGTTCGCGACCGCGACTGGCGACGGGCCGAGCGCGAAGCCAAGGCTGTGTAGGGCCGCATTTTCATCGAGTGGAGAAGCATGTGGAGTGTGACAGACTCACGCGAGTTGAGGAGCGCAAACTGCTTTGCTCTCTTCAGAAACAAACGAAAATTTCGCTGTCCACCTAAAAGCTGCGGAGGCACAATGCGACGAAGCGCCGCGAGCAAGAACGCAATCACCCGATCCGGAGGTGTCTCCAAACGGAGGACGGCGAGACGCTCACAACGCGAAGAAGAAAGAGAAGCAGGGTGAGACGGGAGAGAGGGGAGAGGAGAAGACGGAGACGAAGGAGCAGATGGAGGAGGTGAAAACAAAGGAGAAGGAGCAGACCCCGAAGCGTCGATAGAATGTGCAGAAACGCGAGGACCGCGAGAAGACGCAAAGCGAACGTTGTTGGGCAGCGAAGCTGGAGACGACGAACCGGAACCTCGAGAAGAGAGCGAACAGTCGCCACGGCATGACAGAGAAGAATTGCCTCGTCGGGGGCGCTTGGCGGGGCAATGGCGTCTGAGTAGTCGAAGAAAATCGCATCGGCTGTACCGCGCTAGAAGCTCCTTGAAGCCTTTCAACAGCCATCTGCAGAGGCGACCGAGACAGCCGGACGTCACAAACAACGGACAGCGAAACCGACGATTTCAGAGACAACCGTCGCCACTTGAGCAAGCACCCGGCCATGTTGAACAATTGACGAAACCTTATGTGTGACACTCAAACCAGTTTTTCGTTACTTCTCGCCGATGAACGGTGGATTTCAGGTGTGACAGGCACTACTCATCGGACAGTTGATCATTTTGGCCCCCAGCTACTTTCATTGGGCGGCGATTCATGTTCTAGCTCTGTGTCTCTGCATGTTTATTTTAAGGGCACAGGTCGAGACCGCGAATCATCTGGGCAAAACCCGCGTCAACGGGAAATGTGCTAAATGCAGCAGGTAGTCTAGCGAGGACCTTAATGTCCTTAACAGATATATGTATATATATATATATATATATATATATCGACTTGCCGGAATGACAACACGGAAACAGAGAGACAGGACAAGTGAGAAACTCAGAAACAATATACAAGCGGAGACGGATGACACAGACGAAGAAGGGAATCCGTAGGGGATCCTATGAGGACAGCTTCCGCGTTTCACAGCGTCTTCTGTCTCAAGGCTCGGAGCATCTCGACGTCACATCCTAGAGGCGTCCAGTCGCCTTGATATGCAGGAGACAAAGCAAACGAGAAGGAAGTGTAAAAGGACAACAGAAGACACCTGAACCTGAAAACGAGAAAACGATGGCTGCATCTACGCTCCATCGAGACACTCGAAACTAACAGTGCGGCAGAGACTGCATCTGGGGTGTGTTTGAAAACAACCTTCTTCTGCAGCAGTCGCGTTACTGTTACATCAGATTCGTTGTAGAAATGTCAAGTATTGGTGCACAACAGATGCTCTTCTTGCGCCACTGCATAGTCACCTGTTGATTTCGAACACTGCGTATCTACGAACCTAATTAGATTATTCTCGTCCCCCGGGCATGCAGGTCAACCATGCCAATGTCGGATCGCAAAACATCCACCTCTATTTAGCACACGATCGCTCTGGAAGAGCCATCATGTCGTCACATAGGAACATGCAACGCCTTTAGGTGTCTTCAGCAGTAGCTGTAGATGGTTCTACTTCTCGAGCTTATCTCCACATTGCCGACATGCGTGGACGGAACGGAAACGCACCGAGATAAGGCGCTCTTGAAGGCGACAGACTTCGTCAGTCTCTGGCGAACATGCTTGAGCATCTTCTTCTCCATTTCGATTTCGTTCTTCTCTTCGTTCTCGGCTTCTTTCGCCTCTCTCTGGCGAATCCGAGTCCTGTTTTTCTGCTCCTCGTCGCTTCTGTGTTCGTTACCATGGGCGACCTGTGGCTGCGCCGAGAGCGCCCCTGTCGCGTTTTCTGTCTCTCCTTCAATGCGTTGCTGGGCGTTGCCATTTCCGTTTGTCCTCATCTGCCGCAGTCTTCTGCGGAGAGCTCCAAGCACCTCCCGCGTCTCCCGCGTTCTCTCCCCAATGGCTCTGGCGACCTTTGCGGCGCCTCGGCATCGGCCAAAGGCCGACGTTAACGGGGTGAAAAGGAGCGGCGAAAAAAGAACAAATTTAGTCAAAATTCGCGCTTCAATGCCTCCGTCTCCACAGTCCTCTCCTCCTCTGTTTTTTTCTTTGACATCTTCTTTGTCGTCTCGCTGCGATGTTGCTTCTTTCAGAAGTTTTTCACACCGGCGTTTCCTTCGCGTAGGCGAGACGCAATTCGGTTCTCCACCTCGGCCTCCGTCCGCCGTGGTCTCTGCATGCTTGGCTTCCCCTTTGCTCCTCCCCGTCGCTGCTCTCTGGGCGCTCCGAAGTGCCAAAGTGCTCATCAGCGCGTAGCTCGGCAACCCACCCTCTTTGTTGAAGCTGCTATGGTGGCAAATCAGCTGACGAGGAAGGCGAAGATTGCTGGGTCTGACGCCTGGTTGTCGAGAGGACTGTGTGTTGAGAAAGAGAGGCGAAGTCTCTCGCTTGTGCGAGAAGAGAGCCAAAGAAGGAGAAGTCCCTGACGAACGAAGACGGCGATGGAGGTGAGAACGCCGTTTTGCTTCTCGGGTCGCGAGTCTCCGGCGGCGACGCAAAAGCGCCATCAGCCGTCGCCTGTCCCGACGCGATTTACAACCGTCCATCTCTTTTTCTCTCTCAACTTCACCTGGCACTGTCGCATCTGGTCGAGGAGAGGAAGGCGAAGGCGAACGTGAAGTTGCTTTTTCTCTCGAATTCGCCGAGACCCTGTGCCCTCTATTCTCAGTTTCCAGATTTCCTTCCCCGCTCTCTCGGCCGGTCGCATGCCCTCCTCTGTTTCCTCCACCTTCGAGTCCTGGCGTTTCTTTTTGTCCTTCACGCGTGTGCGTTTGGGTCTCGTCGCCGTCCCTGCCCTGCCTGTCTTCTCCTTCCTCGGCCTCTCCTAGTGGTCCAAGCGTTCCCTTTTTCTTTTCTTCTTCATGTCGACCTGCTCCTGGAACTCCAAACTCCCGGTCCACGGTTCCTGTCGCTTCGCTCTCGCTCCCGTCTCCTCCCCGCTGTCTCGCTTGCTTTGCATTCCGGTTTCTGACCCTCTGGCGCGCTGCGGCGCGAGAGGCCAAGCAGTGAATGTGGCGAAGCTCGCAGAGGCGAGCCTGTGTAAGAGGCTCACCAGATATTTGGATGTACAGAGACCGCGCCGGATTCACTTTTCCTTCCTTGGCTCCTGCCTTCTCTTTGAAAGCCGCATTTGCTTTCGCTCCTTCGCCTCGCGGGTGCTCCTCCTTGTTTTGCTTGACAGATGGCTGATGGCCTTGTCGCAGACTCGAGAGATCCTGAGACGGACTGGCATTCGCACACCCTGTCTCCGCGCTCGCCTTGTGCAGGTTGCTGGCATTCCGCGGTTTTCTCTCTTCGACCTCGAGTGACTCGCTGTTTGTCGCCGCTGCGCGAACGCGAGACGCGCCCTGAGGAGTGTCAGACCGCGGAGACGCGGCACCGGCAGTTGAGCATGAAGCCGTTGCGGGGGGAAAAGAGGCAGCCTGTGGCGAAGATGGAAATGCGCAAGCAGGTGAAGAGGGGGAAATGAACGACTGCGAAGTCAAGGCACCGCAGGGAAGGCAGACGGAAGGATGCGAAGACCCATCGGTACGGGAAAGATGAGGGGGAGGTCGACTGTCGGTCGCGCATGATTCGGCTTGTTTGCATTGGAGCTTCTTCTTTCTTCTCTCTCCCCGGCTTCTGCCTCGACACCGCTTTCTCCCTTTTGCTTCTTTTTCCACTGTCGCTTCCTGGCCATTAGGGTCGCGTGCAACCAGCCGGCTCTCTCGTTTCTTCTTTCCAAGCTCCTTCTCTCCGTTTCGAGTGTTCTTCTCTTCTCTCAGCCTTCCCCACCGTTTTTCGCCGGTTTGCCGCCTCCCTGAGTCCGTGCTGCCGTCGGATGTCTGGCGCCTTATTTCTCTATCACACTCGTCTTCATTTCCTTCCCCTTCGTCGCTCTCCTCTCGCGTTCTCCCCTTCTTCGTTGTCTCGCTATCTCCTCTCTCTGAGCCGAGACGCGCATCTGAACCACCGGGAGAAGGCCGACGAGAAGCAGCATGGGAAGCCAAAGGAGAGAAACAAGCCGGAGAACGAAGTGCGAGAGCGGGCCAGGTCTGCGAAGGCGCAGCGCCGAGAGAAAACTGCCGCGAGTCCACGAACATGCAAGTGAAGGTGAGTAAATGCGTCATGAGGCGGCTGCCTATCCGCTCGTAGAGTCGCTGCCAAGCTGGCGTCTTCAAAAACAAATTGACGCCGTTCCAGCTGTGCATAGACACCGTCGGAAGGCACCCCAACGGCCTCGAAGTGGATAGCGAGCAGGGCGACACGATCGCAGGGATTGCAGACGAATAAGCAGACGAAACAGAACGCAAAGAAGGCACAGAGAAACCCGTAGGAGATGGAAAGGAACGCGGACAGAAAGACGAGGAAGCACTCAAGGAGGAAGGGGACAGTGACGCAGAGGCCTCAGATATGCATGCCCCGCGAGCTGCAACGTCTGGAGAGAAGCGAGGAAAAGATGGACGTGAGGAAGACCCCGGAGTTGAAGACGTAGGAAACGTGCAAGAGGCAGGGAGGGAGGAAAGAGAAGCCGGAGCGCATGCAGGCTGCGCAGAAATCGGGTGTGTCTGACGCAGGATCGACTGCCGGGAACAGGACGGACCAGGCGAACCGCTGGGAGCGCTGTGCGTGGAAAAGCCAGCAGTGAGGACAGATCTATGGAGACCTGGGGTGCAACACAGAAAAGAACAGAGAAGGCAGCTGACGGTTTGAGAAGGAAATCCTGGATACCTGTAGACTCGCGACAACTGTTCGAGAAGTTACATTCAGGTGGACAAAGCTCGCAGGGCAGGGGCTCGCGGGCATGGCCACAACCGGTCGACACCGAAGACGAACATGTTCACAAAAAGGCAGCAGCAAACACAGACGACCGCAGAAAAGGTGCGACGAGGTCTTTGCGTCCGATCTGCGGCGCTTTAGATGTAGACTCTTTTTTCGCCATTCCTGGAGGCGGTTGAAAAGCAGCCCTGCAGCAACTTTCATCGCATAATCGACAAGACACAAGTAGCGAGATCTCGCCGGACGACAGGACAGCGAGTGAAAAGGAAAGAAAGCAGGCACTTACTGAAGGCGGACGGAAACGGACCCCATTCCCCCCTTCTCTGGTGCTCGCGGAGAGCGACCTGTGCAACAGTGGCATCGACGCAGGCATCTTGGGAAGGGAATTCGAAGACGCGCCTACACAGAAAGAAGACACGAAGAACGCAGATTTAGGCCTTTAGCCCCTGCAACCTCGGAGCACGCAGCACACGAAAAAGGAAGAGAACGAAAGTCCTGGTCATACGGCTCGCCCGAGTTAGGACAACGCGCAGAGACGCAGAGAGTGAGAAACAGAGCGAGGATAAGCGAGAGCGACAGAGGTGGAAAAGAACGACACAAAGCGAAGGGTGTGGCGGTGGTTCTCAAGGGCAAACCAGGGAAGAGCAGCGGCCCTACGGAATGACAGAAGATGCTTCGCAGCCTCGTGAGGTTGGACTTGATGCCGGTCCTGTCGCTCTGTGAGAAGGTGCCTGTTGAGAAGTCAGCACAGTGTCGGCTCCGCTTGTGCGATGACGAAGGAGAAGGCCGGTGTCTTCAATGAGAAGGGTGGTACGAAGGAGGCTGATGAGATGATCGACTTCCCAGCCTTGTCTTCCTTCCGGCTTAAATACGGCTGTGAGTCTGTCCGGCATCTCGTCTGCTTCGTTGCCCTGTCCTCCACTTCGAGGCAGTCCTCGTTCCTCGCTTCTTTTTTCCTTATCACCCTTTTCATCTGGTTTCTCTCCCTCCTTTTCGTCCCTACGAGCAGTATCTTCCTCTTCCTCCGCGCCTCCGCCGCCTTCTCTCCCATCTGTGTCAACCACTATTCGTTCTCCCCCCGAGTGCGCTCTTTCTGGGGAACGGAGCGTCCTTCTGCAAGAGAGGCAGTCGTATTTTCTGGTGGACGTCTGCTGGTGTGTAGGCGCGGGGAAGTATTCAGATGATGCCTTCGATGCGGCGACCAGAGAGACCTCTCCCCCGCTGAATTCTTTCTCATTCTCCCCATTTTGCACAAACGTTTTCCCCTCCACGTATCTACCGAGTCGCTTCTCGCGCTCAGACTTTTCTGGATCAGCGAGGAAAGGCGCGCGCCGGTACAAGGCGGGGCTCTTGGGCTCTCTGTGGCTGCCGAGCGGAAGACTGCCAGGCAGCGGTGTCGCGACCTCAGGGAAATAAAACAGTTCTGGGAGATTCCATCGGTACGCAAAGCGCAGACAGTACAAACCCAGCGTACATACAGGGACTCCTAGAGCATCTTGGAGCTGCTCTTGGACGCGGCGGGTCCTCGCAGTCGGGCGTAGGAGTTTTTCTTGGTCTTGCCAGCAGGATTTGACCCTGTCCAGTCTGGATGTTTCATTTCTGTTTTCCGCATCTTGGCCTTCCACACCATGCTCCTGTTCAGCGTGTTCCCTTTCAACTTGAGAGTTGAGTCTTGCCTCTCCGGGACCCGCTTCACTCCCTCCGTTTCCGCTGCCTGCTGTTTTTTCTCCTGCCTCGCGGTCCTGGACAGGTGGTTTCTGGCCTGCATGCATAGGGCTGTCTGTTTTTGGCGAGCGGGTTGCAAGCTAAAGGTGGAAGCCGCCGAAGAAACGACCAACCAGCAGACAGTGAGGAAGTCGCCTTTCTCGCGCGCTTCACGGGGCTTCTGGCCAGACACTTCATAGCTCCGGAGGACAGGGCGTTGAGTGGCAGTGCGGGTAAAACGCATGAAGGACAAAGAATTTGCGAGGCGCCCACTTGTCTCATATTCTTCGTGAATTTCCCTGGTCGAACTGTCGCATTTTGACTCGAGGGATGGGCCGGAGTACAGAGCTCGGACAACTCGAGCATGCGCGCTCTGATTCGAATCGCGGAGAAATCGCAGAAAACGCAAACTCAAATTCCCCTGAGGCGCTTCGCTTGTTCGCTGCTTCTTCAAAATGTGGAGAAAAACCGCGGTGGGCGGCAACACACTCGCACGTCGCTGGCGAAAAATCTGCTGGCGTCGTCCGTTGCCCTGGAGCTCAGACGAGCGCTCTTGGCACCGGTGAAAACGCAGTGTCCGTTTGAAGCGGGAACCGGAGAGAAGAAACGAGGAAAAATCCAGAAAACGACCGATGGCAAATGGAAAAAAGAGTCCGGTGAAACGGACAGGAAGGAACGGCGGCCTGTTCTGGAGGGTGTGTCTTGCGGTAACCCCATTCATGGCATTACGCAGCTGCCGGAGCGCGCGGCCCCCCCATCTCATATTCTGCTTCCCGTTGGTAACCTCGCTCTCCTACGGACGGGTCCACATCTGAAAGCTTGCCGTCGTGTGCTCAATGTGTTGCTTCGACAAGTGTGAAGACAGCCGAAGATGACGGTAAAAGAATTCAGTCCTCTCGCGAGCTTGACCGAGAATGGTCCCTCTCGCGCCCACCATGCCCGGAAGTCGCCGGGCAGCCAGGCCAGATGCAAGGCGCAGATACCCCGTGGAGTCAAGCATTTGAAGAATTCCACTCCACGCGAAAGCGCGCCTCCAGAACGCCTGAGGCTTCTAGACACCGTAATGCGAGTCGAATTTCGCTTGTCAACTTCGACGACGAGGAACGGGCAACTCTGTGTCACTTGGCTTTCCCTCTGCAGCCCTACACAGAGCACGTCACGCGATTTGCTACCTCAGCCAAAGTCTGCCCAGATTCCTCGGTGAGAAGCGAAGGTGCTACCGCATCGTCGCCGCGTCTTTCCCGTCGAGATTTTCGGTGGTTCGCGGGCGTTTCCCCCCGTACAGGGCAGTTGCAGGCGATCTGTCAACGAGCCTCAGTTTGTGTCTTGTGTAGAGCTTCGTCCACAGCGAAGCGAAAATGCCAGTGGAGAAGGCGGCAAACGAAATCTGCATGCGCATGCAGCTTTCTGGGCAAAAGGAATCGAAGACACAGCGTAGTACGCGGCATCGAAGACGAGGCTACAACGTGGGACCCGCCTGCTCCTTCCGAGAGCCTGGCATATTTTTCACCAACAAGAAGCTTTCGTCTAGGCGGATATGAAGTTCCTCTACATGGGGGACGCGCAGCTGGTGCCGCATCCTATGTTTCACCGTCGCTGGAGTATCGACTCTCAACCGCGGTCCCGAGACGCGGTTTCTTCTGTCTCTTGGCAGTGCTGCGGAGCGCCTTCGTTGCACATTAACTTTTTCGGCAGTCGCATTCGCACTTACGCATCCATACATAGGCGAAAAGGAATGCATGCGGACGCAGGCTCGGTACGCCCACGCGTTCGGCCTCTTTGACGTGTGGAGACGTCATTGCCATCCTACTCAACACAACAGTTTGCCGCGCAGCAAATCTGTAGTTGTTCCTTAGTGTCTCTTTTTTCTCGTCTTCTGTTGTACTTCTTCGACGGCATCTGCGCCACTGGAAGGCCTCTCGTAATCCCACGTCTCACCTGTTTGACTCCGTCCATTTCCGGGTGACAAGAAGCGGACGATTCTCATCACCTTCTGTTTCCGTCTTTGTTTTCCTTTCTCCTAACCGTTTTCTTCTCCTTTCTTCCACGCATTCTTTTCTGTCCTCGCTTCCGTCGGCCCGTGTGTGTGATCCTTGCCCCCATCCGAACGATGGCAACCAGGACGTCTTTTCCTCGTTCCTTGTCCCAGCAGCTGTTTCGCCCACTGGCTCTCTTCCCTCTGAGGGACGGAACGCGTTCTCTCGCATTCGAGAGCCGTCCTCGTCGCTTAACATCCCTTCCTCACCTACCTTGGCAACCTCGGTCTGTTTCCGCCGCTTCCTCCACTGTTAACCCTCTCCCTGGTCTGAAGCCCTGCGCCCATCGACCTTCTCCCGGTTCCTTCTCTTCTCCCCGAGAACAGCCTACTTCTCTTCTGTCGGTCGAGTCTCGCTCGTCGCTTCCGGCTCAGGGTCAGTCTCTAGTGCATTTTTTATGCATGCAGTTTCTCTCTTTTGCCTCTCACTTGGGGGACCTTCTTAGCGTACCTCTGGTTATTTGCCCTTCGGGTACTTTCCTGAATATCTGGAAAATCAGTTTGTAACTCGGTAGTGGAACAAAAAATTGGGACTTGTGTACACCGGGCCAGCTACTGTTAACACCACTCCACAAGGAAAGATGGTTGATATCTGAGCTTTTCCTCCATCTACAGTTTCCCTCCTACAATACTTCACATCACGAATATGTAAAGGATTGAGGCTCTTCGCTTCCACGTGGGCAGGTTCCACGCATCTCCTCCCATCTCTCCGGCATTCCTCCTCCTTCCACTTTGTGGGGCAGCGACTCGGACTTCTTGTCGTTTCCTTCTCACTCGATGTTTGCACATGCAGGCCGCCTGAGCTTCTCGTCACTGTCATCAAGGGTAGGCGTCCGTTCTTCCTTCCGAACACACAGAGATGTTGACAAGCGAAGAGACCCCCTGTGGCTGCGCCAAAGCGGCAGGTTCTTCGTGACTGGGACAGGCCAGCCTGCGCGGACAGCTTCGCGCGACGAACAAATGAAGAACAGCGCTGAAGACTTGAGTTCTCCTAGGAACAGAGAAGACACTTTTGACTCCACGGATGTGAAGAAAGAAGTGACGAACGAGAAGGAGCTGGAGAAGCAGGTGGAAGCAATGGCAGCAGAAAGCAGCTCTTCTGACGCCTCATCATTTTCCGGAGCCTCTGTCCAGGACAAGCCGTCTACAACTTCCGCGACCATGTCTTCGGCGAGCGGCTCTGTCTCTCCTCCCGCATCGGCGGGCTCTTCTTCTCCCTCGCCTTCTTCGTCCCCGTTGTCTGAATCTTCCTCTTCGAGTCAGGACAAAGAAAAGCCACAGGAGACGAGCGAAAACAAGTGGGGATTTCGCCACTACTTCTTCGGCTCCCTTGGCCTCGGCCTTGCCGGCGGCTTCGTCTATGTCCTAGCAGAGAACGGTAGGTTAAGGACCTCCATTTACTGGCCGAAATGGACGAAGGCGCGCCTGCCTGTAGGAGTCTCTTTAGGTATTGCTTCCAGTGTGAAAGCATGGTTTGAACAAACACTGTAGCGGAGTTTCCGTATGATCTCTCGTGGCTTTGAGCACTCACGACAGGTTTTTCCCATAGAAAATGACGGCGGCAACTGTTTTGAGTGAGGGAGCCGCTGGAGTGATTGGCATTCCTTGTCTCTCACCTCAAATCACGCTGAGACGAGATCTGCATATTTCGGCTGTTCCTACAGTGTCTCTGTTCCAGAGCAGCTGTGTTGCGTACAGTGAAACTCATTCTGTGTTTCTGTTACAGATTTCAACGTTGCCAAGGCGGAGTGGGCCATCGGCGAGAAGATCCGCGCGCGGGTGTTCAAGTACACTCGGAACGGTCCCCGTCAGGAGGCAGCTGACAATAGTAAATTCAGTGTAAGTCTCCCCATAGTGCCTTCTTGTTCGCGTGGCGGAAATGCGAAGGAAAATGGCAGTCTCTCAGTTTCTCGATATTGAATGGTATGGACTACCAAAGACTCATGGTGGCACACAACAATACGACGGACGGACTTCCTGTTTCCCCTAGGTCCAGAGCCGTTTCCAATCTGTACCGTCATACTGGAAGTAGTTGTCTTTGAGAGAGCATGATTTACAAGTCTCGCTGGGGAGATTCGAATGTGAATGCCGCTTTTCATGCGGACTCTATGCGGACAGAGGAAGCCTCATTAATCCGAATGGTATACTAAATTATATCCTGTAGGTTGCTCAAACGTTAGTGCCGATCTGGATGGAGAACACATGGAATTCTTGTCTAGTTTATTCAAGACGGATCAACAGGAAGCAAATAGATTATCGTCTTGTGATCAAATAATTTTATGAAACGTTCCTGGAAAATACATATGGATTGTGTCAAAGTATAATCTCAAGTAGAATAGCTGAACGTTCGCTTTGAATGGGAGCAGCAAGTGCATAGATAGGGTGTGGAGATTCTAATGGGTTGTATTGACAAGAAGCCCTACCTAATGTTTCTACAGCTGAAAAAGAGTGTCGCGATATTGAAATAAGAATCAACGCGTCTTTGAGAAACGAGCTGCCCCGCGAAGCCAGCAGAGCCGATAGGTCTGGAAAGAGAGCAAAGTGTGCCTGTTTTTGTTTCGGCACTCAGGTTGGTCTGAGCGAAGAGTTGCAGAAGGAAATCGCTCTCTTCTTCCTGCAATTGGATTTAGATAAGCGTAAGCAGATGAGGAGCTGTACCCTCAGGTCGACCTATCGCCGCGATCTGTTGGAGCCTTAATTGCTTCTGTATCTTAGGGTGTATGTACGCAAAGATACATCTTTTGGAACGCCAATGTGCCGGGGATGCTGGATCTACGTTAAGTGATTGTTTTTGGCTGTTGAGTCCTCGCGCTTTCTGCCTTTGCTTTTGGCAAGGCTCTCCGCTTCCCAGCGACGCCGGCGGTTTCACTTTGCACTTTATTTAGGACGCTGAAAAGTAGGCCTGCATGCATTTATCTTGGCACGCAAATGTTGATGCATGCCTCGGTCTCCACCTTCACCATCCTGGATTTGCCATCATCTAGTGTCACTCAAGGTAACCGCTAATGAACTGTCGGTCCTTTCCCCAGGCAAATCGCATCTTTGGCATGTCTTTGTTCGGTCGTAGTCTTCATCGTCATAGCACGTGAACAGCATCTTTAGTGTGTTTCTGCGCGGGCACTGTTTTTACAAGTTCGGACCAGGTTTCAATGTCTCACTTTTCCGCTGCTTCCCTGGTTTTCCTTGCTGCTTTGCTGCCTGCAGCGAACGGCGTGCGTCGCAGCGACGTCATGGAGCTTGTTAAAAAGGTAGGTGCACCTGGCGTTCGAATACGTGACTGGACAGGGGTCAGAGGTGCAGAGACAGGCTTTTCGTTTCTTTGCGAGACCGCATGCCGACGGGAAGCAAGAGATTGCGGCAACGCTCATATTCCATCTTGAGTACCAGGGAGACACTCGTCGCATCTGTGCATGCCGAACAAGTCGTGACATCCCATGCGCGTCTGTCGAGAGATTGACCAAACTTTGTGTCTGCTGCTCCGAACTTTCCTTTTGGGCGTCGCAGGTGCCCAGTGGCACCTGGTATACCCAACACCAGCGCAATGTCTCTTCCGTCGCAGAAGGGTATGAAACTGTGTTTGTTCGCGGTTTTGGATGCCACGGACGCTGCGGTGTCGCGGCGTTTCGACCTGCTTTCTGTGTTTGTCGTTTTTTACTTTCCAGCTTGGTTTTTCTCCGTCGAGTGGCGTCTGCAAAATCTTCCTCGAGAACGGCCAGGGCCGTACTGCTGTGAGTCTGGCGTTGCGAGAGCACGCATGCAAGAATTGCGGGAGAGACTGGAGCAAACAAACGTCGCTTTCCAATCTCGGGTCGAGAATCCACAGCCCCTTGTCTTATAAACCTGGACGATATTCGCCTTCATACGAAGCACACAGGTGATGGCAAGAAGGAGATCGAACAGAACCTTACCCATCCAGAGGCATTCGAAACCTATTCTGTATGAAGTCCTTTTCCATTCCCTCCTCTTGTTTGCAACCTAAGGGGTTCACGCTATACTTGTTTGTCTCTTTTTCTCAGGATGTGAAGCGCGTCTCTGGCGTCACTCTGCAAGTGAGTCTTCTTTTCGGCGTTTCGCCAAGGTTGCTCCCCTTCGCCTGTAACGTGCAATTAACGAGACTGCAAATAGATGGTGTTTGCTTGCACGACTTGTTTACTCTCGAAGTCTATAGGCCGCTGGATACAAACTCTTTTAAATGTTTCAGACACAACGAATCCAAGAGTGTCACATGATTGGTTTGTGCAGTGTAGAAAACTCGTGTAATTGACAATGAACACTTTACTTCAAACGACGTAAATGCCGCGGGTGGAGTGAATTGCCCGTGTCCCCGCACTCTCCGATGATAGAACCTGCGTGTGGATTGCCAACTTCAGGACTTCGCCGAACTCCTCGAGGGATTGATTCTCGAAGAGGAACTGGAGGCGGCCGGGGGTTCGGAGCCAACCGAAGCTGACTCTTCTTCAGGTCTCTGCAACGCGGAAAAGACAGAGCAAGGGACTTCCACAGACCCTGCGACGCACGCCCAAGGGGAACGTCGGAAGGAGAATTCACACGACCGCTTGCTGAATTATTTTCGCGGTGTCAACCGAACGACGGTAGGGCAGCAGTGATACTTTTCAGCAAGGCACCAGTGTCTGTGACATGTGAATACGAGTTGGTATGCACGAAAATACGTCTTGGTGCGACGACTGTGTGTACCACGCCTCTGAGAGCGTACGGGTTCAGCGGAAGTGCGTATGCAACAACTTTTGTATTACCTGGCCTGTGTGGGTTTAAATACAGACAATGCCGAGTACAGTTCCGCCGTGCTACACGGAATCTGCTCATGAGATTCCACCCTCAAGGTAAGCATTCAGGCCTCTTCGTCGTTAAGCCGGTACCCTCTCCTGCAATCTTGTTTTCAACACTCGTCTCCAAACAAAGTGACAAGACAACGTCCCGCTGTGTATGCACCACCTTCAAAAACTTTTTGGTAGGGCGTGGGTGAAGAAGCTTGTATTCATAGAACGCTTTTCGCCGGTGTTGGGAGTTTCAGATGGGCTCAAATGGTGTCTGTGCCAAGCAGGGCGCCAGTACTCATGTGACCACAAGCACCAGTTGTGAAGCTAGTGGCTACCCGCATCTGCACGGACGTCGAGTGAAACCGATTGTCCGTGTGTCAACTGCGGTGGCTAGAGATTAGCCGTGTTTCATATTTCTGCGTATTTTTGTCTTTTGTCTTGAAGAATGAACAGCCAGGGGAAGACCTCCGGTGAGGTGGCTCCTCTAAACGATGCCGCGGGTGCCGCCACTGGAGGCCAGAACGGACAAGACGCGGAGGCGGACAGATCAGCAAATGAACTGCAGCTTTTGCAGCTGCAGCTTGCGGGTGCAGAGAAGTTGGTTAAAGATCTCAGCTCTCTGAAGGCTCGGTGAGACCCTTGTGGAAGCAGATCTTTCGGACGTTTGGACTTCGGTTCTTTCGGTGTGTTCTCTCACGCCTCGTGCTGGTGTTCGTTTTTCGTGTGGCACGTTTGTTCGATCCACGGAAGTCGCCTTAATCTTGGCACTTTCGACGGACTGGGACTGTTTATCGAACAGACCACTCGACAACCTATGGAGCGTGTTTTCACGCAAGTAGGCTTGGATTGAGGAACATTCTATGCTTTCGGATAGTCCAGTGGATTCAGAGGTTTCATGTTTACTGGGTTTCTTGAACTTTTTCGAGATACTGTTCTCATTCCGACAGTGAATTCTTCAGCTTGGGGGGGGGACGGAGGTTTTTGACTGGAGAGCGGATTGGCGTGCCGGGGCACCACCATTTCTCGTCATTAATGAGACCAGTGTTTTTCTTCGTTTCTGGTGCAGACGGGGCCTTTCGGACGCGGAGAACGCCCGTCTCGAGAACGCAAAGTCAGAAGTCAAGACTGTGCAGCAGGAGATCTGGAGAGTGGAGGCTGCTTCCGGTCAAAAATAAATAACTGTGTGCAAACTCCAACATCACCGATCACCACTGCGCCGTCATTCGCGACAAACGAATGAACTCAAAGAAAAGGTTTTTACCACAGACGAGGACGGAAAATCGGCTCAATAAACAATTTTTTTGTGGTTAAGTGCGGAGTACGTCCAATGGTACAGTGTTGTTTTTCGTCAGTCGCAACGTCGGGAAATGTCCAATAACTCTCTGTTTCGTGTCTTTTTCAGTGCTCAGTCCGTCACTTGGATGCTGGCTGGACTGCGTCACCCCTGCTCTTTTCAGATTTATCAGAATCTTTCTGTTAACGTTCTGTCTATGGAGCGCCGCCACGCGGGCTTAATATGTCAGATGCTTTCATTCGGCTGGTTTCCGTTTACATCTAGAGTATATGGAGCACCTCTCCCCACAAGCTCGCCTGAAGCACACCAAATAGTCATGGTTGTGGCAGGCACAGTTCAGAAAGGCAACCAAAGGGGCTGATGTGGACAAGGGCACTTCCAGAGCATATTAAACTCACTGCAGTAAAGCTCTCAACACTCGGACACTGTGACCGAGCTCGTTTCTACGATGCGGTCGCGGGTGTCTTACACCATCTGTTACTTTGAGAAAGCGCGGTTGCTTTAACGCTCAATCGTCTCCAGAAAAAACACGTAGCATTCGTTGTGCTGCCACGTCTGCTACTCCAACTGGAGTAACTACCCGATGCTCTGGGTTAAGCACGTTTTGGCTGCGTTCGCTCCGGCCGTCAGGTTGTCAGCTTGTTCACTCTACCATACTGAGTACCAGCAGTACCCGCTGAACTGAAGAATCACGGAACTCTTTCCTATTTAATAAAACCGGACGTTATGAGGCTTTCCTTGGTGTAGTGTCGACATGGGTAGTGGACGTCTGGATTCCGTCTCGGGCGCTTAGCAGTCTATTCATACGAAAACCGCAAAAACAAGTGTTCACATTCCAGCAGAACATCGCAGCTGTCTCCGGGACTCTGGTGGAGCGTCCTATCAGCTGGATACCGGTGTAGCGTTGAAACTGGTGAGGGGCTGAAAAAAACGGCCCGCCATCATGAGTATTGCGTCATGAATCCCCAGCAAACAGGCGGTTTCAGCACGGGCGGAAAACCCCGAATGGTTATCTAGTTGCCAGGCGAGCGGTTACACAGGAACCAGTAGAGTGTGGTAACTCGAGTAAAGAACGGAGAACAACCTCCTGGAACAGCAGCACCACTTGTTGGAAAAACGGAGCCGCAGCTACATTGAAGCACTCAGATGATAGGGACTGGGGAAGCGAAATGGAAAATATCTCTCGGCGAAGCATTATGCTGAAAGAGGTGGGTGAAAGAATGCGCCATTGAGCTGAAGAAGGCATTCGAAAAGCATCGTGGAACAGTCAGTACTTGTCCCCGCTCCATTTGTTCGCGCTGCATGCGTTTCGAAACAGCTTTGCAAAACGAACCTTTCTCTTCCCGAGATGCTATTTCCAGTCCCGTACCAACAATAAGGACTAAAGTCGCGTGACGAAACTGGTTCTCTTTTCATACTGTAACATGTAGTGTCGGGCGAACAGGTGAGAACCTGGTCACGGGGAAGAATTGTCCGCGCCCCTGCATTATCGATGTTTTTTCTGAACAACCAACGACTTTGGTCTCCGAGCACTGTGTCTGTGAGTTTCACTTGTTTGTTGTGGCTTTGGAAAGAGGTTTGCCAGACGGTTAAGAGAACAGACCTGTAGGGCGGGACCGTCTTCCAGACGTCTGTTCATGCTGCTCAGAACCCGTTCGTTGTTCGCACTGAGTCTTTGTGCTCCTTGTCTTAAAACTGCTTCATCCGTTCTCTAATTCGAAATCCAAAAGAGATCGCTTTAATTCGACTTCTTAGTCGGACAGACCTCGGCCCTAGAAGACATCCCTACTCCTTGTGGGCTTGTAACCACGTCAAAAGAATCTCTGTCGCGTTCGCTGGAGATTCCTTCTCGGCCTTCTAACAGTGGAATCTTGCTGCGTCCCCTTGAGAGAGAGTAAAACCCGTGTCGTAACTGAAATGTTCTCCTAAACAGGTTCATGCCTTCGTCCAGCTGACACCTTGAATCCCCGTTGCTCCCCACGACGTATCGGCTTACCACATTTAAAACCCACGGCTTCCGCAAAACCATATTTCTTTGAGAGAAGGCCGTCGCCATTTGGTTCGGAAGACAGGAAATCGTTCACTGGTGTCTCGCGAACGCAAGAGAGGCTGGAACGCCGGAAAAGCAGCAGCGTACGTGAAGACGGGCACAAACCCCCTTTCCGCGTGAAGTTTCAATTGAAGCTTTTGACAGCGAAACTTTACCATGGCTCCGCCTGCAGTAACGCAGTCGCCGGGCCAAAGGGCCGGAGGCTCGGGAGGGAGACGGGTGGTCACCGCCCCTACGGCTGCTGGTGACGTCCCTCCGAATCAGACTCTGTACTGCAACAACTTGAATGATAAACTGCACAAGCAAGACCTGCAGGCGTGTCTGTACGAGTTCTTCTCTGCCTACGGTCTGGTCCTAGAGGTTGTCGTCCGCGGAACCAACATGCGGGGGCAAGCGTTTGTCGTCTTCGCGGATCTCGGCTCCGCAACAGCCGCCCTTCGAGCGGCACAGGGCAAAGACTTCCTCGGGAAGCCACTTCGACTCCAGTATGCAAAAACCAAGTCCGACGCCATTCTCAAATTGAATGATCAGTTCAAGCCCCGGAAACCGAATGCCCCGAGAAACAAGGTCGATGCCGGAGCGGGGTCCGCTACGAAGGTAAGCCTCTCGAGCGGGGGGCAAGCTTCAATGATTGGCTGTCAGCAAACGGGTGTCAGGAGGCTGTGTGTAGTGACAGCTGTTGCAACGGTTCAGAGCGGCGTACAGCATGCAGTATTGCCCCTTTTTTACTGGCACGTGTAGGCATAGTGTTTGAGAGGTGGAGGTTCGAGGAATGATGGCGGGAATGGCGGAATGTGCGAGTTAGGTGGATCCACCTCACAGAGAAGGGGGGAAAAGGTCCACACGTCACCTGGTGGTGCATTGACATAATCTTCATAGAAGCACTCAGGTTGCGACGTTTATAAGTTTTGAGGGCATGCACGGCTTCGCGGTGGCCTAACCACAGGCGGAGGCATTTCGAATCTGCTCTCGGAGGCAGCAGCCCGCTCCTGTTGCTTTAGACGTGCGTCTAGTTTTCGGTGTTTTTTCGGTAGATGCTAACGTCTTTATCTCCGTGATCTCCAGCTCACTGAAGGATAAATGCAACAAGAGTGTTCATGCGTGTGTACAAGCATGCGTTCTTTGGTGACGTTTGTTGAGCCTTGTCGCTGTGTGTCACCCACTTAAAAGTTCGTGAGGCAGCGTACGTTTATTTCGGCACGAGAACCGGTTGTTTCTCTGCGTTCAGGCAAAGGACGGGAAGGCTACGGGTGAGACTGGTCAGTTTTCTCTGTTTATTGAGAATCTGCCTCCGAAGGCAACGAAGACATCCCTGGATATATTGTTCGGTCAGTATCGGGGACACACGGAGTCGCGACTCATTGAAGGCCGAGGCGTGGCATTCGTTGACTTCAGCACGCAAGCACAGGCGGCAGTGGCCATGCAAGGCATGCAAGGCTTTAAAGTAGACCCCAGCCACCCGATCAAGATCTCGATGGTTGAGAAATAAAAGTCAGACTCCGCATCTAACGGATCTCGCTTTCGAATTTCATCCTCAGGACCGCGTTATGGGCTCTCCCCTATATTCTCTTGTCATCCTTTTATTGCTGTACGGACTTAAGTGCCTTCACTGGTTTATTTTGAAACGCTCCAATCTCTCATTTTTGCAGCATTGCTAAGGTTCCTTAAACTATTTTCCTATCAATAAGAATCCATGACGTGTGAAAAAGTATGGATTCAATCGAAAGCGACGGGTGAGTAGACCGTCCCGATGTAGCGTTCATTCTGACGGAGTCTTAAATACCGGTGCCACCTCGTACAGAGAGTTGAGTTATTGTACAAGTAGTGCTGCTGAGTGTTGCTCAAGTCTGGTCAGTGGAACCCCTGTACCTTTCGGTGTACACTGCGCATATACTTGTCAGGTGGCGCCTCGCAGTGCATCTAGCTCGGCTAGCCGACAAACCTCTTAGAGTGAGGTTTGCTCGCCGAGTGATCTTCAACTGAGAAAACAGCAGTAAAGAGTTCAAGAGGGTGTCAGAGAGCACACGTGATATCACTGGTAGCAGCCGGTCAGTTTAGATGGATTTCGAAACATAGAAACTTTTGAGCTGCCACTCAAGCCTGTTGGGGCCAAGGTGCATGGCCCGTCTGGTCGTTCTTTTCCATTTCTTCGAGCGAACAACAGTCTTAAGACACAAACAATAAGGAACCTGTGTCGAGCACAAATCGTCTGATCGGAACAGTGCTCAAAACGGGTTCACCTTTGCGTCACAGCAAAAGTAGGACCAGCTCACAAGCAATATTCCACGACGGTTCCGAGAGGTCTACATCGGTCCAGTAGAACGCCCGCTGTACATCACCATCCCCTGTTTCAAGGGATGAATCACCTCAGCAGCGGTTACCTGGAGCTGTCACCAGCGTTTACAGATGAATTATCTCTATTTCCAGGGAAATCTGCGACATGGCGGTCGAGTCTCCATGCTGTGCAGCATCGATTTGTGCTTTGTGGCAAGCGCATTCAGCCGGCTGCGAAGACATGATGCTTTTCACAGGAAAAATGCAGATTATCCACTTCATTTCGATGAAAGTTCTTTAGTGCCTTTTGAGGCGAGACACTGTGTATTTGGTTAGACAGCGAAGGTGTTAGATGATGGCTCTGAATGCGTCGGCTTTACTCCGGATAAAACTGAAGTGCGGTGAAGACGCTCATGAAACGTCTGGCTGTTAACAGCACTGATGTGTCTTGAAGGAGTAGCGTATCTGGACCAAGCAGAGGTGTTAACGTCAAATTGTCATTCACTGACCCGCAGGGTGTGTGGCGTGACCAGCTGTTCTACGAGAGAATTCTAGGTGTACGAGGTGACACGAGAGCAAACATATGTTCAAGATGTTCACAAGAGTAGAGTTGAAAGTTGCAGTTCGTTCTCTGCAACTTCTTAGTCACGGGTGGAGGTGTACACCTCTCGAGAGGACCGAGTGCAACCATTTCTGGTAATGTGCACGATGCGCGGAGGCGACGCATGCAGTCTAGCTTTTCTCAGGGAACCGACAAAGACAATAGGAGAGCGCAAGCAGTTGATGGAGTGTACAGACACGCAACATTCGGTTGCTTGTTTGCACTTATGCCTTTGCCTTGATGTAGCGGAAATGACGGTTGACAATACTCTGTGGACGCCTGCATCTTTAATGCGCCTCGTTATTGAGGCAACATGCATGCTCCTACTACTCGCGACTGCCATCGGTAATCTGTCGGGGTATTCATGGCTGCCGTATTCTACGTTCCAGCAAGGCTTGCCAAATGGATACCCATCATCGTCTCAGCAAGCTAAAGCATCATCCGGAGCACCGGCTGGCGGGCTAACACTTAACGCCGCTGTGTTGCAGGTAAGTGGATGGTTTGCTGAGTGTCAGCTAGTATATGGCTGCGCGGACGAGCTGGCTTTGAGATGTCTTTTTTACCTATTGTCTGCGTTTTTGTCCACAGGAAGAAATGCACAAAGCAAGGATCCTTATCTCGGCGTGCTATGATGAAAAGAGGAAAAGCCAGAGGGAGTTCCTGGTTTGCTTGGGCCGGGTCGAATGTGACGTTGCGAGCCAAGCCACCAATGTGGATTTGAAGTCGGCGAGACACGTGCTCACCACCCCTCATGGGCAGGAAAAGTTAGTCTTCTTCCACAGGGCCACAGAATCGTTGACAGCTCAAAAGGGCATGGTGACACCGGTAAAGTTGTGTGATGCGGTATGGGAGCGCATAGCGATAGGACAGGGTCTCGAAAATCGTTGGTGCGTGTATCTGTGTGTGTGTGGTTGTATTCAGGGCTTTGAATGTGATGCGCAGTGTTGTTTCGCATTTTTCGAAGCAGTTAGGCACATCGGACCTATCAAAGATATTCGCTGAGGCTGGCAGAGTTGGGTTAGCGTGCGATACCCTTCAAGTCTGAGCCGCCGCACAGGCCGTATAATTTTGACAGTTGCGGAGAAAGTTGCCCGAAGAAAGAAATCGTCCAGATTTTAGCGGATGAAGCAGGAGAGCGAAAATCACCCGCACCTGGGTTTCTCACCCAGTGCTCGCGGACACTGAGCTCGTCGGGCAGGCACTCCGTTTTTCTGATGTTCGAAACGTTCCGGCACAGTTTTTTTCTGGATGGAAGCTGCTGCGCCTGACAGTCTGTGGTGGACCAGGCCGAAGGACGGCTGATGAAGGAAGCCACCTCAGTCAATATGTTCTTCGCAAGCGTATGTACATATAATTTGTTGTTTATCTGCCCTTCTGGGGTAGGGAAAGGTAGTCATGACCACTGTTGGACACAGAATGGTCTGTGGTTATGATAAGTTCGCAGGGGGACCCTGTAGGTAAGTGACCGCGTTCGCGCTGTACGTCGCAGCCGTGCTGAATCAACGTTATCAGTTCATGTGATAGCGTGGGCACAGAACTGTTACAGCTTCCGAGCCAACACAAGTTCTAAGGCCTTGTACAGTGTGTCCGAACTGCATGACTGCGGTCAAGGCACCGTAATTGGAGGCGGCTGATTACGAGCGGCAGCGTACAGTGTTCGGCGCAACGACACCTCTTGGTGTTGTTCACCGTTACTTTCACCCATTCGGAGTCATGTGCGCATATGTCTATCAGTCGTCATTTCATTTCTGGAAGTCCGCCTCAACTTGGCGGAAACTGCACACCTCAGTTGCGAGCCAGGAAGACTTCGAATTTTGACCTAAGTGGGAGACGTAAGCAGACGAGCGCGTTGACAATTTCTTTAGCCTGTGGCATTGCGCGGAACCACACTGGTGAGTGCTAAGGAACCTCAGCTGTACATACACAGCGTTCGAGCTGTTTGGTTCGTCGGCAGTTGATGTTTTTCTGTTCGATGAAACTGCCAGGAAAGCACATCCCAATGCCACTCGTGCAACGAAGACGTCTCAGTACGTAATTGTCAATCAGAGTCACACCGCAGCTACGACTAAGATGGCGAAGAGAGTGCTTTTCACAGTGCTGGCTGTAGTTGTTCTTCAGTATGTCATTGAGACCACCTCCCTTAGAACAACACAGAAGTCCCTCCATCCTGAATTTAGCAACTCGTACGAAGAAACGTTTGCTATGACCGTCGATTATGAAAGAATGAAATCTAATGTGTTCAATACAAAGTCGGATATATTGGTTGTGACGAAAGTGAGTATCCACCTGCCTCCCTATACTGCATTCTATCACTAGTGGCCTCGTCAGCCCAATGGGAAGGTCAAAGTCCCCTTCAGCTCGAACGAAGTGAGATATCTTTCTACTTTCAGGACTCCCACTCTTACACCGTCTTGCACATTCAGGAAGGAACAACTGTTGTAGTGCTAGTGGGTCGCCTGTGTCTGGCCGCTCTGTCGTGTTAAAAAAAAAGGGTTTTCAGGCAGAGGGCATCACTCTGACTAACGTTGGAGGGGCTCCGTCAACAACAATTTGGGCTTTCGCACCGGTAGAGAGAATTTACTCAAACAGTAGTCCGATGCTCAAAAGTGCATTCGTGTTCGTTTCAGCTCTGCTTTGAAAAAACATACGGGAACCCTGGGACGGCGTCAGTGAAGGGGCCCTTCTCATACCGTGCGAAGGAGATCAACGGAGACATCGGTCCGAAAATGTACAGGGGCATCTCAACGCAAGTAACGCCCAGCATGAAATGCAGTACGATTATCTTTTATGCTTGAACCATGCTCACCCCCCTTCATTCAAAAGAGCAGACACGCTGTACCCACATCTTCCGTTGAAGGAGCGCGTAGAACTGTGCACTTTGAACCAGCAAAGACCGGGAAGTGGCCTTCACGAGTGGATTACTGTGACTGAAACACAAGAGATTCCGAAAGCATCCAGCAGACGCACAGGTGCACCTCACGAATGTGCATTTTGACTTGCACATAACATTCCGATGCCCCTCCTACAGGAGAGTTGTGCCCCTTCGTGCAGAGTGGAGACATATCTGAAACAGCTCGGCCCGCGTCGTATCTACTGGGGAAGCTAAGCCGAAAGTAAGTTAACTGTTTGGTTGTCCTCGTCGTGAGGGCTAGTTGTGGTCTCCATATCAGGTTCGAAAAAGAAAGCGACCGTTTTACCAGGTATGGTTGTTACCTGTTGCAATGATATGCGTGTGCGTCCAGCTGTACGACCAGAGATATGCTCGAGGCTGGTGCTGACGTCTACCACACAGCAGAGGCCTACCGAGCCGAAGGTCAGACAACCTAGTTAAGCCGTCGAACTGACAAGAGATAACCTTGAATTCGTAACAATCAGCTGTGAACCCAAGGCAAGCAATCACTGTAAAAAGATTGGCTCCAGAGCTCCACAAGTTCGGGTCCAATTAACAGTCTCTCCGAAAAAGGACAAGTGCTCTTCGTTCATTCGGCCCCTCCTTCTGGTGCCGCTAGCATCCCATCAATGGCAGTCTCGAATGCATGTACTAACAGTAAGCACGGGCAGATGCCGCTCACGAACCCGATGTTTCCTAGCTAATTATTTCCAGCCCTATGCATAATCGTGAACACTACAACATGTAAGGCCAGACCGCCCCCAACTCTTCCTCTCTTAAGTGCGACTGCTTAATAACGGTGTGATGTTTTCTAGTGATACCATCTACTGCGACAACGACTGTCGGCCCTGTCCGAGTTGTCCTTGCTCCCCAAGAGAAACGACGTCAAGTCATCATGGTACGGTGAAGACTGGCAAAGTCGTTGACAAGTCATTGTATTTGTTCTGCTCAGTTCGACTTCGCAGAAGGCAAAGGGAGACTTGAAGTTGTTCCAGCAGAAGCAGCAGCTTTCGCGTGACGCAGGAACCAAATATCGTTACACGCCACAAAGCAGCATTCAAAACGCGACACAGATGCTGCTCATCATGGGTGTGCCTACATTTTAGCCGCGTCGACCCGGGCTATCGTGCTAGTCTCTCGTTGACCAGAAAGAGGGCCAGCGATCTCATCGGCATTTATGTGGCCGGCTGTCCCACCCGCTAGAGAGAGTCGACTGACCATACGCCTGCAGAAAATATAGGATACCACACCAAACTCACTCACGATGAGTGCTCATGCGGAGCCGGTGCGCGGCGGCTTCTCACAAGGTCCTTGTGCAAGTTGGATGCGGTACATACCTGTGACTATATCCCGCATAGTACTTCTTTTTTTTTAAGTTCAGGCCAAACTTGTCCGCTGCGCGTTGAAGGCCGTACTTTTTTATGGTCCGAATTCCCTTAACAGAGAGCCGCAACCTGACGTAATATCCGGCTTCCGGCCACCATAGTCTCTTCCAGTGCAGGTTTAATCGTTGTACTTTGTGTGTTGCAACTCTTGAATGACTTCGGTTCCTCGCCTTT
The DNA here is from genome assembly GCF_000006565.2 of Toxoplasma gondii ME49. Classification (NCBI taxonomy): domain Eukaryota; phylum Apicomplexa; class Conoidasida; order Eucoccidiorida; family Sarcocystidae; genus Toxoplasma; species Toxoplasma gondii. The sequence continues at coordinate 1,409,602 of NC_031468.1, forward strand.
GTGTTGTCCATCTTTCCCAGTAGCATGCACCTGTGAGATACACCACACAGAATTAGTCATGACACGTCAAATATGCACTGTAGCCACCTCCGCATACATCGCCTCTACCGCACAGTCTCGAGGAAGCTGCGCTCTCACCTGCGAGCGGGGCACTCCATAGCCTGAAGAGGGACACCCGTATGTTTGCCAAGGCGAAGCTTTCCACCACCCCTGCCTTTGATGCCGTAATGTCTCCGGACCGTTGACGTGCCTTTCGTTCGATATTTTTTCCTCTGTCACAAGATACCAACGCATGGCCATAAGAGCGCAATACGTATATTCACAAGCATACTTTTTGCCTATGCGACGCGTCTACCTAGCAGTACAAATTGTTTCTCACAGCCTGTAGTGGTCTTCCGTACCCGTATCACTTGAAGGTGGCGCCGTGAGCTAATGCCTAACGCGGTCTGCGATCCATGTCGCCGCCAGAAGAACTCATTTGTACAGCCTGCGCGCCAAAAATGCCGACCCCACATTGAAATGCCATAGCACTCGAAGTAGAAAAAGGAGAGTGACTGTGTGTTTAACAACATGGACTCACCAGAGGGGAAGCTGCCAAGCTGGCAACCGGCCGCAATAAGGGGGGTTGACAAACGGTGAGCCGTGCCAACGCAGGAAGGTGACTGGGCAGGGCAAAGAGCTGAAGCGGACCAGCGCGACAGCCTGAAAGCGGAAGCTCGTGAGAGCCAGATGGACAATGCGAGAAGCACGTTGGTCACGAGGTAAACGCAGACGCGCCCGCTCCTAGGTCGTTGCATGGCTCCCAGAAGGGAGGAGCCGCCCCATAGGGCGACCCTGGCAAATCTCAAGAGAGGTTCCACGATCTGAAAGTTGAGCCATCTGTATACACAGCACACACACTAACTGAGTGGCGCAGAAGGTCGGGAGAAGAACAGCGAAAGAACCCAAAGGAGTTCTTCGGAGACATCGACTTGCACACCAGCACTCCTGGTGCATGCAACGCAGGAAGACCACGACTCACCTGAGAAGCCACGCAGCGTTTTTCAGTGGCACGATTGCGCTAGACGAGATGAAACACTCATGCTGAGACGTCTGGACGAACACGAACAATAAGGCAGATCCCCATAATCGAAGACCACAACGGCGAGACACACGGCCCGTAGTCCCGTTCCTCCAGACGCGGACGGACAGCGATGCAAGACTTGAACACGCTTCTTGAGAGGACCAGACATCCGTTCAACCCCAGCGCCAAGAGCTGCTGTCGTACCATGAAAGCCTTTGTTCTGCCGAAGGGATACTACATAGTAGAATTACAGAGGACATAGGTGCTTCGACAGCTCCGTTCAGTTTCGTTTTGCTCAAGAATCGAAACGTAGCTGCGCGCCTTTGCGGCCAGCATCCACCTTCCCACCACCCCTGACTCGTGACAGCGTGTGGATTAGGCGGGAAAGTTGGGAACGTTTGCGCGACTCGACGTTCCTCGTGTGAATCATATTTTTTTGCTTCCTGTGTATTCTTTCGCGAGCAGACAAGATGACGAACTGTTTGAGTAAATTGCCCTACGTTTCCGCTGCGTGCGGAACGGCTTCGCTGCTGGTGTATTTCTTCCCCTCGACTCTCCTATCATGCGTGCCTCAGTTAGCGGAGACGTCTCCTGCGTTGCTAAGGCTTTTGTCGACTCTCGTGAACACGAGTTTCAGCTGCCTTTTCGGCTCGGCAACATGGGTTTTCTTCGTCATGTCGCCTGTTCTTCGGAAAACGTTGAGCAGGTGCAAGCTGGGTAAGTGTCCTCAACATCACCAGGCACATGGCAGGCAGCTGCATTCCAGAACGACTTGGGGTCGTTTTTCGCGATGATTCGTGCCGTGTGTGTCTATAATGATCGATGTATTCGTAGTTTAAAAAATTCAAAGTGATAAGGCCATGAGACTTCGCTGCTGGGATCGGAGCGAGGACACCCGTCGGCTGAACGCGTTAAAACGGCACAATCCGTGGGGTTTCATCTTTTCAGCTTACGGCATGACACGTCCGCAGTCCCTTCTTGCATTCTACAGTTCGGCACTGCTTCGGCAGAGCAAACATTCCACGACCGCATCCCTATGGAAGCAAGGAATGCCAATGCCCTGTGTCTTTTTACTTGGTGTGCGTGCCCGCTGTTCAGCTGAAGTACAGTCGATCCACTACCCAATTTTTTTCTGCGCGTCGACCGTGCTTTCTTCGACGCTTCTCTCGACTGTCTGCTACATGGGCGTCGGCTACAGCAAGTTGCACATGGCTGCTGCGGTCAACGTTATCGGGAACCTCGTCAATTCGTGCTACCTCGCACCGCGACAGGTACGAACATTTCAAGAATTCTTTGGAGTTATCATTCCGTCGTGCAAGTCCGCTGCCCCGCAGCCATTTGGAGTCACAAGAAAACTCAACATCGACTCGGAGGGAAACGCAAAATTTGGACTCAACGCAGAAGACAGACATGAAGCTGTAGTAAAACGAAGGCTCTTCCGTGTCTCTTGTTGCGGGTATCCGACTTAGAACACTTAGGTGCGACGTTGATCTTCAACTTACATCTAGATGGTTCTAGGGACCCTAGAGGTGTAGATATCGCGGATAAGGTTGCCTTTCACCTGCGGATATTAATCATAGATGCTGACTGTCTTTGACAGGTACGACGCACCAAGTAGGTATACATCCTTGCACCTCATGTACGAGAGAAGCAGACCCGTGGGTAGATGTGCACACTGACATGAACATATTCATCCTGTTACGCTCGTGTGGTGGCATGGTTGTCTTTTCCAGGTTTCGCTTCTGGAACGAAGAAGAGAGCTCGAGGAGCAACTCGGGATCGACACTGCGGACACAGCAGTGAATGCTGCAGAAGTGGCTCGTCGAGCCGCCCGCGGAGGAGACGGGGACCAGGCTGCTGCCGGGCTAGAGTACCAGGATGTTGTGAAGGCGTTTAAGTTGCACCACTCTCTCGGCATGGCTGTTGGCTTTGTTTCTTTTGCCGCTCTCCTGCCGTTTCTCGTGTCGTAAATGTGGCTCCGTATGGCGTGGTCACATCTTTCGCGGCTTTTGGATGTTGGTGTGAACCACTCGAAAGTGAGCTGGTAATGTAGGATGGTTGCTGGCCTGAATTCCTGGGCCGCCTGTACTTTCCTTTTCTCGTGAAGTCACGAACCGGGGCAGATTCTCTCGGGTGTGCTGCGAAGGAGGGCGAACTTTTTGTCTTGGGAACTTCTATGGAAAAGCAGCGTCGCGGTCGGTAATGATGTGCCCTCTCTTTTTCTCGTGGTTGGGCGTAAAGTCACAGTCCACTATCTGTATGACTCAGGTGCATGCGAGAAACGTTGAAGAGCGTTCAAGAACAAGAGAGGGCACCTCCAACGAGTTTGGCCTCCGTGCACGCCATACGGTTGGGCTTTGCGCAGCACACTGCATCTGTGTGTGCCGGGGACGCTCCCACTTCTTTTTGTAGAGTCGCTAGATGGAAGCAAGCGGAGCATATAACAGGGTTGCACCCTAAACGAACCGTAGTCAATCTGACGCAGAGGCTTTGTTAACTTGGCAGTTGTACACTATCACTGATTTCTTACAATTCTGCGCCTACGGATCACGAGCATGAACCAGAAGGATAGGCGACCGCCGGACCACACAGTGCAATTAAGATGCTCTGGCACAGTTCACTTGCCTTGAAAGGGTTTTCAATGCGAGCACCATCGTGAGAAATTCACCACGTCCCTCCACCAGTAGCCCGATCCGCGAGCCACTGACACCGGGACAGGGTACCAGACTGGTGTTATAGTTCAGAATTTGAGCAGGGGCAGTTCTGTCGGAAATCTGGTGAAAAGTGTACGGTGACCGTGAATTGGTGTGAAACGACAAGTCTAGGTTTTAGCCACTCGATAGGTTACCACACAGGGCTACACCCACCAGCAACCAATGGCATCACAGAGTCACTTTGTGTTGTAGGCTAGCATTACAATGCCTTCGATTTGGATACTTTGGCCATCATTCATTGTAGATAACGTTCAGAACGGATGCGGGGCTGGAATCGGCGGCAATGTCGGGTCTGCTTTAAACAGTTAGTGTAAACGTGGTGGTTCTGACAGGCAAAAGGTGCTTCTCTCTACTTCGTATTAAATCTTGCATCACCCTCTCCTTCAGTCCAACGTTCTCTGTTTCTAAACTGTGGAAAGCGTGGCGTTCATTGGTCGCACTGGAGAAGTAGCTACCCTTCTGCTTGTCATGCAGTGTCAGTACAATCGCAAAGACTTTCCCGACCAAAAACTGGTTTAACAAGTAGCCACTGCAATGGTCTCACAGTCAGTCACTCTCAGTGGACAGTTCATGCAGCGCGTCGTGTTTAGAGCAGAGCGGAGCGACCGTGAGGAGTAACTTTCCACTTCTGCGGAAATATCACATCGACGAATATTATTCGAGCACACCTGTCAGTCGAAAATACGTTCATTTTTTCCTTGCTCATGGCTTGAAAAGCGAACACCGTTTCTCTGTTTTTCGTTTACGCCAACTATAGACATTACGTTAGGCGCAGCAGTTCCTGAAGGTGCAGACACAGAGCAGCAAAAGCCGGAGGTGCATGCGTCGGTCGTCACAATAAATGATGCACAGTGTCCGTCCAGTCCTCATGGACGAAACTCAGACAACGACTCCGGATGAATTTCCAAAACTGATGGATTAATAAGGGATGGCGTAGACTCAAAAACACTACCAGTTTTGGATTCGCTTCAACGCAACAAGTTCCAGCTCCTGCAGGCTATAGCAGGGAATTCCCATATGCACTTGCCCGCACCTGAGCACCTTCAACCAGGCTGCGACAACCACGATACTACATCGGACAGTCCATATGTCACAGAATACCTTTACTAATCGCCGCCGAAACACATGCTCAGTGGACCATAGCGAACAGCCAAGCACGGTTCCAGCAGCCTGACGTCTACCCTCATGCCGAATACACGTTATCAGTGAACCTGTCTCGCACACTTTCTCCGGCGACGCATTCGTTCCGCTGGCTTCGTTTTACGGTTTAGCCTCCACCGTCTCTGGAACTTTCCTGGCCTATATTATAGAGACACTACCCGACAGCCAGACGGTCAGTGTGTACGCACTCGAGGAACGTTGGGTAACAAAAAACGCACCTTTGCAGCGCACGCCGACCGGAAACAGACCTCATCTATGCTTCCTTCGCAACAAAGGTAGTGGACAGACAATCGCTTCGAGTCGTGACCTGAGACCGGAAAATCAGACACAACCACTCTGCCTCTCCTGGCATGCAGGCCGCCTACACAACCGAACCCGCAAAAGGCTGTCAGCTGTTCCACCGTTTGCATACTGTGCGCGCGTTTGTGCCGTTCTGTGGTCGTTCTTGCCTAATTACCTCTACAGGCTGCACGATAATTTATTGACTGCGGACAGCAATTAAAACCGAAACCCTGCGTGCGTGAGAAGCAAAGTTCAGCACTCAACGAGGATCCACGCCGAACCTCGTGTTCTCGTAGCCGTTCATTCTCTCTTCCTTACCAACACACCGGAAGCAGTTCTCCACCTGTCGCATATCTTCTCGAATAATATAGCATCCGTCCTCGATCATCTCCTCTTCGTAGGTGTGCCCGTCTCTCCGGACACACCGAACAATCTCTCCCTTTTCTCGCTTTTCGCAGCCGCGCGACTCTTTCCCGTTTCGGCTCAACTTCGCCCCTGTCTCCACCGCGCTTCGCGCTTCTCCCGGAGACACGCGCGGCCTCTCTTTTCTGTCTTGCTCGCCGTCTTCGTCTCGCTGGTTCTGCTTGTCACAGCGGAGAGGGCCTTGAACACCGTCTCTGTGCGCCTCAGAAGAGGAGACCCGCGAGCCGCTTGAAGCGAGCTTCAGCTGTCTTGTCTCTCGAAAAGGCAACGGAGCCGCTGGAGCCGCGAGCCAAACCAGATCCGAGACATGTGCCAGCGTGTGGGGTCTCAACTCGAACAGAATAGCTAGGTCCTCGACCAGCAACGCCTGCGAAGAAAGAACGCATGCAGTCCGGGATTTTGAAACGCACCAAAAGCGGTTCTTGGTGTGGCCTCAGCTTCGCAGAGGAGCAACTCAGTGGAATCAAACAACTCGCTTTTTCAGAGAAGCCCCCGCAGAGGACAAAACAACGCAAGCAGAGAGGCTTCACACCAGAGCGCGCCTTCAAGTTCACAGACCGCAGAAGGTGACCCGCAGTCGATCCAAGTTGTGTTAGTTAAGTGACATGAAGAACTCAAGAGGGTACACGCCATTGACTATGTGAACGAAAAGAGGACGTCTGAAAACGGGAAGGCCTCCTTTACACAAACAGAATGTTCCAGGCACAGAGGGAGAACAGCTGATTCTCGGATTAGTCAATGGATGTCTCGCAAAAATCGTGACTATGCTTGAGAGACGTCAAAAACCGCATTTGCCCGCGTGGACGCCTCAAGAGGCTTACCGGCACATCGGCGGGATCTTCTTTGAGGAAGTCTTGCAGGACCTGGGCAGCTTGGTCTCTCGAGCTTCCGTTGGGAATAACGAAAATCATCTTCCCGAGAGTGGCCTGGAGAAAAGACGCTAAAGAGAAGTTACCTCGCAAGCTCGACAGAAAGACTTCTTCTCCTGTCTCTGTCCCTCTCCCCTCCTGGCACTCAGACTCGAAACGGGCGTCTCCTGGCCTCGTACCTGCGCTCGACCTTCCCACTTCGCTACCAACCCGCGGGCTGTACGTACACGCGAGCGGGTTGAGAATCACCACCTTCTTCAGTGTGGTGCGACTGGCTTCTTCACCAACTGTTCCTCTCTCATTCGCCGCAACGACCTCCGGACCCTTCTCTCCGTGATCACCTGCGGTCGCGAGTCCCGCCTTCTCTGGCGCTCTGTCTCCCTCTGGAGCTTGCGTGCAGTTTGAGATATCGCTTCGCCTTTCTTCGATCTCTCTATCTCCTGCAACTGCCGGTGTTTCACTGGCTGTCTTCGCGCTTTCCTCTTCGTCCGCAGCACCGAGGTGCCTCCCACCCCCGAGGCCGAGAGCCTCAAAAGGGCTCCCGCGTCCGGAGACAGAGGGCGAACTGTAGAGAGACGACAGAAACGTTCGAAGCCACCTGCGAGGGAACAGAGTCAGAAACAGAAGGAAGGGAAATAGGAGCGTTTTTTGATGAGAAACAGAGAGGGTCTTCGGCACTACATACGAAGAAATTCACAGATCTCCCCGACTAGGAGACACCCGAGGACTGCAGGGATGAGACAACGATACCGCCTCTGTATATACACCGGAATCCGCTGCTGGCCTATTCCACGCCCAGTCCAGACAACCAGGCAGCCAGTAGAATAGTCGAGTACCTTGCACAAGACATTCAAAAAGAATAGTCGTAAATATGAATATATATTGATGTTTAAGCGATAGAATGATTCAGAGAAACTTAAACCTGCACACGTCTGTGTTTTTGCCGAGAACACACTGGCTGTGAAGTCACCATGATGACGCATGATGGTTGACTCCACCACGCTTAGTTTCATTTGTTGAGTAACCACAATTGGTTATAACGTTGAACTCCCTACGTTCTTCGAGTGCCGTTTCCCGAATTTGCCCTCTCCAAGTGTACCCTCTCCCTTTTCTCGCTTTCTCTTTAACTCTTCCTCACCTGATCTTCACGCCTTCACAGGCTTCCTGCTCTGTCAGTTTCCACTCGCAGACGCCGAGAGCGCCTCCGAGCCGGCGCAGCTCCCAGGGGCTGCAGTATATCTCAAGGATTCTCTCGAAGGAACTGCGGCCTTGAGGCTCGCCACCGCATGCAGTGCATGCGCTTGCAGCCGCGGAAAAGCTGTGGGCAGTGCAGGCTTGGCAGGCGTCGTTGGGAGGAGACGCAGGAGTTGTTGTTGCGAGAGGGAAACCGGAGACCAAGGGAGAGACACGCGCCGCGAGCTTCAGAGTCTCCGACAAGGCGACCGCGACGCGCTACAAACACAGGGAACAGGGACACAGTCAGATCTGGAGGAAAAAGAAAGGGGGCTTTTGCCGCCAATAAATCAGTAGCCCTTACAGCAGACGCCCACTCACGCAAAAACTCATCCGAGAAGAGAGATGAAAATAAACTTTTGGTCACATGTGCACTTTATGTAAGATCCTCTCGTAGCAGTCTCTTGTCAAAGAGCGGCAGAGTCTGGGCATCCTCAGAGAGATAAAGAGAGGGCAGCTTGCCAGAGCGCCGAAGCTGGAGAAGGAAAGGCGCTTCCACTCGATAGAACTAGAATTTAAATGTCCTGGATGCAAAAGCAAAGAAATCCGTCTCTACATGGTCGTTAGCTGTTCCAAGAATGTTTCCTCGAATCTTCACAAGTCGCCATCTTCTCGCACCTCGCGCAGGAGTTTCTCTTTTTGTGCTCGTAGCTCATCTTCTTCGGATGCATGCATTTCGTCCTCTGGTTCAGCGCCCACGTCTTCAGAGGGAAACCCGCCGCAGGGAACCAGCATGGGGTGTATAGACACCAGGAGGAGATGGCGCACCATGTCCTGCGCGACTTTCGAGACGTTTTCCCTCGCGCAGACCTGGGCGCGTTTGTCTTGCTTCTCCGCTGCCTTTTCGGGCTCCACGTCGTCCGCGTGTCTTCGTGTCTCTGCGTACCGAAGCGTCTGTTTTTTCTCTTGCGGAGAGAAAGGGACTTCGCTCTTTACTTCCGGTTCCTCCGGTTCTCGCAAGTCGCACGCAAGAACAGCGTCACAAAGAGCTCTGGCGGCGCTTTGGTGGGCGCGGGCATAGACGCCTCTCTGCGCTTCGCTCGCGAAAGCCAAGAGAGACACTTCGCCGTCGACGGGAGGCAGCAGCGGCAGCATGCACGTAGATCGCCGCCGCCGCAGCACGAGGGGAAACGCGCATTCCCGCGCGAAAGAGAAAACGTCCGAGAGTCGCAGCCTCTTCCGCGAAGGAAGGCGCCCCACTGCGTGTGCTGCTATCGCGGCATCCACCTCCTCTGTGGAGGGAAAGAAGGCGGGAAGCAACAGAGTAAGAAGGAGACGAAGAGACGCTCCACACGCAGATGGGTCTGTGCTGGCAAAGAGCGAGAGAGAACAACACAGAAAAATATGGAACGAGACAACGACTTAGAGGGAGACTCGTGAGAGAGAACAACGGAGGGAAAAGACGGGGAGAGGGAAGAATCAAAGAGGAGAAAAACAGAAAGAACAAGTGACAGAAAAAGAAGAAGACAGAATGCAAAAAGGCCTTCAGTGACACATACCATCTACGCTGAAGCTACAGGTTCACGAAAGACAGGAAAGGAAGCAGACACCACACTGGAAGTGAAGACGAAACGAAGTGGAAGGAAAAAACAAAAACAGCGTCCAGCGCAACTCTTGCAGGTTCCGAGCAGTCTCCCACAGGGGGCCGAACTCCCTAGCTGTAATTGTCACCTGTCCTCTTTTTGTCCCAACGATGTCTCAACTTACTTGGTAATTACAAGTTTCTGCGGCCTGTTTGATCGTGCTGCGTCGTTCCTTTCCTCTCTCGCGACTTCAACTGTCTCTTCGTCAGTCCTCTGTTCTTCTCTGTGAGGCTCCGGCGTCTTGACACATGCGTCGTCTCTCGCGTTTGCTACAGTTCCCCCGCATTTTGTCTCGCGTTCTCTCTCTTTTGTCGCTTTTTCTTTTGCTCTGTCCCCTTCACATCTGCATCTGCTGTGACAAGACGCGCCTTCGCAGAGACGATCGACAAGAGCAGCCACAGCATACAGAGGGCTGTCCTGCCGACAGAGCGACGAATCGCGAGCCACACATGCGCGCGAACACGACAGAAGTCTAAGCTCATCGCGTGCAGTCTTGAAGTCTTCGCCTCTCTTCCTCTCGCATGCAGACTGAGGATCTTCACTTTTCTTCTGGAAGGCGAGAGCCTGACCGAAAAACCCGGGGGCTGCCTGTCGTTCGCTGGAGTCGCGCTCAGGTACTCCCGAAGACGTGGAAGAATCGCGAGAAAAGTAATTCATATCGCGAGTGTCGAAAATACAAAAGTCGATGCCTCCAAAGGTTTGAACTGCGTTTTCGAGAAGCATGGGGTACTGCAGGAGTTCCTCATACGTTGCCACCAAAACCTGGGGCGCCCCAATCGAATTTTTCCTCCCACCTTCCCCGCCTGAAAGAGCGGTCTCCCCGAAAGCGCCAGAGCCTGGTCTCGCTTCTTCTCCTGTCTCCTCCTTGTTCGCCCCGCAGTTATCCTGTTCGTCCCCCCCGCCTTCTCCCGGGTCTCCGAGACCATCGTTTCCACGCCTCATTCCGCCATTCGCTCTGCTTCCTTTGGCGTCGGCGTTGTGGGCGCAGTTGGCTGAAAGGACGTCTGGACTTTCTCGAGCTTCCTGGTTCACCTCTTCTCCAGAGGCACTCCTGCAGAGAGATGAGGCACCCAAGGCGTGTCTCAAGAGAAGTCGCAGACGGAGAGAAGGCGCCCACTTGCGGCAGATGCGCATCCACCGTCGCATGCGGGGAGGAAGCGCGAGAAGCGAGGATGCCGAAGAGGCCGAAGAGTGGCGAGAAGCAAACGGAAAAGGACCCTCTACGGAACTCTCTTGTGGCGACCTGAGCACGTTTCTGCTCGAAGAAACGACCAACAACGCAGGTCGCCGAAAAACTCCCATCTGAAAGGCGAGCGACAAAAGCATCGCTGCCTGCACAGACGAACCCTGAAAGGAAAGCGAACAGAGAAAAAACGAACCAGTCGTAGGCAGCATGACGCAAGCGCTCTTTCAGGCCAGACGAGAAACACAGTTCTAAGTTCCGGGAAATGATCCAGAGACGTTTGAACCATCCAACGATTTATGCAAAGGGGCAAAGATTCAAAGATGCGTGCGCACAATTCTAGGCAAAGGCGAATTCCCTCATATAATATATATATATATATATATATATATATATGCATATAAAGAGATGACACGCACACGTGCATATCTACACCCACACACACGTACATACCCCCCGGACATGAATATATATATATATATATATAAATGAATCTATATACAGCAAGAAATACAGATAAATCACACATCGGAGTGCACAAACACACGCATTAAAAAATTGTCATATATATATATATATATATATATATATATATATATGAACATAACACATGTTCGAATTACCATTCCTGCTTCATCTGCGAGGATGAACCCGCCGAGAGTGCCAGAGAGAGCCATGTTGACGGAGCCGCAGAGAAGCGACATCCAATGTAGACCTGCGAACGCGAAAGAAGTTAAGAGATCCCCGAGTGTCTGTGTTGTGTTTATCACGCCTGATACAATGGTCCTGACCATACCCGCGTCTGATTACCTTCGGCTCGTTAATGAGAGCGAAAAAAAGAAGCATTCCACACCTGACGCGTAACTGGTAAAAGAATGAATAAAAACGAATACAAAAGGTCCAGTCCGAACAACTAGCTCTCTTAGGACAGCAGTCCTGTTCACACGAGAGTCTCAGCAGTTTTCTCGAGTACAAACGATTGTTAATAGCAATTCACATGGCATTCCTGGAATCTGTCTCGCGTGAAATTACCTTCATAGGGGTGATTAAAGTAATTCACAAACGCATGCGCACGACATATATCCCTGTTCGGTGTCTCGTCTCTAGGCTTTCGCAGCCACCGATGGAACATGCGCAACATGCCTGGGATACTGCGCACAGAGAGGTGCCCAAAAGAGAGTGTGAAAAAGATTGACGCCATCAGACCCTGTAGTCCGCCACTGATTTCACTGCAGGAGTCCAGAGGGTGAATGTCCACCAAATGGAGAGCCTTCTGCGAAAGGAAGGGGCAAGAGTGCGGAGAAGAGGAGCTGACCTGCGAGTTGATAGGGGAACATTTGGAGGCGAAAGAGACTGGCGATGGTGAGTTGGTCCACTTGCGGAACGGAAATGTAGGGAAACCGACTGCAGCAAATTCTCAGGTGCCCGATCTTCCCAGCTGTCTCCCACTCTCGGCTACATCGACACTCAAGACTTTTGACGCCGGGGGCACTGTGCTCCTCTGCAAGCCTATCTTCTTCGTTTCTCTTCTCTTGCTCCTTCCACGCGGTTCCGGCATTTCCCCTTTCCACCTCTGACGGGTGTGAGGCATTCCCTTCGGCTTTCTCTGCAGCTGCGCTTCCGTCCTCTCCGTCAGACGTCAGCTTTTGTCTTGAACGTTTTTTTCCCTCTGCTGTCTGCCGCCCAGTCTCTCTGCTTCCGGCAAGCTGCTTCAGGAGCATCTCTGCGAGAGTTTGGGCAAAAGCGAGGGCATCCTGAGCGTTTGCCAAGCTGTCTTTATCCCTGAGAGATTCTCCGCAACGCTGGGCATTGTGCCTTCCCTCGTGCGTCGTCCTTCCTGCACTCTGGCACATGCACTCAACCTCCAAGTCTTCTTCCCTCTTAGGGATCTGCTGGAGGCGATAAGAGGCGCCTTCCCGCTGGCGCCTCTCATTTGGAAGATTGCGGATGGGAGGGACAGTCTCGTCGAGGTTCTGTTGATCGCTAGACTCTCTTGTCGCCAGGGGAAAGCTGTGAAATTCACTCTTGCCGTCTCCCCTGTCTTGAAAAATCAGGTAAGAGCCTGCGCCTCCCGACTGCGGGGCTCGCCCATCGGGGAAAAGGCGTCGCGGGTGACGGGGATGGAACGAAAACGAGAGGTCTCGAGAGAGCTCGGGAGCGTCCATGGTCGCAAGAAAAAGGAATTCTACAATCCTGCGAGACCGTTCGTACACTTACCAGCAGAGATGCGGACCTCTACACATTGTTAGATGTGCATGTTCACGGGCGGAACTACGCAATGGGGTCTATATGAACACATGCACATGTGGAAGATGAAGAGGGACATCTGCGGGAAAAGATTCTGTAACAGAGTCGGGGGAGATCCAGTCACAGCGGGTTGACAAGTAACTGGTTACTCACGGGACACGTTCCGGCGCTTAGAAGCCAGGTCTTTTGAACGGGACACTAAAAACGTCGATCCTTTGCCGGAACCAGGAACTGCTGAGAAAATTCGGAAGAGGGCCCCTGCCGTACTGGAACGAAATAGCCGCGTTTCTCGACCTGAAAAATTAGCGAGGCGGGTGACGACGTCGAGACCAAAACTGGGCAACTTTTCGATGAAAACTCGTGGCTGGCTGCGCCACACGAAACCGGTAAGGTTGCCTTCCGAGTTTTTTCGCAGGTTCGCACGAAAAACGGGAAAGCGGACAGAATACCACGCAGGGCCTGGCAGAGAAACTCAGCGAGTCGAAGAAGGCGAAGGGCGAGGAACAAAGGTGGGCGTTGCACCGGCGGAGGCCCGAAGACAGATCCCCCGAAGGACGCCAGGTGGTTTGTCTTCTAGCTGGACCGAGAACGGCATAAGCCAAGGAGAGTCGGAAGGAGAAACGAAGAACTCTTTGCCGCGCGGACGACTTCCGGCCTCCTCTCACGGTTGAAAAGTCCGTTTGTGCCATTCATGCTTTCGATTCACACGGAATGCAGCCATGTGCAATCCGAGCAACACCCCCCGTGCAGTGTACGAACACTGCGCATGCAGGGAAAAGTGAGTTTCGGGTGCAGCTCTAGACGAGACGCTGCTTCGTGATATGCTCGCTCGGGCTGACGATTTCGCGTTCAGAAAAGAATCTTTCTCTGAGTCGTTAAATTCCTTCTCTGCCGTTTCGCCGATCCTACTTCAGTTGGGGAGAATGGGGCGATGGGGAAGAGTTTGGTTTCTCACGTTGCATGCAGGTGGTAAAGCGCACGAAACCATGGCCATTTTCAGCATTTGGCCAGTTTGTGACGCGTCATTGTTCGCCTAGGCGATTCAAAGCAGTTCCTTCGGGAGGAAGTCGCGAAGCGACTCCAGGAATCAACGTTCAGAGGGATGTCTGCGACAAGCCGTGGGCAGGCAACGAAACCTTCCAGTCTTGGGGTCTCGACTTCCCTGGTGTCATCGGAGCCGTTTGTGCCTCCGAAGAGAGGAAACGCAGGCATTTGCCAGTCGTGTGCTGAACCTATTTTCGTTTCCGCGCAGAAGAACTCGCAACTGTTCTTTCTGGTGATGGAGAGCCTGACTTTTCCAGACTACGAACCTGAACGAGCAACCGACTGCAGTGGCGACGCATACGGCAGGAAGTCTGCGAGTTTCGCAAATTGGAAGCATTTCAACCACTCTGTATCGCTTCATTCATCCATACACAACTGCTTCTTCAAAATACGTGTGTAAGCGTATGTGTATGCCTGTTCAGTGCATGGAGGTAGGCATGCTTCTGTTCGCGGCTTGTGTGCACATCTGTATGCGTTTGTTTTCTCTCATGTCCTTTCCTGCAAAAAGATAAATCGACAATCTCCATTTTAACCTCTTGACTTCCGCACTTTCGCCGTTCCTGGAAGGTCTTGGTGACACCCTTTCCTTTTCGTTCAAGCCCTGCTCCATTTCTGTCATTTTAAAAGTCTTTCGGCCATTTTTTCTGTCAATCGGTGCCCTTTTCCGTTTTCCATCGTAAAAACGAAGCCTTTCCCCACGATTTACCGCCGTTACTCCCCGCTAATCAAGGGTTCTTTACCCCCAGCCCTGTCAGTACCACCGAACTAGAGAGAGTGCGGAAAACGGAGAAACACCGTGTCTGAGCGACTGTTTTCGCTGGCATCTTCCGTTACCCCGCTCTCTCCTCTTCTTGAGAAGATGGCGCTCACTGAGGCCGAGAAGGCGTTTCCGAGCGCCATGGAGGTTTCGGGCGAGAAGGCCGGGATAGAGGCGCATGCATTTGCGGACTCCACTGACAACGACTCGTCCTCTGAGCAGTCGCGAGACGAGCGCGAGAGTCTGCTGCGTCATCCACGAGCCTTGACCTCCACTGTCGCGTTGTCGGCGAGCGTTCCTGACTCCGAGAACTCCTTCAAAGATAGCGAAACCGCTCTGGAAGAAGGGAACGCCTACACGAGCGCTTTGCTCGATCCCGAAGACAGCTACGACCCGACGAAGAAAGAGGCAAAGGAGACAAAGGGAGACACAAAGAGCGAGACGAAGAAAGAGCCAGAGGGAGAAACAAAGGGAGATAGAGAGACAGACGCAGTTGGGGAGGAGCGAGAGTTCCAAGAGTCTCAACAGTCGCCAGTTGCGGCGGCGTGTGTGGAGGTGATCGCAGCGATGAAGGAAGATGAGTTTTTTGCGGAAGCGAGCAGGCTGATTCGCCGAGAGAGGTTCAGATACCTCGAGGGTATCAGAATGATGAAGGAAGACCATTCGTACCTGGATTTGGCCGATGAAGACAACGGCGCACCTTCAAAGCTCGTCGCCCTCATGGACGCTCTCGCTCAAAGCTGCGTGCAGTATTCTTCCCCAGGTTTTGAGTAACTTCTGTCTCCAGCCTCGTTGTCTCGCGAGGCTTTCAGGATTGGAGAGGCGGCGAAGCACGCTTCCGTTTCCGAAGGGCAACTTTAGGTTACGGAGGTTCTTTCTAGTCTCCACAGGCGGAGATGAGTGGTCTCTTGCGTGTCTGTCTGTGGGCGAAGGACGCAGCGTTCTCGTATCCTTTGAACTGTGTCGTGGGTGGGGAGGCTCGGTTGCCTGGCGCTAACAGAACGTGGTTTCTGGTGAGGCGCCCGGGGAAACGGGCGAGACACGTCGTGGGATTCTCGGCTTAGAACAGACAGGCGCAAGCAACGCGCACTCGCCAGCCGACACCCACCGGAAATAGGGAGCCTTCGTGGACACAGCGTGGCAGGTGGCAGTGCAGTCCTCTGTCACTTCCCCGATGGCGTTTCATTGTTTGAAAATGTGTCTTCAGGCGGCAAATTCTGCCGCGAAGAAGTGCGAATCAATTGCATGCGGTTTTGGCGTCAGTTCCCGTCGCGTGTGCAGCAGAGTTCGCGTTCCCTCGGGTGTTATACGAAGCAAAGGAGTAAATGTCTTTTGGTTTTCCCGTTTGGGCGACGGCGGGGAGCGGAAATAGGGGTAAACGCTGCACACAGCTTTGTTCTGGAAATTTTGTTGTCGACTTGGGGAACGTTCTGTCGAGCTTGGAGGTCAGTGACTTTTTTTTAGTGGCGTACGCACTTCTGCATTTGCATAGAACGGGGGCTTTCCACCTTCGTTCAAAGCCAGTTGTGTTGCGCTCCCTGTTCCCGTCTTGTCGTCTGTCATCGACGCCTTGACTCAAGGTTCGATGTCAGTACGCGTGGCCTGTGAGCTGATCTGGAGAGTTTCTGAGAGCCGAAGCTCTTTTGTGGCGTCAAAAACCAGCAGACTTGGTCCCTCATTTGGTTTCTTAGGGCCTCAGACGCTTCAATGTAATTCACTTGATCACTCCCCCCGGGCTGTCCGAAACTCCCACAGTAAGATGCTTGGTTTTAGCGAGAATCTGGCAAACGCTCACTGAAACCTAGCTAAAAAGTGACCAGTGGAGTGGTCACCTACTGTGGCACTGCTGAAGAGCGACTATGAGCTTCAAGCCAAAATAAAGAAACATTCTTGGAAGAAATGAGGATCTGCCACTGTCGATAACAAAATTTTATCGAGAGCACGAAGTTTCAGAGGGAACAGCTCCCAGGCGAGTGGGGCCAGCGATTGCTCTGAAATAGAACCATCCAGAACACCTTCCTCACCAAACTACGTGTTGTGAAGTGACCTCTACCACTAGTCATCTGCTGCATCTACGGCGCAACGACTATCCTCCTGAATTAATTTTCATGTGCACTTACCTGCAAATTTAAAGTCGCCCGTGCAAACAAGGAGCGCTTCGGGTTCCTCGACTACTTGCGCCCCCCCTGGTGGCACCAGTGGTCAACCAGGGGTGCATGCCTCTCGAGAAGAAACGGCAAGGATGCCTTATTTCGAAAGTGCTACAAAACAAATATCCGTCCGATGGATTTGTATATTTTTGAGTGTACATCGGCGTCGCCGTAACAAATCCACAGCGGAGCTTGTCAGCGAAGAGCTCGCTTTCAACGTCTGCTCGTGACAGCTCGTACGCTCCCTCAGCGCGCCTGTGTTGCCTCTGCCTCCTCAACCTAGCTTCGAAGATTCTCAGCTGTGAACGAGGGTTCCTCCGGTCGTGTTTCCTACTTCACAGAAGCGCACCATCCGCTTAACGGGTCACCTGCGTACAACGTGTGACTTCAGCGGGATCGTTGGCCAGTGCGAGTTCCTAACCGTAACGCCGGCAGACGTGCATCCTCGCCTCCCAGAAGCAACAAACCACATCACGCTTGTTGAAAGCATCAATACCAGTGCCACTAATTCCGCATAAATACATGCCATCCCTCTTACAGCTCTCACCTCTCTCACACTCCACTAGTGGCCTGTATAGCAAACACGCTCATCTCGTGTATCCAACGTAGCTCCCTACAAGCACCCTGTCTACCTAAACGTTCTAATCACACTGCCTACCTACCATTGCATTTTACTAACACTGCCTACCTACCTTACCGTTCTACTCACACTGTCTACCTACCACCGCGTTTGACTCACTCCGCCTATCCCAGCGTCCTCCTCAAACTGTCTACCTTTCTACACGTTCCTCGCATATTGTCTTACCACAATTGCGTCCCGCTTCGAGTGACCTTCCCCCGTAAACAACGTGTTCAACTACGTATTTTACGAGGCTAGGCCTCGGTTTGCTCCAGTCGCTCCCCACCCAACCTGGTGTGCGCCACCCAAGAAACTTGCCCCTGTACAGCGTCAGCGCCCACTTCTTTGACGTTTTCTTTGCTAACGTGCCCGTTTGCTAACGTGCCCGTTTCCTAAGCCTTGCCGTGGTGTAGTTACACAGATTGACTTGTAATCCTCGCTTCTTCACGGGACACCGCGACGTCTCTTCGCTGAAAGCTCATGTTCGAGATACGCCATTCTGACAGGTACCAGACATTCGGCGTGATTTACTCTGTGTAGCGTGAATCTGTTACTTCTGCTCAAGCAATGACGACGAAAAGCGTCCTCTAGTGCCCATCCAACATCTGGAACGGCATTATCGCATGGTGCTTCGGATAATAATGCTCACTCTATCAGCGGTCGTGTTCTGCAGTGACCCACCAGACCCAAGGTGATGGATCCTCGGGCAGCTTGTCTGAGACACCTGTAGAGGCTGACATGACAACCGCATGGAATCTTCCACTGTGTACACACACCGATTCTCAGAAAACCAGCACAGGCCGTTGACTTGTACATTGAGAACGCACGCGAAATTTTAACTACGGAGCAATCACACGGACACGCTATCTGGCTCAGGCAACACACACACGCTTGCCAACATACCGACCACCGGTCTGTACTCTTTGGACGGTATCGTTCCCCGGTGGTCTCCGACTCCACAAAGTACGTGCTTCTGTCAGTGATGTTAGCTTATTTCTGGTTCTCAAAGTGAACTGATGGACATAAAAGAAAGGGCCAACACGGCATGGAGTTCTTCAATGGCAGCTCGTCGTCTCGTTTCAAACCGAATTTTCTACACGTCGATAGCCCTCATCTGATGTATTGTCGTTCCTGTCGCGTGTCTTACCACACCCTTTATTTAGAGCTGCGCACTGACTTGGTCCTGAGAAACTGGACGAGTGTGGAGGCGTGCTGGTGAGTGCAAGGCGGGAGGTGTACCGGTGCTGACCGGCCGTGCACTGGCAAAATGACAGAGACAAGCTACTGGTGTGCGCACCTTTCCGTGGCTTGTCTTAAAACCGACCGGTGTGTGTTTCACGCGGAGACTGTAACCACAGTTAACCGTTCCCCTCTTCGAATTGCTCTTGAACTTATGCGGTGATGCCGCTAGAAAGCAGTAGTCACGTGTATTTCCTCGAGTCTGATCGAGAAAGGCAGAATGAAGCTCTTCTTCAAGCTGGTGCTCGCAGGGGTCTCCTCGATCTTTGCTGCCCAGTGCCTCGCTGGTGCGGTCGCCGCACGTGCGGGAATGCCGGAGATCACTATTCGTGAAGAAGAGGAGGAGCTTTTTCCGTCGCTAGATGATGTCCTTGACACTTCCCCATTCCCAGCCAGACTTTGGATGGGCCCCGGTGAGAAGCAAGCCACAGAGAGCCACACTCCGGCGACAATTCCAACGGCGTACAAGTCTACACCGGGACTTTCTGCGACAGTCACGGGAGGCGAGGACGGGTCCGCGAAAATGGTCGGGATGGACGTTGCGAAGAAGCCGGTGAAAGTGTCAGTGAAGAAGGAAGAGGAGAATAAAGATGTAGAAGCGAATGAGGATGGGTGGGATTATATTGTCAGCAAGGGCGTACCGGGGAAGATACCTGCCACGGTCATGGACGAGGCAAGAAAGGCCGATGTTGTGGCCGATGGGGAGGCGAAACCTGCTATGAGAGAGGCACAAGAGAGGAGGAAACCCTGGGAGACACAAGAGGAAAAGATACTTGTTTTGCCAAAGGTGCAGAGGATACTTGCTTTGCCAAAGGAAGAGAAGAAACACGTTTCGACAGCAAAAGGGGAGGAACCATTTTCCTCAAAGGAAGAGGAAAGACATGTATTGCTAAACGGCGAGGAGAGGAAACCTGTTGTACCAAGAGCAGGGAGGGAGCAGCCTGCTGTTCCGCGGCAGGAAGAACAGAAACTTGTTTTGCAAAAGACAGAGAGGAAACCAGTTTTGCCAGAGGAAGACCAGAAACCGGTTTTACCAGAAACAGGGGCGAAACATGTTTTACCGGAAATAGCGACCAAATCCACTTTGACGCAGAAAGAGGTGACAAAACCCGTTGAAACAAGACAGGACATGAGGGGGACCGCTGGTTCTATGGAAGAGAAGAAGCCTGTTTTGCCCGGAGAAGGGAAGAGACATGTCTTGCCAAAAGACGAGACGAAACCTGCATTGACGGAGGAAAAGAGAACGAAACCCGTTGAACCAAGAAAGGAGATGGAGAGCCCCGCTCGCCCCATGGAAGAGGAGAAGCCTGTTTTACCCGGAGAAGGGGAGAGACATGTTTTGCCAAAGGACGAGAGGAAACCTGCATTGACGGATGAAAAGAGAACGAAACCCGGTGGACCACGAACGGAGATGGAGAGGCCCGCTGCTGGTTCTATGGAGAAGGACAAGCTTGTTTTGCCCGGAGAAGGGGAGGGACATGTTTTGCCAAAGCACGAGACGAAACCTGCATTGACGGATGAAAAGAGAACGAAACCCGGTGGACCACGAACGGAGATGGAGAGGCCCGCTGCTGGTTCTATGGAGAAGGAGAAGCCTGTTTTGCCCGGAGAAGGGGAGGGACATGTTTTGCCAAAGCACGAGACGAAACCTGCATTGACGGATGAAAAGAGAACGAAACCCGGTGGACCACGAACGGAGATGGAGAGGCCCGCTGCTGGTTCTATGGAGAAGGACAAGCTTGTTTTGCCCGGAGAAGGGGAGGGACATGTTTTGCCAAAGCACGAGACGAAACCTGCATTGACGGATGAAAAGAGAACGAAACCCGGTGGACCACGAACGGAGATGGAGAGGCCCGCTGCTGGTTCTATGGAGAAGGACAAGCTTGTTTTGCCCGGAGAAGGGGAGGGACATGTTTTGCCAAAGCACGAGACGAAACCTGCATTGACGGATGAAAAGAGAACGAAACCCGGTGGACCACGAACGGAGATGGAGAGGCCCGCTGCTGGTTCTATGGAGAAGGACAAGCTTGTTTTGCCCGGAGAAGGGGAGGGACATGTTTTGCCAAAGCACGAGACGAAACCTGCATTGACGGAGGAAGGGAGGACGGAACCCATTGAACCACGAAAGGCGATGGAGAGGCCCGCTGGTGCGATGGAAAAGACGAAGCCTGTTTTGCCCGGAGAAGGGGAGAGACATGTATTGCCAAAGGCCGAGACGAAAACTGCATTGACGGAGGAAGAGAGGACGGAACCCGGTGGACCAAGAATGGCGATGGAGAGGCCCGCTGCTGGTTCTATGGAAAAGAAGAAGCCTGTTTCACCCGGAGAAGGGGAGGGACATGTTTTGCCAAAGCACGAGACGAAACCTGCATTGACGGATGAAAAGAGAACGAAACCCGGTGGACCACGAACGGAGATGGAGAGGCCCGCTGCTGGTTCTATGGAGAAGGACAAGCTTGTTTTGCCCGGAGAAGGGGAGAGACATGTTTTGCCAAAGCACGAGAGGAAACCTGCATTGACGGATGAAAAGAGAACGAAACCCGGTGGACCACCAACGGAGATGGAGAGGCCCGCTGCTGGTTCTATGGAAAAGGACAAGCTTGTTTTGCCCGGAGAAGGGGAGAGACATGTTTTGCCAAAGGACGAGACGAAACCTGCATTGACTGAGGAAAAGAGAACGAAACCCGGTGGACCACGAACGGAGATGGAGAGGCCCGCTGCTGGTTCTATGGAAAAGGAGAAGCCTGTTTTGCCCGGAGAAGGGGAGAGACACGCTTCGCCAAAGGACGAGATGAAACCTGCATTGACGGATGAAAAGAGAACGAAACCCGGTGGACCAAGAAAGGAGATGGAGAGGCCCGCTGCTGGTTCTATGGAGAAGGAGAAGCCTGTTTTGCCCGGAGAAGGGGAGAGACATGTTTTGCCAAAGGACGAGCAGAAAGCCGCATTGACGCAGAAGGAGGTGACGAATCCCGTTGAACCAAGAAAGGAGATGGAGAGGCCCGCTGCGCCCATAGAAGGGGAGAAGGGTGTTGTGTCAAGTGAAGAGGAGAAGCCTGTTTCGCCAAAGGAAGCGACGAGACGGATTCTGCCAAAGGAAGGGAAAGAGAGTCTTGGTACTCGGAAGGAGGAGGTGAAGCCGATTGTGCGAAGGGCAAAGAGGGGGAGACGGATTGCACAAAAGGGGAAGGAGAAACAAATTGCACCGAAGGAGGGGAAGAAACCCGCTGTACCAAAGGAGGGTGAGGAAAGACCCGCTGAACCAACGGAAGGCGAGGAAAGGCCCGTTGGGCCAAAGGAAGGCGAGGAAAGGCCCGTTGGGCCAAAGGAAGGCGAGGAAAGACCCGTTGTGCCGGACGTAGACAAGGAGAAACCTGTTGTGCCTGAAGGAGACAAGGAGAAACCTGTTGTGCCGGAAGGAGACAAGGATCACCCTGCTCTGCCAGAGCAGGATGAGGAGAAACACGCTACATGGGAGAAAGAAATGATCCCTGGTGTGGGAGACAAGACGGAAGCGTCAGTCCTTGATAGTATAGAAAATGCTGTGCAGAAGGTGTTGGAGAATCTTTTGAAGGCTGCCGCTGGCGAGCTTCAGCCTGCAGAGGCCGAAGAGGCAAGACTTCTCGTCGCAGACTTGAAAGCCGTTGTTGACACCGCCGAGCAGGTGCGTGTTGAAGGCGAAGCATTTTTTCGCGCATCTGTTGATTTGTATGAAGCCGTGAAGAATCTGAGAGACTCTGAAGAGAAACTGCGGCCCCTCACGAAGGGAGAACTGGTCGATGTGGTTCGCCAGTTCCTGGCAACACAGATTTTTGTGCAAGATCGAGCCAGTGCGTTTCTACGGGTTTTCGAACGTCTTGCAGAATTGCTTGCTGCAGAGCAGATGAAGGCGGTGTTTGCAATGGTGGAGGAAGGCGTTTCGTCAAGTGAACGGGTAGCCAGAGTCGCGGGAGAACTCGTGCCGATGATGAAGAAAGACAGGGAACGGCGGTACGGCGACCTGGTGGCTGTCACTTCGTGGTTTATGCGCCGTATGGAACACATATAAGGCATTAGAAAACAGCATTTTGTTCTGGAGAAGGCTCACACACCCTGTAAATGGACGAAACGGTTTCTCGGCATGAGACGCCGTTCGCGGGTAGGTTAAAGGAAGGAAGGTGTGAATGTGTCCATCCGGCGCCTAGTCTGTGTGCGTTCTGCTGACTTTAGTGATGTGAAGGCGATGTGCGAAGTTCCACGCATGTGTCGCGTAAGGGCATTCGAAGAGTGTGACAGTGAGCGGAAGACAAAATTCGCAGAGTATGGCCATGTGCGCCTACGAGGAAACTAGTAGAGTAGGGCCGTGTGGCCGGTGCACCAGAAGGTGAACGCCGAAGCTGGGCAAGCTGCCCGGATAGGAATAATTGTTTTGTCAGTAGATGCCGCCGTTTCCTGTCAAGGTCCGAAGCACAAGAAGTGATGATCACGTTGGATGTGGACAAGCACATAAACAACAGCAAAGGGTGCTTGAGAGCATCTGCCGTGGCAAGTAGTGATTGCGTTGTAAATGTGCAATGGACAGCAGACTTGACGGCTTCACATCCGCGATTTTGGAGACCGCTGTGTCGGTGGCTCTTTCTAAAAAGAAAGTCGCAAAAGCGTAGGCTATAACCTTAGCCACGGCAAGAGGCGAGGGACAGAGCATCCAGTAGAAAAACTGGAGCGAGCGCATATGAGGAATGCGAGAGAGAGAACAGTAGGTTTCGGAATCGGCAACGGCTTTGGCAGCGGCGAAAGCCAGAAACAATTGAAATTCGATTATTTTCCCAGGGAAACATGGAGAGGTGCAGGTAAATACTCGCGTGAATGGTACGTGAGCAAGCGGGAGCTCCTTGTGGAGCAGACGAGGCCTTGAACGGATATAGGTGTGCTCGAAGGGGAGGAGGGTCTTCCGTGTGGACATTATGTCTTTTCAGTGTTTTTTGAAGAAGGAAACCCAGCGCAGTGAGTGGACGATTGACCTATCCGTGGTAGGGTGGAGATGCATCTGTCGACTTCAGTCATGCTCGCTGGTAGTCGTTGTGGAGGAAAGTGAATCGTTCTCGTGCGAATGGTGGTCGCTGTTCCCGAGACACAAAGTTGTCTCGGCTTGCCTTCTTGTGTGCGAACTGTTTAGATAAAAACAGTTAGAATTGAAACGCTTTCATTGCTACGGCGTCGCCCTTGGTGCGGGACGGCTCCCACGCACGGCTGTATTGCACATGAACTTTAGAAGAAGAAAGTGTGCCTCACTGTTAGTATCGAAAGTAGCTTTTTCCGACGGCGGTTGATCTCCAGGTACCAGGAGGGGAAAGAGTCGCGAGCTGTTGAGTCAGTGACAGGTAGGGGCACGCACGACTTTGGCAAAGCGAAGTTGCAGACGAAGAGGAAAAACAGAGACCCCTCCTGCTGAGATTACTGCGTTGCGCGCCGCGCCCTGCGTTGTATTGGCGTTAACGAGTTCCGAAGAACTCGACACAACTTGTATCTTTTATGTGAGGGACTAATTCGCTGGTTACCGTGGGAGTTTTCCACAAAATGCTGTCACACGGAGGCGGCATACGAGCCCCAGACACGTCCTTGAACTGCCTACTTTCCATCCTGCAGGGGAGAGCTTGCGCGAACATTTCCACGCTGATTCCGACTCCACTTTATTTGTGAAGAGATACGGCTAGAGAGAATGTTGTGCGATTTACGTGTAAGCACCGCTCTGTACGGCTGCTGAGCTGTAGAAACGCAGGCCGATACCCCACTTAACTAGAGGCCTCTGTGTCATTGAGGAATCGGATGTGAAGCGATTTATTGATTTCGAAACATCTCTATAGCTGCCTGACTGCTGCAGCAAGAAGTTCCTCCAGCGAATGTAACATCCTTGAAATCGAGAAAGTTCTTTGTCAACTCGTGAAACGACCCAACCCCTCCAGCGTAGCGCCGGATGGTGCAATCGGCCTTTTCAGCTAATTTGGGTACGGCAACTAAGCCAGTGCGTTTGGAAAACAGGGTATGCGTATCAAAACCAAATGTACAAACCGAACCGTGGACAGCTGAAATCTCTCTTTCGTATCCGGAAGTTCCGGAACCTTGTCCTCTGGAGAGACTGGAGTGATTAGGCGGGAACGAGGTGCTTGGCTCGAGTACGCGCTCGGCAAATAGGACACTCCAGCCGGTTCTTTAGCTGCTCTGTCCAGCAACCCTGTAACGCGAGGAAAAAGCAAAAGCATTCGAAGGAGCAAAGTGAGGCGCGCAAACCATTGAGATTACGAAGGAGTTATGGTTTTGGGCTCGTGAGTGTCTCTCAATAACTGGCTGAGTGCTTGTACGATCGCTGACCGGAAACAAGAGACCAACACGGTTGGAATCAAAGGGTGCAGCAAACAGCTTCCTATGAGCGCAGATCAGACCAAGACAACAGCATCTCGAAAGGCAGCTGGCGCACCACAACGTACTGGCGTTGCCGTGAGATCTCCATTATCCCAGACACGAAGGTGGCGGAGAGCGAAAGTCCGCGCCCGTTACGGCAAAGAAACACCACAAATTCGACGGACAAAGGAACCAAAGTGAACTGACAGCGGGGTAGCCTCATGCGTCCAGTGTCCATAAGGCAGTCCTAGACAAGGAAATTCGAAGAAGGCGAATCCGCGTATGGCACCACGAATGTAGCAGACTGTCTATCGTTTTGCCTCCGCAGCAGAATGGAGCATAGCACGAGACCCGAAAACAGCGTTTTTACCGTGGTTTTTTCGCACCCTGAGGAGACGGTAAAACGGGATTATCTTTTGCTTACCAGGCAGAATTCATGCCCGCAGTTGATATCTTTTGCTTACCAGGCAGAATTCATGCCCGCAGTTGAGAGAACGATGGAGAGGCATGTCGTCTCTGCAAATAAGGCACATGGCAATCTTTCCGTTACACCCTTCACTCGCGGGCTTCACAAGACTTCCTCTCTCAGGCCTCCGCTCCTCGCCGTGCGGCTCCTCCCCTTGGTCCTTCGCGTCGCCCTCGATGCGACTTTTCTTCGTCGGCCGGCGCGTCTCGTCTTCTGCGTTCTCCTTTTCTTCCTCGGACTCTCCGGCAACGGTGATGAAAACACCGCGCTTCCCAACCACCAGCGACCCAGAGGCTTCCGGCGTTCCAGCCCCGGTTCGCGCTGTCACATGCTCAACTGTTTCTCCCGCTTCGCTCTTGTTCTGCCCCGGCAACGGTTCTGTCTGATTCTGAGTTTCGAGACTCTGTCGCTGCACAAGTTGCCAGCGCTTCTCCACTGACGCATGCAGATCTCTCTGGTACGCCGCAGGGACAAAGCGAGAAATCACAGTGTCGACAACCTCCTTTTTCGCTTGCAACGTCGAAGGACCTTCCGAGCGCGCGCGCCTGTCCGAGGCCAGGGAGGCCGCATGCAGTTTGACTGGAAGCGGCAGAAGCAGATCTTGGAGGCGGCTCACCACCTCTCGGTAGCCTTTCTTGGCTTGCAGGGGCTCTTTGCCGCGGATGCTCCCAAGCTGGCGCATGCAGATGCAGAACGTGAAGAACTTGTTCTCCGAGGCCAACCCTCCAGCTGCCTTCTCTTCCTCCGTAAACAATAGCTGGACCTGGCGAACGAGATCCGCTGCAGCTTTAGTTTCTTTTTCTTTCTTGCTCTGAAACGCCCCGCCGCAAGCGCTCTTCGTGCTTCCGGCCTTCTGTTCCCGTTCCCTCCCAAGCGCAGCCTTCTCCGCGACGCCTTCGCTTTCTCCCTGGGGCCTCCACTCGCGTTTCGTTTCGTCCGTGATGCGCGCCCAGTCCGACGTCCCCGCGGCCTCTCGTAGCTCGTCTTCCTCGTTCGAGAAGGCCACAGTACTCGACTGTGCTTCCAGATCTGCAAGCGACAACACACGCTCCGCCTTCCCTTTGTCGCGCTTCTTCTTCCCTTCCTCCCGGAAAGGCTTTCTCCCTGTCGACAGCAGGACCGCCTCGCGAGCCCGGCGCCGATCAGCCGCCACTTGCTCGGCACACACTAGCTCTTTCGTTTCTTCGCAGTTGCGGCGCTCCCCAAAAGTCACCTCTTTTTTCTCGAATCCCCAGGCGTCTGCAAAGGACTGCCGGTCAGAAACCGCGCGACCCGAGACAGACGCACTCGACGATCCCTGCACGCACAGCCGTGTCTCCTCTGGCCTCCACGCATGCGAGACAGGCGAGGAGGCGTCGGGGGACGAAGGCAAGGGCAACCGGCTGCGGTCTGTCTCCGCATGCGGTGGAGAGTCACCGACATCGGAGACAAAGCAGGAGAGCGCGCCTGCACTTGGGCTTCTATTCATCTTTGCGAGAGCGTGGTGAAGCAGCGCAGCGGGGAGACTCGAGAAAAAAGACCGAACTCGAGAGGCGAGAAACTCCAGAGGCGCCGAGGCCGGCGGCAACTCCAGAGACCGGCGCACCCAGCGAGGCAAGTCCTTCTGCAGGTCTGGAGACGAGAAGCTGCAGAGACAGGCGGATAGCCAGAGGCAAGGGCAGCTGATATGGTAAGAAGAAGAGTTGAAGAGCACTCGGAGTAGAGATGCAGACAAAACCATGGGGGAAAGACTGTCGAGTGGAGAGAAACATGGAGGGAAGTAGAGCAGCAATCACAACAGGAGGACGGAAACGAAGTGCGGAAGGAGAAGAGACAGAAAATTGCGTGTACGAGAAACAAAGCCAAAGAGAAACAGTGAGAAGAAGGGAAGAAAGGACAACAGGGTGTGGAGAAACAAAAAAGAAGGAAAGAAGAGACAACGACGAAAGGGGAGAGAGGAAAAAGATGGCAGGGAAGGAAAGCACAAGAGACCGCTGAAAAAAAGCAACGCACGCGTACAGAGACATCGCGGAGACGTCAGCGGCATGACTATTTCTAGCTTTTTCTGTGGTGTACATACGGCGCGATGGGCGTTTTTTGGTGCAGCTCTTCATTCTGTTTGCCGGATCCAGGTTCTTCTGTGTTTCCTGTAAGCGAGGCGACGGTCCTCTTCCCGTATTTCCTCTCACCGTTTATCCAGAAAAACGACGACCCCAAAGTCCTTCGCATGTCGCACAACGCGCCCCACGGCCTACGAATCCCCAATGATATTCAAACAGGCAAGCGCTTCTATCAATTGGAAGAAGCATATTTGTCTCCACGCGTATACAACGCTACAGCTGATGAAACCACGTACACCCCCCCATGAATACATCCTCTTAGATACACCAAAAACGTATACATGTATCCCCCTGCATGCAAACATGTACACAGAGTGATATATATATATATATATATATATATATATATTAGATATGCACGCATGTGATTCTATGTGTTCACGAACTGTGTGATTTTCCTCACTAGGATAGATGCATCGTTTTGTAGCGGTTTGTCTCTGGGAAGATGCCAGTCACTGAAAACAAAGAAAGGTCGATGCTCTCTACCTGATTGACAGCGCGCCGCGCCTCCTGATCGTACCACTGTCGTCCATTGATGAGCACAGGTGCGGTGGTTTCGCCCGTTCCTTGTTCTTTTCCTGTCCGAGAAAAGGCGAAACTCCCCGCAAACGTAAGTCAAAAGCAAACTGTCTCCAAGCTCGCATGAACAAAACAGATGCACGTGAATGCAGGCACCATTTTCGAGTCATAGGGCTCCCCAACAAACCCCCAAGTACGCAAATACATATGCATACACACAGATGCACATGCTTGTGCTCATGTTCATCTATAATATGTTTGATTATGATTAAGCGCGTAGGAGCGAGACGACGGAGGTCGAAGAAAGCGCATTTCAACTCGTGTATTTTACATGGAAGTATCGCCACAAAAAGGTGCAAGAAAGCTGTCTCTGCGTCACTCAAAGGCGCGGAGACGCCTCGAGTTTTGCATGCGCATCGACTTCCAAGAGAAGGCCGTCTCACCGTGCGTCCGCAGACGAGGAAAAACAGGAATGTATTTCTCTCTTCTGCTCCGGTCTTTGCATTCAGGAGGCAGAACGCCCTCCCCCCAAGTAATCTCCACATCTGTCCCTACTTATATGAATAAATGAATACATGCATGCGCACATCTCTGTTCTTAGACTGGTTTTCGCATCTACACCCGCTGACAGGCACCGAGTTGCGCGAGCGTGGAAAGTCTTGGTTGAGAGCCTTTTGCACGTCGATAGCATTTGCGCTGGAGAAGAGGCATCGTTCGTGCACCTGGGAGGAAAGAAAGACGCGTCTCACCTCGACTTGCCCCGCCAGTCTCAGCGACGAGCTTCTGCATGCAGTCGTCCAGCCACATACGCTTCAGCTGGACGCGCGGCTCGAAGAAAGACGCCAAAGGCAAGCCGCAGATGACGACAGCGCGGCAGGCATGGTCCGAGAAGTCGATTCCTGAGCACGCAGAGCGAGCGACAAGGCGAAGCGCAAGACACAGCCCACGAAGAAATGCTAGCTTAGAGGACGCCTAGGACGCACACGTAGGCAAAAGCGGCTGTGAAGACTCACCACTCAAGAGGAAGCATGGGAAACGCGAGTATGTAACACAGAGAACATGGAAAGCAGGAAGGGAGAAGATGGGACGTGAACAGCAAGTGAGCAGATAAACAGGTGAAAATCTCATCAAGAGAAGCATATGAAACTCCGTATGAAGTGAGGCCAGGACCGAGGTAGAAGGCAGGGACGGACGCCTCGCCAGGAATCAAAGAAGAGACACAGAAAGGGAGAACAAGAGGGCAACGTGTCTCAGCAGTGTGGGTTTCTTTGCTTCGAGAGCGACGAGAGTGAGTGAACAGACAGGCGACCGGCTAACGTGAAGCATCACAGGCAAACCTAAGTCAAGCGACAAAGAAGGGGGAAATCGAGGACCGGAAAAGCGACTCGATTACACGTTTCTCGACGTTGCGCCCTCACCTTCTGCAGCTTTCCCCTTGCAGACCGCGAGCAGAACGGCGCCTGTCTTCGTCCCTCCCAAATGGCCTGTGCCCCCGCGAGCATCTCTGCTGCTGGAGGCGTCGGCCTCCACCGCCTCCTGCACCGAACGCTGAAAAGCCACGAGAAGGTCGGGCATGTCGCGCGAATTCGCAGGCTCCACGAAAACGTCTTTCGCGCCTTGCAAAGCTCCAAAAATCGACCCTGGCGAAGACCCAGAAGAGGACGGAGGCAACGGACGAGAGGCAGACGCAGGCTTCGAAGCGGGGAATCCGAAAAAAGCAGGAGACCGAGAAGAAGACGAAGACGAGGAAGAAACCGATGAAGATGAAGAAGGAGAAGAGGCAGAAGAAAAGGAAGAAGAAGAGAGGGGCTTCTTCCACTCTGTGATACACGTGTGCATTTGGGCGTAGGAAGCAAAGAAGCAGAGAACGCCGCCGCCGACGAGAGTGCAAATACGCAAGAGAGAGAAGCCGAGCGCGCGCAGATATTCCGGTCGATTCCGATTCTGAACAGGCAAAAAAGGTTCGACACTCGTAGTCTCCTCAAAATTGACAACCAAGACGCACTCATCCAGATGCCTATGCGCCACGGCTACTACAGCGCCCAAGGGGTACTGAAATACCTACTTTCACAAGTACATGTACCGCTCCAGTGCGTAAACAAAGAGACCTATATATATATATATGTATAAATATAAAAATGCATGCACCAAAAAGACACCTGCGCTCAAATATCTTATCTTTTATAGGCATACATCAACCCAAATATGCACACACGAAATCACGCCCACACATACACGCATATATATATATATATATATATATATATATATATATATATATATATATATATGCATGCGCGAGGATTATTAGATTCTTTGAGAGAAGATGAAGCTCCACCTCCAAGATTTGCCTCGAAACGCGGAAGGCGTTGTTTGCCCGAGATACGTGAACGGCGAGGGCAGGCGCTTTTGGGGGTCTCCGTTGTGGTCGCTTTCCTCACCTGAAAGGTGGAAAGCAGCGTTTCCATTTGGCTGTCCTTTGTCGAGTCTTCTACATACGCGGGCGGCGAGTTAGCCTCTGCCTTGGCGTCTGTTCCCTCTCGGTCCAGCTGTCGGTGGTAGAACTGCAGGTCTTTGTAGCTGCGGAAGTCGTTCCAGACCCGCCTCGAGTCGTTTTGTCTCGTGTCGCTCTCTGCGCTCGTCTCCTCGCCTCCACCGAGAAGCCCCGAGGCGACCGCAGCCGCCGAGAGATTCACTTGGGAGAGCACAGTGGCAAACAACTGAGACGGACCGACAACATGGTCGTTCTCCAGAAAAATCGAAAAGTTTAACCGGCCCGGCGTCCCCAGACGCTGCGCGAGAGGCAGCAGCGGCGCCAGAGTCCCTGCAGGCAGTCGCAAAAACTGGACTAAAACGCCGGTCCTACACAGCCAGCCTGAAACGTCTCTGCAGTCCCCGCAACAAAGAAACTTCGTCTCGAGACTAGGCGAAGAACCTGGTCTCCAGCGAGTCTGCACCATGTGCTAGAACCAGCTGCAAAACCGCGTACTGTAGCGCCAGGTTCACCTCTAGCCTCGAAACCTGGTTCAACTGTAGGCTTAAAACAGGTGAACAGCATCCCTGCATGCAGGAATATCGAGCGCGGAAAACGGCGGAGTCTAAAAGGCCTAGTCCCGAGTCGAAGCGCAGGTCCTTCGACCTTAAGCTCGCCTCGGGTGGAAATGAGGGTAGAAGCGAAACGGATGAAAAAGAAAGAAACACCCAGAACGCGGAAACGCGTCGAGCAGAAGTCGCCCGGTACCGCCGACGCGCAAAAATACGGGGAGGCGAGAGGGCCAGCGTGCAGACACTGCCGGTGATCGGATGCATCACAGCGATTTGACATAATATCTTCAACATGCGTGTAAATGGACCTTGCGCCTCTTTAATATTGACGGTTTGTCTTCGAGGCTAGCAACATGCAACTGCCGGAATGCGTCTCTCTCTGGAACGACCAGACGAGAGAGACTCGTCTCCACACGATGTCAACCACCAACAGAAACAGAAAAGATGCCATGAGAAATCGAAGCCTCACACCAGCAAACGTATCAATCTCTTCAGCTATACTCCCGCACATGGGACTATCTGTGCACAGGCGTATACAAATATATATATATATATATATATATATATGAGTGTACGCATATATGCAATGATAAGTAAATATACATATATATATATATATATATACCTATATGATATATATATATATATATATAAATACGTCTTTAAACATATGTGGCTTTATATCGCGTACACTTAAACTTATTAGTGTCTTTGACGCGAAACAACTTCTGTTTCAGTTCAGATGTCTACATGCATGTCGCGCGCCCGCGTCGCACTATATACGGAGAGTTGCTTCACAAAACAGAAAGACACAGCTTTTCTTCGTTTTCGAAGGTTCGATGGAAACGGTTCGTCAAAGTCTCCTCGCTCACCGGAAGTGCAAATGATCGAGCGCGCGCCTTGCAGCAAAAGCGAGGCAAACGCCGGTGCGGGCGACATGGACCAAAACGCCAGACATCTGAAAAAGACATGCACCAATTACGCGAATGCATGCACACCAACAGACACAAACGTATATATATATATATATACATATATATATATATATATGCATAGATGTGTGTACATAGGATGTCGACACGGAAATAAGACAGAGACAAACGCAGTCGTGGAGGTTTGTATGTCACAGTTTGTCTAGGCGCATATATACGCATACATGTATATGTTGCACATGCACTTGTTAATCATACGAGTCTCAACAGGTACATGTAGACCTATATCTGCTGTTTCATATCTCGAGAGGAAAGCGGAGAGGGGAAGAGACAAGTTGCTCTTCTCTGTTAACACACACGCAGATTTGTTTCGTTTCTTGATTCATGTCGCCTCCCTCGACTTCATCTGCGTCCGGCTTCCGTCTTCTGTCGCTCTCTTCGTTTTTTGCGTTTTTTGCGTTCTCGTTCCCGCTCTCACATTCTCCCTACTTCCTCGTTTTCAGTCCTTTGTTCCTCGGTTGTAGGTCCGCTGTTCTCCCGCGTTCTCTCCTTTCCTCCGTTTCCTCTCTGTGCCTCTGCACGCAAGAGGTTTGCAGAAACTTTGCATGCGCTCACCGCGGCTTGGCTGCAGCGTGGACTTCTGCGTCGCTTTCCTTCGACGCGGTCGCTGCTCGTTTCTTTTTGCTCCATCCGCCTCGCGACTCGCTCTCTGTCTCTCTCTCTCGCTCCTGCTGGTGCCTCTGTGCCGCCTCTTCTCCTTCGTCGTGGAGATACACCCTGTAGCTCGACGCGTTCTGCCATGTCAGGTCTGCATACAGAATCTAGAAAAACAGAAAGGGTACGCAAGACGGCAGGGAGTCAAGCAGCGTTCAAGAGACGCAGACACTCCCGAAGGCAGAGCGAGGCCTACCAACGCGCGGTCGGAACACCGAAGAAGGGGATCTCGACGCGCGAAAACGAGCGGCAAAGCAACTTCCAAAGAGACGCCAAGGCGACAATCCACCCGCAGCCTCAAAACGAGGCCAAGGGAAAGGCAAACACAGAAAAGGAGACTCGAAACGAAACACACCCTCGCGAAACCAAAGAGAACGCATGCCTTGTTACCCACACATATATACATCTATATACATCTCTCCGCGTGGACCCTATAGATATGCATGTAGTTATATGCTGGCCTCTGTATTGTACGTGCGTATTAATACACGAATACAGAGTGAGACACATAGCACTATCTGCACCTATTCCTCTATACATTTATACACCAATTCAAATATATATATATATATGTATATATATGTATATATATATATATATGTGTATATGCATGTGTGGCTCCTCAGCATATGTTCACCAGCACAAAAGGTCCGTTGGTGGTGACGGATATGATAATTTGCTAATACGCTGGGTCTGTGAGCCGTCCGATCTCCTGTTCTCGAAAGAACAATTCCTGAATCTGCCTCTTCCTTTTTCTACTTCATGGTCGAACTTCACCGACGGTTGTGAATCGGAACTCCACCTATACGCATATACGTATCCATCTATCTATCTATTTCTATCAATCTCTTTCAATCTATGTCTCTATCTATCAATCTATTTCTATCAATCTGTTTCTATCTATCTTTGTATATAAAGTCTTTATATTATGCCTCTACGCCTATGGGTATTAACAGGAGAGCTCATCTAAGAAAACGAATAACTGTAATGTAACGCGAATGATACACTGTCGCGGAGAGCCTTGTAGCGACGAAAATTACTCTAGCGATGTTCTACGAAACCGGCGAAAGAGTTCGGTTTTTAGCTTCACATGCGTGCATGCAAATCCATACATTGAAAATCCGGCGAAGATTGTCGAGGCTGTTCACATGCTTCTCAATGTGTGCCTCGGTTTCGGCGCCTTCGTCTTGCAGCGCTTGCATGCACGCAGCAAGCAATCTGTCCAGCAACGGTTTGCCTGGCCACAAGCATGCAGAAAAAAGAGGAACAGCATACAAGCACAGCAGAGATCGAGAAAGCGAAGACCAGGCACAGAGGAAAATGGAAACGATATCGTCACCGAAAACGAGCAGCGGAAACGGTAGGTGAGAGGCGACAGCGCAGAAAAGGAGAAATAAGGAAAGGCGGCGTCCAGGTGAATAAACGCGAGTGCGAAGGACAGAAGGTCCTTCACAGATTCGCATGCACGCAGAAAACAGGAAAGGAAAGACCGACAGAAAGAAGCGACGGGAACGCAGAGTCCTCGCAGCTCAAACGCCTGACGAACGAACTTTGTTGTGCGCCTTTCAAACGCTTGACGGTTCAATGCGCTGAGGGTCAGCTGTGTAGATCAGCGATGCGGATCTGCCCGGTTTGCGTCTACTTCTTTTTATACAGAAAGAAATGTAACGGCACACACAGAGGGGACGTGGAGTGACAAAGAATACGAAAGAGAAGAAGAAGAAGAAGAAGAAGAAAAACAGGGAGAAGGAAGAGCTGGCGAAGAACGAGGAAGAAAAGAAAGAGAGAAAACGCAGGGACAGATAGAGAGAAGAAAGAGAAGAAGACGAAAGGTTTTACTTTGATGACTGACCTCTGGCAGAAAAGAGAGGCGTTGCGTCGTCGATCAAACTTGCAGGCACTTCGGCTTTTCGAGTTCTTGACAAATCGCTGCATGCAGTGAACGCTTCGGTCACTTCCTCCAGAGACAGCAGCGCATGCGGATGGCGCAAATTCTCCGTTGGAGCGCTCAGCTCGAACTGGGAACCAACAAAAGGTTGTGACATTGACAAGTATACACATTATTCTCTAGATGTCTGCTTATGTGCCTATCAATATATGCATACAGAATCTCGTGGAGAGCGAAGGAGATCTTTTGCTGACAAGCTTCTATCTGCAGATATAATTCTTTGCGCGAATGCGCATATGCGTGCATTACTCATGCAGCGGTAGATGCACAGAGAGTTTACAAAGACACACAGATACACGGATGGAGAAGTGGACGAAAACAGAGATGGAAAACAGAGACAGTTGTGTCGATGCATACGCAGACGAGAAGAAAGATGTAAAGAGTTGAAAACGAATAGAGAATACCCAGAGAGACGCACAGTTGGATAGACACACTCGCGCCGACAGAGGTCGACCTATCTGTTTAGATGAACCTACGTATGTAGCGATATACAGAGACAAGAAAACGAAGAGACATGTGAACAAACAGAGACAAATGACCCAATAAATGATGCAGATCGCACAGTTGGCCTTCGTCAGTGTTCGAAGGAGCCTCAAAGATCAGCAGCCGTGAGAGTGCAGGCGAATGAGGAAAGTATAATCGTTAATGGACATGGAAAGATAGATACACACATCGAAGTATTCCTAACGGCCGAACGCTACAAGCACGAAGACAAGCAAACTTGCTGTCAGTCCCGAACACCGATTCAAAATATCGTGAAGTCACTTTGTGCCGCAGGCGCTGCGACCTTGGAACGGTTTCTCGACTTTTCTTCTTGAACTCCAAACAAGCGGCTTCTGTGCTGAGAGCCGCAGGCCAGACCGACGAGAAAGTATGAGTAGAAACTGTGTCGAAGAAACGCGCTTACCTCCGACATCCACTCATCGAGTTTCGCAAGAGACTGCTGAAGGAGAAGCAGCTGCGCGACACTCACAGGAGGCGCGGAAGAGCCTACAAAAAACGGTAAGAGCAACAGAAACAGAAAACGCATGCATTTATTCACTGAGCGACTTTTCTGTCCAGCTCTCGAGACATGTCTCGCCTCCTTCTTGTACATGTAACCATATACACAGTATACACAGCTGCCCATGACGTGTATACAGACACATGCATGCAGACGCCTACACCACAGTCACACAAGCATCTACAAATCTTCTATGCCCATCTACACGTCTGAATATATATTATATGCATACATACACATGCAATTGAACATACAAACATATATATATATATATATATATATATAGATATATATATATCTATATAGATATATATATATATATATATGAAGATTGAAGGACGTCAATGAAGAGATAAATAGGCATGTGAAGATTGACAGGTCGGTCGTTTTGCAAGCATGTCTTTCCGATGCTATTGCCTTCCTTGAGGAGCGTTGCATGCATTTCGTCTGTGTTTCTACCTTTTCTATTAGAGTCGGAGACGTCTGTTTCGGGCACAGCGAGCTTCCGGCTAATCATTTCTGCGAGAGTCCCGAGGGCGTTGATGCATCGGCCAATGTCCATCTGACGCAACTCGAAGGACGAAGCGTCTTCTGCAACCTGACAAAAGACAAAAACAGACGCCAAACGTCCTGTACAAAAGTCCACAGTCTTAACAGCACACCTGTTACAACCACGAAAAAACTCGAGAAGACGCATGCATTGCTATACATATATATATATATATATATCGGCACATAAGCGTATGTGTATATCGATATAGGCTTATATAGATATTTGAATAATATACATATATACATATGTATATGTATGTATATGCTTACAGAGGAAATTGCAAACAGGAAAATCATACATATGCCTTGAAAAAGTGAATGTACACGTGACGAAGTAAGAAAAGGCATACATGTGTAGATATGCATTTACACGCGCATGCATGTAGATAGACCAGATGATGAACCTATGGTGAATATATACGCATCTGTGCGCGCAGACGTCCTTTGCTTCTGTTGATGGTATAAAGGGGATGTGAGCAGGACGAGGGCAGGTGTGAACGACGCGCGGCGGCAGCTGCGAATGTTGACGAGAAAACCGCCTAGCGAGATTTGAAGAAAGCAGCAAGGGAAGGGAGAAAGAAGAAAGAAAACGACAAGCAGGGAGACCAGAAGGACACTATCTCTCACCCAGTTTTCAGAGGCAAACTGCTGCTCACCTGTTCGACGTTATGAGCCTCGTCGATGATCAAAATGGAGTTTGCGAGGGAACCTGGAGACCGAAATCGAAGAACGAAAAATGGCAAGAACGTGCCGCAAAAGACAATTCCTCCCGCGCATGAAGAGGCCTAGACGTCATCTCCACCGCACGGGGACAGACGACAGAAGAAAACCCACCTCAGTCGAATCTCAGCATTCTTCAGAACTCGAATCTCCGAAACGCCGCCTGTGGCGTTTGAAGCATGTCAAAACGTGAGAGGGACTCGTGTAATCCTATGAGGTAGTCAGGAGGCACACAACGAACGACTCACCTGGCTTCAGAAGCTGCGACGACGGATCTAAAAGGTAATTGTAGGGCAGTAGAACTAAGTCGCTCTTCTCTTGGTAGTCTCGCATCGTGTAGAACGGACAAAACTGAACTTTCTGAGGAACCAAAAAGCAAAACAACAGGTGACAACACAACTGACAGGGTGGCGCGAAAACGAGAGCCAAGAAAACGCGAGAAGAACTGCATGCGAGGTACGCGCACAAGCGCACAGAGACCTGCACATGTTTTTCTGTCGTTCCTGTGGAGAGAGGTCCCGAACGAAAAATGGGAGACATGCAGAAAAGAAGCAAACAGAGGCATCTCGACATTCAGCGCATGTTGACAGACAAGCAAGCGACAGCAACAGGCAGACGCTGGATAGGTGAGTCCACGACGACCCAAGAAACCAAATGCATGCAGGCAGCAAAAACCGTGCATGCACAAAGAAGCGCATGCAGCCAAACACATGCATGCGACGATTGCTGAATGGAAGATACCTCCAACGAGGGTCAGTCAGAAAGCGCAAACTCCCACCCACACGGATCTCTCGCCGATGACACATTCCTATACACATCCATCCTCATATATACATATACATATATATATATATATATATATATATATTTGAATAGATGGTCCTAGCAATAGACTCTCCACCCAATTCCCTATATGTAAATAAATGCATCTCGACTTAGCAATACATATACGCCTTCATATATATATGTATATATATATATATATGTATAAGGGCAAGTTCTTCTAGGTTTGTGTTTCTGTTTCTGGGAAAGCTGGAGAGGAACCGAGAGCTTCGCCTTTAAAGACTTGAGCTTGCATCGTCGCTTCTCACTTCGACTCCCGGAGGGCTGCAGCCGGTGGCACAGGCCTTGAGGTCCTCGACGTCCATCGGTCCGCAGGCTTGAAGGACTTGAGCAATTTTTTCTTTTTCTCGCACCGAGCTGCTGTAAAATTTGCACCCCTGATCGAGAAGCACATTGTCAACGAACTTTCTGTGTGCATTTTCACATGTACGCATGCAGTTGTAGCCACGCACACACTCACACCTGCACATATGCATTTAAATATATATAAATATATATACATATATATACATATATATACATATACATATATATATATATACGTATACATTTAAATATGTATATATATATGTATATATATTGGATTTGCACGTGGATATTTGCTGAGAGCACCGTGAAGACTGGTGTGTGTCTCCCGTCCTTTGAGCTTCTTGAGCTCTGCATCGGAGAGACCTGAAGACAATTCGATGTTTTCACGATTGAGTTCCCTATCGTTTCTCATCCCACAGAGAAACGCGTGCCTTTTCGGATCGGAAACTCTCAAAGGTCCTACCCGGACGCGTTTTACACAGAAATCCAATTTATCCATAGAGACAAACAAATATTCAGATATATATATATATATAGAGAGAGAGAGAGAGAGAGAGATATAGATATGAATATTGTCGGCTATCGAGATGTGTAGAGGTACGGACATCGGTGTCTCTCTCCCCAGTGTTATGTGTGGTTGGTAGTTCAGCTCGTTTGTTCCTCAGTGGTCCCCTTCTCTGTTTTTCGTCTTCCGTCTGGTCGCTTCTCCGTCCTTCGCGTACCTCGCCTCGCAGTTTCTTCTTGCAAGCCGCGTTTAGTGCACCCCCTCGGAGTTTCTGGCTGACTGCATGAACACAGAGATTGTCTCTGCTGCCGAGCACGGCGACTTTCATCTTTCTCCCCATCTCCCTGCCGACGCAACGCGCTTCGGTCGAGTTCCGCAGCGGCCCGATGCCCGCCCTGCCGTTCTCCTCCACCTCGACCTTCACGCTGGCCTTTTTTTTTTTTGCCCGGAGAGCTGCGCCGACGCCCCCACCGGACGAGGAAGAGGCGAGCGCAGCAGCTTTGAGAGGCGACGCAGAGAAGAAAGAGGTCCTGCGAGCCTCTCGCACAACTTGCTGAAGCTGGGTGTGCGTCCGAGACGCATAGACTACTCTGGGAAGCCTGTGGAGGGCGGCAGTGCCGGCGACAGAAGAAGACAGGGGAGAAGAGAGCGAAGAAGGACCGCGCTTCTCCGCGAAGAGACTCCGTCGCTGCAGGTCTTCGGAGGGAAGCGAGGAGCCGGCAGGCGATGCAGAGGCCGAAGAAGGAGAAGAACGAGAAGAAGAGAAGCCGTGGGTCGTGGAGGCTTTGCGAACGTAGGCGAGAGACGCGCAGAGAAGACACAACGTTTTGCCAGTACCTGAGAGAAACCGGAAAGAAGACAGACGCAAAGAGACAAGCAAACCAAGGGGGAAACGCCGGCGAATCAGACAGAGAGAGATGTGGAAGACAAAAGGAAACGCTGAAGAGAAAACACAAAGGCAACAACTGGGCGAATCTCGCGCGAGAGGACTGTGGAGAAGCTACGGAGACTAGACTGTCGTGCGACAGAGATATTTGAAGGGAAGCGAACAGGACAAAGGAAAGAGGAAGGCGGTGGTTTTCGATGAAGAGAGAAAAGACGAAAATCCAATTTAGTCTGATCTTCTCATGCAGCGCCCATGACATACACACACGGGGAGAAGATACGTCGAGAGATCTATCTAGCGAGTGTCATGCCTGAGCAGGTGGAAATTCAGAAGCACAGAGAGAATACAGAAATATAGAGGTGGAAAACTGAAAACGCACTTTACAGATAGCCGAACATAGAGAGACGTAGGTAGATCTATTAGGGGATGGACATGCGTTAGACTGGCCGATGGCGCGATAGAATGAAGACTTACATTGAGAGAGAGAGAAAAAGACAAGAAACAGACATACAGATAGATACAGAGATCTCACAGGAGTGAGGGATAAATGGGGAAGTAGGTAGAAAGAAGAACCGGCTGATACTTTCATGGAATGCCGCTGTCCGCCTTA
The DNA here is from genome assembly GCF_000006565.2 of Toxoplasma gondii ME49. Lineage (NCBI taxonomy): Eukaryota > Apicomplexa > Conoidasida > Eucoccidiorida > Sarcocystidae > Toxoplasma > Toxoplasma gondii. The sequence goes on from NC_031468.1 coordinate 1,449,698, forward strand.
ACGCTGCGCCGAGCCAGTCGGACAAGTGAAGCTCGGGACTCTGTGTTTTTCGTTAACTGAAGTTGTTTAATTCATGAAAACGACCTTTCCTACTGTGCGTTGGAGGCCAGGGGAAAGCCCCGTTCTTCCGGTCCGCATTCGAACTTGTACACGCACAGAGAATCATGTCTGACGTACACCGATTCTGGTTTTCAAATATGAAAAGGTAGATGCGCATGTGTGTGTGCGTTACCGCGTTTGAGGCGTCTCAGCGAACAAAAAGAGAACTGCAGTGCCTCTGAAGAGAGGCGCAAGGCAGCATGACACCCTTTTCGACGAGGAGAGTCCGAGGAGAGTTCAGAGAAAACAGTTAGCGGCTCTTCGAACGAAGAAGTTGCTCTGTCTCTATAGATGGAAGCAGACGATTTCTTCACACCGAACAACGCAGCTGCTTCTTCTTCTGAGGGTCTTGTGCAGATGTGCAGACAGAGCCGCGAGTCGACGCAGTGACGTTCGTTCGACTCTCCACTTCTCTCTCTAACGACAAACCGCGCAAGGGAGGTTGGGAGAGACGCCCTTTGTTGCTCACCAGTGGGAGATTCCAGCAGCGCATGTTCTCCATGCACGCATGCATCGATCACTTTCTCCATGAACTTTTCCTGACAAGGATACGGCTGGAAAGGAAAGTCCACCTCCACAGAGTCTTCTCGCTTCTCCCCGAACCTCACGCTGCCGACCCAGCCATCGGCTTTCCCGGAAGTCTCGATGCGCCAGACACTCTCAGAGTCCCCTCCCTGCGCAGAAGGTTTATGCGAGGAAGAAGACGAAGAGACTGAAGGAGGACGAGGACAGTGCGGAGAGGAGAGAGAAGAGAGACGAGTCTGCGTCGCCATGGTTGCGAGGAGAGTTGCTTCGAGGTCGAAGGGTGTTTGCTGTCTCGTTTCGGACTCGGATGGCTGGGAACGCACAATACAGATTTCACTTTCCGGCGGTTGCCGCTCTCGGCTACAGGCAGGCGACGCCTCAAAGGTCCTGCTGTCTCCTCGCTGCATGCGTTTGTAGCGTCTTCGCCTCCATTCGCAGCGCGGCTGGAGGCAGAAGAGAAGGATACATCTGCTATTTTCAGTCTTCGATCGCCTGTCCACTGGGCGGGAAGGTCGCGGTAAATCCACTGGTCGAGTACAGGTGCATGGCTGGATGAGAAGACTAGCCGCCGCTGCCTGAGAGGAGACACAGCACTGTTTCACACGCTTCCACCGCAATGTTTTTCTCCGAAGTTGTCCAGAGATGGGCGAAACGCGAATGCAAACGCGGCCGGTGGGGGCAAGACCGCCCTGGGAGGGTGAAGAGAACGAACGGCGCGGAGGACTTCAACGGCCGGCAGCATTGAACGGATTCGACGTCGACGCCGTTCTGCTCGTCCGCATCGACTCCTGTCATCAGTTGACTTTGCCGCGGGATTGGAAGGCGGCTGCATGCAAGCGCTCCAAAGTAAAAAAGACAAACGCTCTTCCTTGGAGTCGACGCACGGTCGAGGCTCCGCAGACCGGAGAGGAGGCAGAGGTCGAGAGTCCTCGAAGAAAGGAGGAAAAGGAAAGGACGAACGGGAGAGCCACAGACAGCGAGGGCAGAGGAACGACTCACACCGAGGGGAAGGGAGAGGGGAAGGGATGCGCAGACGGAGAGAAAAAGCGAAGAAGGAAGGAAAGAGGGAGAAGGAGACAGGAAGAGCGCAGACAGCGACGGCAGACGACGGGTGGAGGCAGCCAGAAGCCGCAAAATCGCTAGGAAGCACAAGTGAGATGGAAAAGAGGCTCTCGACAGATTTCGTGGACCTCGAAAGACTGAAGAAAAGAAGAAACAGGCGACAAGACACCCGGGAAGAAGGGAGGGAGACGGCGGCCGGCGCAGTGTCGCGCGCGCAGACAGTTTCGCCTTTCTGAGAGGAGTCGTGAGAAGGTCGGCTTCTGAGAAAAAAAGAGACAGTGGCGGCCGGCGCTTTTCTGCTTTTCATCTGACGGACCCAGAGAGAGAGCCTCGTCTTGTCGCCCCCCAGAGGCACACGGAAAATGGGTGAAAAGAGCGACAGCAGCGCTGCATGCACGCGGCGTGCATTGCATGCATGCAAGCATGACTCGACTTGCGAAAGAAATCAAAAGATGCACAAGAAGTTCGTTTCTTCTCAGCCGTCCGTGACGATTCTTCTCACAGCAAGATTACGAGGGTCTTTCTTTGCCTCGCCGGTGGTCTCTCGCTCGTTGCTCGCCGCTTTCCTTGCTCGACGTCCGTCGCGTCTTCTTTTCCCTGTCCGTCTCTCACTGTATCGCTCTCCTCTGTCCATTCGTTTGCTTCCTTTCTGTCTCTCTCCTTCCTCGTCTGTCGCTCTCCACTGCCGCAGTCTCTTCTCTGCCTTTTTCGGTTTTTTCCGACGCCTCCCTCTCTGCAGAGACGGCTGCTGTCACCATGGCGCGCCGTCCGCCTGAGGCGGCCAGAGAGCAGGCCGTCGATCTGGAGTCCGGCGCCTCTCGCTGTTCTTCCCAGACGTTCTCGGAGTCTTCTCCCGCTCCACGCAGAGAGAGTCGAACTTCAGTCTTCGACGCCTCTGCTCTCCTCTCTGCCCTGGACGGCAAAACTGTGCATGCACAAAAGGTCCGTGAGACGACCCACGGACTGGCAGAAGGAAACGAAGAAAAGGAGAAACCGAGAAGAAGAAGAAGAAGAAGGAGAAGAGTGAAAAGAAGAGAGAAGAAGAGAAAGAAGAAGTGGAGAAAGGAGAAGAAGAGAAAGGAGAAGCAGAAGGGAAGACGAGGCGAAACTGAAGAAGATGACATGTGAAGAAGACATGTGTGGACGCAGAAGATGAAAATGAAGAAAAAGGGAGGAAGGCAAAGAGCGGTGCCGTAGCGCCGACCGTCAAGGAGAATTGGATGCTCTATGGCTTTCACCCATTTACTCTGTCTTTTTTTTCTTTACTCTCTTTTGACCCTCCGCTGCCGTCAGATGTTCTCTTCTCTTCTCTGCAGATCTGGCGCTACGTCGTGCAGAAGAACGTCCAGGACTTCAGAGAGATCCCCGATTTGCCGAGGCGGCTGTACGCGACGCTCGCGGAGAACTTCTGTCTGCATGCGTCTCGCGTTTTGCGGACGAAGACCAGCCGCGACAGATCGACAACCAAGCTCCTGCTGGAGTTCCCAGACGGCAGCCAGATTGAAACATGCATCATGCGCTACGGCGCAGTGCAGTACGCTCTCTTTCCAGAGTCCAAGAGGCCAACAGAGAAAGAGAATCACGGCGGAAGCATAAAGGCGAGGGAAGAAGCAGAGGAAGGAGCAGAGGGAGGACAACAGGGAGACGAAGAAGAAGAAGGAGAAGAAGAAGGGGGAGAAGAAGAAGGAGAGAACGAGGAAGAAGCGAGAGCCGCTAGTGAGAAGCAGGAGAAGGCGGGAGATGAGCAGCGGCTTTACAAGAGCAATCGACGCGCGACGGTTTGCTTGTCTGCGCAGGTGGGTGTACATTCGAGTCCGGGAAAGGGAGAAGAGAAGAACGGAGACGCTTTCATATGGTCTTTGCCATCGTTGAGTCCTCTCGTTCCCCTCTCTGTCCTCTCGCCGTTCCGGACCTCTTCATTTTGGTATCTTTTTCGTTTTCTTCTCCGTCCTCGCGTGTGTCAGTCTATCCAACGCCCAGGAACATTCCTGTTCTCGTCTTGCGAAAAAAGAAAGGGAAAAAGAGAGATAGGAAGAGAGAGATAGAGGAGGCAGAGGAGGGCAGATGGAAAAGGAGAAAGAGGAAAAGGGAGACGGACGAGTAGATACGAATGCGAGATAGACGGTGAGAGACAGACGACGAGAGATGTAAAAGGACAGACAGCAAAAGGCGCGACACCGACGAAGGAGAGGAAATGTATTCCGGAAGTGGAGAGCATATCCAGTGAAGGCGAGACCGGTGCTGGGAAGGGGGAAGACAGGAAAACGGGCAAGCACTCGAGAAAGCGACGCCCGGAAATGCGCAAAGTCGAGGGCAGAGTCAGGGGGAAGTCACTTCGGTGTTCCGGTGGTCCAGCCGTGATGGATGGAGTTCTGTTGCAGAACTGCTGTGTCGTTCATGCCTCTTGAAGTGCTTCCCAGGACCTCCACGAGTCCTCGGCTTCTCGTAGCGCGTCTGTCTCCTGCGCGTCTTGAGAAAGAGAAGTCATTCAGTCACACGAGAACTGAAGAAGACCAGGAAATCTGTCGGACGGGGATGTATGCCCACTCGCCTTGAGGGTCGTCAAGAGGACGCACCGGCGACGCTTGGGAGAGCCTCAGGGTGCAGCTTTTTCGTCTTTGTGAAGCGCGCTCGTCGTCGTCGCCTCAAGCTGCTCCCTTTCAGTATTTTACAAGACGACTGTCTCGTGCTGTTGCGCCAGTGTGAATTGTTTCTTTTTCTTTGACTTCTTGGGTCTTCGATTTGAGGTTTTTTTGGATTTTTACCTGTTTTTCAGTTTCTTTTTCTGCCGCGTTTCAGGTCGGCTGCCAAATGGGATGTACCTTCTGTGCGACGGGGACGATGGGGAAGAAGCGCAACTTGGCGGAGTGGGAGATTCTGGAGCAGCTTTACCACGCGAGCAGGTGCGTCCGCAGTCTTTCTGAACAGCTCAGTTTCTCAATTTTTCCCGCGGCCTCAGACCGAACGTCTTCTCGACAGACCTGACTGTTCAATTGCCTCTTTTCTGCTGCGAAGGGTGTCTCCTTGGCGGTGATAAGTCACGCGAACGTCTGCGGTGGCAGGGAACTCTTCGGTCGGCGTGCATGGACTCCTTTGTCTCCACACTCACACACTGGACAGCGCATTGGAGGCGCTCCGTGATGACTGCCGGCGCTCTCGCGGTTTTCGGAGGCATTCTGGAATCGAATTAGGCATGCGAAAGGAGACGAGTGTCTCTCCGTTTGAACGCCGAAGAACCACGAGCATGAACGCGCGCAGTGTAACGCGTTTTGCGAAACAGAGAACTTCTAGGTCGCAACAGGAGGTGAACTGTTGTCGAACCCTCGGTTCGCGGACGTGGAGAACACTAGAGCCTTTTTACCTGATTCCGACGTTAGAGGAAACTCGAACATCTGTGGGACCGACCGCGGGGAACCTCGCTCGAGGTTATTCGAGATCCCGAGCCGTCGATCCAGGATGAGGATGGGGGGTTCACCCGGCGGGAGCGAGAGGTTCATGCGTCTCCGACGAAGGCGGAGAGGCCGAACGGAGACGAAGGAAGGGGAGAAAAGGGGAAGTCAGAGAGAGAGAAAGGATCAAAAGAGAGAAAAAATCAAAAGAGAGAAAGGAGACCGAACAGTAGAGCGAAGGGAACTGCACGTAGAGTTGGGATTCCCCGATGGAGAGTTCCGGAGAAAGGATGCGCGCAGTTTTGAACTTTCAAAAGTGCAACAGGCGATCTGGTCTTCTTAGGGCCGTCTCGACACACAGCGTTGTTGGAGTGTCGACTTTTTTCAGAGTTGAAACAATTCGCAATATTGTTTTCATGGGCATGGGAGAGCCTCTGGACAACTACAACAGCGTCGTCTCGTCCATTCGGTGAGTGCAGTTCCGCGTCCTTCCCTCTCGCGTATTCCTCGTCGCTCTGGCTGTCTTCCCGAACCTCGTTACCTGTTCGTTGTTACTGAATCTTTGTCCTCGCCTCCTCACAAATTGCGTTTCGACACCACGTGGACTCTTTGGAAGAAGAAAGCGTGTGGACCTTTCCTTCTCGAAGTGAAAATCCTGCGTTTTCTGCTGGGGTGGTGGAATGTTCTGCCGGACTTTGCTGCATGCCTTCTCTCATTGCTCTCGACCTTCCTCCTGTGGCTCTGCGCTGTCTCTCTCGCTTTTCATGTGCGTCCTCTAAACCGTTCGTTAACCTCCGACCTGTGGAGGCTACGCGCGTATCGGCTGAGGCGCTTGTGTGGAAAGGGCCATGTTCTTCTGCAGTGTCTTGCTGGTCAAGAATCATCTTAGACGCGCTTCTGAACGTTCTGCATTCAACCTTTTCCACTGGACCTGCCTTCGGACTCTGGTTCTGCCCGCTTCGCGTCCAGGCGAGGCGTGATGACTTCGCGGTGTCTTCGCAGCGGCGACGCGCCCACCAGACAACCGGCCTTCTCGACTGTCGATCTCTGTGTTTTGCACAGATTCATGACTCAGCCCAACAAGTTTGCAATTGGGGGTCACCGCGTTTGTATCAGCACTGTTGGTCTTCCCCACAAAATTCGACAACTCGCCTCAGACCTCCCTGCCTGCCGGCTTGCCCTCTCGCTCCATGCGCCAGATCAACCAACGCGTCTGAAGCTCATGCCCAGAGCTGCTGCTGTAAGTCTTTCCACGAGCGCTCGCAGGCGCCTTGTCGAACAAAGATCGACTTCTTCTATGCAGACATGCGTCGAAACGAATAAACACAGAGAGAGATAGAGAGATATCCGTCATGCATATACATACACGTATATAGGTGTGTGTGCTTCTCGACTCGGAGGCTGCTGCGGCAGTTCCGCTGTTCGTCCTCACATCCAAGCGTTAAAACAAATTGAACCTGATCCACTGCATCTGTCCATGTGAATTTAGAGAGACATACAGATGTAGTAAGAAGCAAATACTTGGATGTTTTCGTTTTTGGAGGCACACTAAGCGCTAAAACCTCTTCTGTGAGGTTCAACGCTTCTTCGTATGCACTATGGCTTGACACAGACCGTCTGCCCGGCGTTCCTCCGTGGTGACAAGGCGCAGGTCTCCCCTTGGTTTTTGCCAACCTTTCTTGTCTGTTGTGTTGCCTCGCTTCGCTCAAACTCCGACACTGCAGGGATGGAAACTCGAGAGGGTCTTGGAAGCGACGGACGAGTTTGTGAAGCAGCAGAAGCGCCTGAACAGCACGGGCATGAAGAACATCGTAGGTCTCTTCGTTGTTGTTTTGGAGATGTTGCTGCTTGGCTGAGGAAATTCGTTCAGAGTGACCGCTTATGTAGATTTAAGAAGCCCAGTTATGACGTACACAAAATACTGCTCAGCTGATACAGAGGACATCGTCAGAACGTAGAGTCTTCCAGGTAGCCTCCGATGGCGACGAGTATCGAACGAAAACCAGTCAAACATTTCGCACAGGAGAATCGAGTGAACAGTGTTTCTCAGCGCTCGTCTACGACTCCTTGAAGATCAGTGCTAGACCAGGTGCTGTAATCACTGAGAGATGAAATGATGATAAACCACACAGAAGACACAGGTTCATGACGGATGCTAAATCTGTATCACACTCGACGGCTGCTGCAATGAACACAAACTCGCTTCTACCTACGCGTCTCCGTTAGTCGAATTCTCCGCATCCTTCTACTCCTTTCAACTCCAAGCCTTCTGTTCCTCTACATCCTTTTCAAGCATCTCGGCAATGCAGTCTCGGGTGCTCGGACAGACCCCCGTGTGTATGTGTGCGTTCTTGTCGCGCTTTTCCACTTGGCGCAATGCATGGCCTTTGGCTGTTGTGTCTGTCGCTTTTCCACCTTCTTCGATGCATACGCGTTCCTGCAAATATTATTTTTCGGAAGAAAACGGTGCCGGTGCTTCAGTTCGCAGAGTATCGGCGAACGCCCTGCCCTCAGTCGACGCCCACTTTGTCAGTGTCCGATTCTATTTACCGTGGAGGCGCTGCAGTTAACTCCGAAAGGTTTGTTTCCGAGCAGACCTTCTCACGACAAACTTGGCTGAATCTGCTGCTGCTACTCCCCCCCCCCTTCTCCCTCGATGAGGAGGCGGTCTGCGCTTTGCCTACACGCGTTTTTCCCTTTGTTGTGTCTGCTTGCGCATGCAGGGACTGCTAGTCGAATACATCATGATTCAAGATGTCAACGACACCCTTGAACAAGCACATGCACTCGGGCGCATTCTCCAGCCGCGTGCAGACGCAGTTATTGTCAATTTGATTCCTTACAATCCCACGGACGTTCCCTATGATTACAAGTAAGATCTTCAGCCGGGGCGGCGCCTCTTGAAGTAAACAGGAGCGCATCTTCACCGGTTTCTGCCTTTTCATTTGCATGCATGTGGGGTCTGTGAGTCTCAAACGGGTGCCTGCTTTGGAAGTGAAGCACGGCTTCGCGATGTTTTCGCTGATGTGCGCGTTGGTGTAAGCGCATTAGAGATTCCTGGGCTCGCGCTGCCCGCTTGGCAACAAGCTTTGTTTTTTTTTTGCATTTCTTTCAGGCCGTCGACCCAGGAGCGAGTTGACGACTTTTTGACGATTCTGCGAAAGGAATACGCCATCAAGGTTCTCGTGAGGCAAACGCTCGGTCAAGTAAGTTGGGCGGACGATGGTTGGCGAGCTGCTGTCAGGACCTCCAGGTTTTGATCATCGGCCTGATTCCGGGTCGTTCAGACGAGCCAGTTTTTCGTGGGCACCCGCCCAATTGCTGCCTCCCTCTGTCTCCGTACTTCTGCTCTCTGTCTTGCGCGTGTGTTTCATCTCTTCTTTTCTCCCCGTCATGCAGTCGATGTTCTTTCTGTGGTTCACGCTTTTCCAGGACATCGACAGTGCTTGCGGCCAGCTGGTGGTACGGGCAGGCCAAGAGGAGAGCCGAGGAAAGATGTCAGACACGAGCGACGAGAGTGAGGATGAAAGTTCGGGGGCTTCTCCTCAGTTGAAAGCCGAAGACCAAGGTTCAACGTCCATGGCGTCCTGCGCGGAAGGGCGTCTCTCTCGAACGAGAAGCAGAGGCGAGGAAGACACGGACGATACGTCAGCGGACTGGGTGGAGACTCAGACAACGACGTCTTTCCACTCTTGCTGGCAAGTCGTTAAAGAGTGGATTGCACTTCCAAAGTGGATGCGGAGCTACAAGAATGTCAGCAGTGGATGGTGGCCGACCCTAACAAGCGATGCAGACGGGGAGGACGAGGATAATAACGGAGAAACCGATGCAGAGCTTCAGCGGAAACAGGCAGTTTTGGCTGCTTCGCTGGCGGCGTTTGCCGGAGTCGCTGCCGCGGGGGTAACTCACTGGATTTTGAGGCGCGCTCGAGTGTAGTGTCATTTGCAAGAATGCAGAAACGTTTTGTGTGGGCGAAGCTCGGCCGTTTCAAGTGCAAATACGTCCAGAGCCGTGGCTGGGCACCCGCTGCTACACTCAGTTGTGAACAGACATTGACAGATTTCTCTTCTCGATGTGGAGGTTCCCAACAATGTTAGGTGCGGCTTCAGTGCTCGCACAGGCGCCACAAACGATTACAAACGGCGCTGGCCTGCGCACGATGATCCAGGCGGCGGGACGCTTCGTGCGTACTTTTACGAAACGCTGATCGTGTAAAAAACAAGCAACCACGCAGCTCCAGGCATGTACATTTCTGACGGGGATACGCGAAAACGTCCCAATTTAGCGGAGCTCCAGCTACGTGTGTAAAACGTCTCTCGAGCTGTAGCTACAGAAGACTGCTGGACTTCTCTGCAGTTTGTCTCTTACGGTGCTGAAAAACATAGGAATGTTTTTTCGGCGGTCCGTTGACTGTGGTTAGGGTTTAGAGCGCTGTGGAGCTGTGTGGCACTGCAGTTGACGTTTCTGTTCTGCTGAATTTGAGTGAAAAGCAAAGGGGCAGTTAAACCTGGAATACCCGAGACATGGACCGGGTCTGCGTCAAGGATTTCCAGAAAGTTGCTCCTGCCAGCTGTGAGAAAAGTGGTCTGAGTCGTTCCGGCTTTGTGTTGACTGCAGAATCAAATTTTGAGGAACCTGCGCGCTACAGGGAACTCCACTTTCTTCCACTTGCCACAAGCAGCCCCATCGCTCCGGTGACAGGGGGGGCGGTCTCCGTTTGCAAGATTTTCTCTCACGTTCCTTCACAAACGCACATTCTTTGCTTCACGGCCTGTTCTCGGGTTCTGTTTCTCCGCTGTGCTATTAAAGTGGGCCACTGTTTGACGCTTTCTCTACCGATACAGCGAGCTCCGACCAGCGAACTAGAGAGTAGGAAGCAGCGAAGAAGAGCCGCCTTCCAGTTAGACGATCTGTACACGACGAACGGTCTTGTCGAGAGGACTTGGACACGGGCACCGCGGACGGACCGAGTCGCGTGGTCTTTGTCAGTCTTTGTGAGATTGTCGCTGAGTGCGCGTCTCGTGTCCGACCCGAATTGCTGTTTCGAGGAGAAAATAACCTCTCCCCTGACTTCCTTCGATTTATGTCAGCGTCACGCTCTGTTCCGTCATCGCGGGACTCTGACGCCGAGTTCGGTTGCGTCCTCGCACTCCGCAGGCGTGAGGCGGTTTGTTGCGGGCAAAGACACTCTCGACGAGAATCGTCGCGTTTCTCCCCACGTGCGACGGTTGTCGCTTGTTGAGCGCAGCAGCTGGAAGCCTGCAGAGGGAGGCCGGGATACGGCGAAGTTTCTGGGTGTCTCCCAAGCGTATTCGCCTGAATCCGCGAACCGACACTCGCTGGCCTTTCACCCAGCGCTCTCGGTTGTGACGGGAAGGAAAAGCATGCCTTCGTTTTCCTTCGGACATGCAGCTGTCGCCGCTGTCGCAGTGGGTTCGCCTCCTGGACAGTGTCGATGTCGGCAGGCGGCCGCCTGTGCATGTTTGTGACTCATCCCAGCGGGCCTGCTTTGCGCCCCGGTCGTCACCCGTCGTCTTGTGAAGCAGCAGCCGAGGAGAGTTGAGAATTGCGTTTCTTCAAAGTCTCTTCTGTTTTGGGGGAGTGGATCCTCTGCTTCGCGCAACGTGGTTTCCTGCCGAGAGTCAATCGAGGTCTCTCGACGTGGAGTTCCTGTCTCGACTCGGTGGCGCTTGCCAGTCCCGATTCTTCGGCGGCGGCTGAATGGACTTTGATTTCGATTGATTTTCGCTTTTCGTCGATTTTTAAAACGGACTTTATCCGTGCATCTGGGATTCCTGCAGAAACTCGACGTCCCGGTCACGAACTTTCTCTTTCGTCGTCTGCAACCTCCCCCTGTGGGTGTGACGAAACCGGAGACGTTCCCCCCACCCCTCAAAGCAGGCGGCGGTGGACACGCAGTCGTCGCTGTGCAGGCTTGCGCTCTTTGTTTCGCTGCATCGACCAAGAAAAAAGGGCCTTTTTTATCAGCAGCAACTTCGCCCACAGCCGTTCGTGCTGCAAGAGAGCAGCGTTGTAGCGTCACGCGCCGTTTTTCCTGGACTCACACTTGACCCGTGTCTGGTGCGCGTGTCTTCCAGACAAGGTCGTTCTTTTTGCCTTCTGGTGTGTGCTCGAGTGTATGTCTCTTCGTCGCACAGCGGCTTCCGTCAGGTGTTGTTGTGTCCCGTTCTTCATTTCAAAACCCATCTGACAGCGTAAACTGGAGTTGTGCGGCCAGAGGCACCGAGGCATTTCCTCTTCGTCTCCTCCGGGGTTGTGTGTTCCTTTTCAGCTCGATACAGAGCCCATCGTTTTCGCTCGAAACGGGGGGTTAGCGCAGCGGGTGCACTCCGTGTTCGTTTTGTCCACGAATTCCCTCGAGTCGTTCATCCATTCTGCAAAAATGGTGGTGACAGCGTCTCCGGATACGTACCTCCATGTCATCGACTACGGTTTGAAGAAGGTGCGCCTGCGGTTCGACCGCCTCCTTCTCCAGGCCTTCATGGCTGGCGTGTACATTGGGATGGCGGGGAACGCATGTATTTCGTTGGCCGGTGGGTTTTCCACGGATCCCGCGGACCCGAAGGCGATCACGGCGGGCGTGCAGAAGTTCATTTACGCGTCGATTTTCCCGGTGGCGTTCATTGCGATCATCATGACGGGCGCGGAGCTGTTCACCGGAAACACGATGACGATGCTGATTTGCTGGTTCGAGCGCCGCATCACCATTTGGCAACTGCTGCAGAACTGGGCAGGCAGCTTCCTCGGCAACTGGCTCGGCACGATGTTCTCGGCCTACTTCCTCACGTATCTTTGCTGTCCCTTTGACCACGACCCGTACCTGAGCTACTTGAACTACACGGCGGCATCCAAAGTCAGCTACGGCTGGGGGAGTTGTTTCTTGCGGGGAGTTGGCTGCAACACCTGGGTGTGTCTGGCAGTGTGGTTTGTCGTTGCATGCGATGATGCGGCCGGAAAAATTCTTGCACTGTGGTTTCCGATCGTCGCCTTCGTGCTCTCTTCCTACGAGCACATTATCGCGAACCTGTACACTCTGCAGCTCTGCGCGATGCTCGGCGTTGACACCTCCCTCGCGGACATGATTGCCTTCAACCTCTTGCCCACGCTCCTCGGCAACCTGTTTGGCGGCTGCGGGTTGATCGGCATGGTCTACTTCTACAATTTCTATCCCGTCGTTGGCCACGGCGACGACGCCGCAGAAGGCAGCATTTGCGGCAGCAGCGAGAAAGAGGAGTGCCCCTCACTGGTGGGGGTTCCGCGCGGCGCCTCCGTGAACAGTCTGGCTGTTTCGGCTATTCCGTCGGTCTTCTCGGCGCCTCGCGGCCAGCGAGAAAGCTTCGCCGGTGAAAGCAGCACCCTCGTCATGGGCGACATCAAGCGACAACGCAGCATGGCGTCGACTCGGAAACTCGGCGGGGGTGCTGACAAAAAGGACGTCCAGCTGACGGTGCGACAGTTCGACGAAACGGAAATGCAAAGCACTATGGAAGACATGTTTGGTCTCGAGGATCCGAGAAACGCGCCCAAGGGAAACCCTGGAACTAATCCCCCAAGCAAATCCCCCGAGTCCTCTGCGACCGGAGGGACGGGTGCCGCCGCCTCGCCCACAGCGACAAGCTGAAGGAATGCGCCTGAAAGTGGATTCGTGTGAGGATGGATATGCGTTTTCCAGAAAAAACGCTCGGGAGAGGGCTTAGGTCGAAAAATGTCCAGAACTGTATTGAGGTGTGGGATGGAGGTCGCGCGCTGGAACATGCGTTTTCAGAGGACGCGCCCCGTGTCGGAAACGGATTTTTTTTCTTTAGAAGATCTTCGACTTCGTGGCAGTTCAGAGTTCTGCCGTAGGAAACACACTTGCCAGGCGACATGCTCTTCCCGGGCGTCAATCGGGACAGTGAGAGGAAAGGTCGTTCGGCTGACGGTGGCCGGCGTCTTAGGGAATTTGTGGAACGGTCGCGTGGTGGTAGGAAGGAAGAATGCAGTTGCAGTGTTGTGGAGCTTATGTCAACCTTGAAGAGTTTCTTCTGATATCATTTCACGATTTTTCCCTTCTCGAGCCCAACCTTTGCGCGGGTTTCCAACTCGCCTCAGGTCGGCGGAAAGGGATTTGCCCTTGGGTTCGCGACAGAAAGGACTCGCAGGCTGATTGTGAGCGTCTGGAGAATGTGAGGGCGGCATGTTGGCGCTTTCGAAAAAAACATCCGAACGAGAGTCATTGTTCACTGCATCGCCTTCGGCGGTGTTGCTGCCTTTCCGTCATCGAGCTGCTTCCCGAAAAAACCCGACCAGAGTGGTCGCAGGCTGGCGTGTAACGGTATGCTAAAGTTTGTTTTGGGTGGCGTGCACTTTTTTTGTGATTTGTGCTTCGGGCGGGGAGAGTGAAGACACTGCTGAACATGGAGACCCGCACTCTCTGGTTGCGAGCGACTGATCGTCGTCTAGTGGGGAACTGTCGCGGAGGCGTCAAATTTTCCTGCCTGCAGAGGAAGCTTTTCTGTGCTCGCGCTTACAGTCTAGCGTTCGTAATAGCGATCTAAGCCGGTTCGTTGCTGCTTGGGAGTCCTGTGGAGGCGTTTTGCGTGCCCTCAAGTGAGTGTGCCCTCACACGTCAAGACCTAACAGGGATCCATGTGCTTTTGGAGCGCGGATTCGTTGTACACGATGAGCGTCTCTTTTAGGGAATTTTCTTGCGAGGAGCAGAGGAGATGTTTGTGTACTGCTGAACGGCCTGGACATTGTGTTACCGTCCGCATCTAAAACGGGCCGATGCACGAGTCGTGAGTTTTTGTATAGATGGCTGCTTGGTGAAGCAGTTCAAAATAGCTGAGCGACTTAGTTTCAGTCGACTTGTGGCGGTCAACTTCTGAGGTCGGTGAGTGGTCAACCTCCGAGGTAGATGAGGCGGGGATCGATGTCTAGGCCCAGCAATAAATCTGCGAGTTCCTGCGCATACCCAAGTTCTGCGGATTGTGTTCGTGTGAACGAGTCTAGGCTTCACCCAGTGCTGAACTGTGATCTCTGCTTCGCTGTGATGCTGACAACTCCATGCGATCTGCGGCAGTCATGTGCTTGCGCTGTGTCTGGCAATGGCCCAAAACACTTTAGTGCTGTGAAGCAAACTGTCAAGCGAATAGAGTGGCTCGCTTCGCAACAGGACGTTCACCGGCGGGATACGGGGATTCCTTAGGTGTGTCTCTGTCCGCTTACACCCAATCATCAGTTTCAACAATCATTATCACCGAAACGCAAATTCAGTCGCACGTTCACCGACAAAAATATATTTGTGTATGGTCACGTCTGCCCCGCACTCGCCGTTTCGCCCCGGTATGGGTGAGTTCCCCGCGAACCCTCCACATACGGCTGTCTCTGGTGTGGAGAAAAGTAGCTAGAACTGGAGTTCGGCAGCAGAGGGGGCTCGAGAATAGCCATCGTTTTAGATGTTGTCTTCCAGAAGACTTTGTTCCTCGCTCTCTGGAGTTTCGTCTGGGCCCTCGAACCCAGAGAGTCGTTTTTCCTGGAGGCGCCTAAGCGCCATGTAGCACCACAAGCCTAGAGGAGCCGTAGCGACAAACCACCAGTGGTCTTTGACTAGCGCATTCGCTTTCCAGAAGTTATACGCAGGAAGGGATGCGTCATTCGAGTATGTGATGTTCCACCAGATGAGCACACAGAGGCTCAGAGGCAACGCGAGCACAGTGAAAGCTGTCGCGAGACTCGTAACGGATTTCCAGGTGCCTACTGCCCCCACCAGTCCGGCCATGCCTGCAACGACTAGAACGACCCCGTGAATAATTAGGCAGGAGTTTGGGCCCTGTGTTGTCGGAGCGTACAAGCGGCTGTTCCAGAAGCCCGCGCATTCGAGCATGGCGATGAACAGACAAAGCAAGCTGAACACGAGCGCACCTGTGCCGACAGTCATCCCGACAGCCCAGTTGCCCAGCCTGCGCATCTCGCCGGGACCAGAGAGAACGTCTTCGCGAACTTGCCCGAGCGTCTTGTAGTTTCTGCCTTCGAATCCATCCCCGCCAGCAGCTTGCACGTTGGCCAGCGAAGCGAAAACGCGGACCATAGGAATCGCCACACCTAGCACTATCCATAGGGAACCCCGAACGCCGAGGTACCAGACGATAACGCACAAGAAGCTGAAAACACCGTTTATCAACGCCGCCCACGTCAGCAGGGACGTCAGCCGCGGAACGCGGAACGTGACGGCAGCAACCGACAGGATCGCGACCAAAATGTCGAAACCCGCTACGATGAAAAGGGAGATGATCCGGCCTTGAATAAGCGCTGAAGCTGAACCCAGTGGTGTTTTCAGAACTCGCAGCGACTGAATCCCTTCGTTTATCTCCACCGCTGCACAGACGCCCAGCAGACAAGCGTACCCCAACGCCGCTCCTGCCAACGAGAGACAGTACCCTCGTGCGCGTTTTGTGTCGGACGCCATCTTGACAAACAACAAAGGGAAAATGTATCCTGTATGTGACGGTTCTTCGACCGGGCAGAGTGCGTACCGAGCGTTCACGCAAACGCCAGACCAAACAGGGAAAGTTTCCTATCGCCGGTGGATGCAAGCCAGAGATCGATCGAAGACGAAAAGTGGGATGGCGCAGACGCACGACTAGCGGCGAAAGTGTATCGTGGGTTTCCCAAAAATGATCGGTTCCCAGCATCGGCCGATGCACTCCCACCTGGCACCAGTGCTCTGTTGTGGCTCAGACTCACAATCGACAAACGGCGTTGGCGGTACGCATCCAAGTGTGAATTCTTCACGAGGGTCAAACACAAGAAAAGAATGGTATTGCTTCAGGCTGTCCACAACAGCCACGCCTGCACGCAGGCTGTGGACGCGGATAACAACGGCGGTCTGCTCTTCAAAGGGTGTCTCAGCTCGACGGCGTTTCTAGCCTCGTGAGTCGAGCGTGCTGTTGACGCGACTATATCCACTACTACATTCTCTTTTGCCAACAACACTCTATGCGAAACTCGTTTCCTGCCCAGGTAACCGGACACCAGTACGAGATGCACACCCTCGCGAGCGTTGATGTTTGTGTGGGACGCAATATTATACGTACAAGAAGCAGCTTGGCCGCCGTTTCGGGAATGCGGCTTCCTAGTATGAAGACATCCCCAGTGCAACTACAACCACAATCAGTGTCTGCGCACAGGTGATTTCTGCTCGCAGAAGGAAACAGCAGTCTAGGGGAGTTGGTCGCAGTAGATTCTTTTTCGCTTGTCGCAGGCGAGTTGAAAACAAACACATCACTGCTGTGAACTCACATGTGCAGCGAGGCCTACTTGAAAAGACCTTTTCCCGCGCGCTCTGTACATGCCTATTTGCTGTGCCGACAGAAGTGACCACTGCTCGGAAGGAGCACTTCAAGGTACCATTCACAGACTATTTGACTTTTTCTCTTCCGCAGAGAGTAGGAAAGCCGCTGTCAAAGAATTGTGGATTTGTGCATGCCGGCAGTCAAACACTTTCAGGGTGTTCGGCAGAAATGCCAAAAGGACGTCAGCCCTCTTCGTTGATGGCTGTTGAGAAAAGCGCTTATCGCAAGTTCTTTCACCCATAAATGCTGAGTTCCGGGACTTTGCGTGCAACCAAAATGTGTGCATAGATACCAGAGCGTAGACGTTTTTTCGTAGAAGCCGTGCTCGGTGCGTGTTTTCTGTCGGTCATTTTAAGTCCCCAAACGAGGCTCTTTTAAAAGTCAGTTTGCTGTCAGTTACTTCTGTTCCTAAGCACTGTGCCAGAGCATCTGCCGTCAAATGCACTCTGTATGGCCTGTCCTTCTGGGGTAAAGACTGCATACTCTCTCCATTTCGAGTTATGCGTGCCTTTTACGAACAAGTTGTGTCTCTCTATGGAGAGCGTTTCGGCTTCACAAAGTGGGCAGCAAATACAGGGACGGTCGCCTGGCGAGCAGCCTTCTCCTTGGAGGAAAGGTTCACTTGACGATGTTCAGAATCACAGGGACGAGAATGATGATGACGAGCACCAGAATGCAGACGCTCAGCCAGCACATGCGCTGCAGACAAGCACAGGACGAGAAGCGCACAGGGAGGACGGGAAACGTCACTTGGGGGCAAAAAAGAACTTTGTAAAGACAAACTTTTTTCTGCAAAGTGGCTGCTGTCCGAACTCTCGGTCCAACATAGAACGAGGTAACGATGACAAGCATGTGCATCCTCGCCGTCTGATTGCCGCATGCCCATCTGTCCCTCACACCGATTCTCGATTTGAACGTGAGACAACACTACCCTCGCAGAAATCTTCTTTTTCGAAAGCCTGAAGAAACCCCGACACATGCCGCGATAGCGAATATAGTGAATCGCTGTCTTTCGGCGTTTCGCCGATGCGTACCTTCTTCGCAGATTGCTGGTTCTTCCGTGCTTGCAGCAGCTCCTTCTCTGCTTGGGCTGAACAGACGTGGAGGCGACAGAGAGAGGCGGCCAACAAACAGTTCACAAATTGCACAAAAAGGGAAACTCCGTTCCGGTGCGCCTCTGCACACAAGTACCTCTCTTCACACATTCTCTCGCCCAGAGGAACGGGATGGTACACCTCAACTTTGTCCGGACAACTCAGAGAAACGATCGGTCTGAACAGTCGCCACGCAGACTGCGTTCCGGACGTCTGCCTCTTCAAATGGGAGTAAACTGAGTCTGTCGCAGCGTTCAGAACCGAAGAAGGCAGCGAAACGGACGCACACTCGACTCAGCCGAAAGTCTCCTTTGACTCTGCGCTAGCAACAGATTTGGTGACGGCGACGACAAGAGGCGCAGTCGCAGGGAAGAAGACAGCGCGAAAAGAGAAAAAATGCAATCCTCACCCGTGTAGTCCTTGGCATTCGTGACATTGTACTGAATCTGGTCCAACAACTCGCCTTGCTGGTCGACGAGGAAAGCGAGCTCAACAAACATCTGGTGCAGTTCCGCGACACCTACGAGTGTACATACACCCAAGAACGCAGGATACAAGTTATAACTCCAGTTCGTCACGAACGTCAAAGCACGCCGAAGACTGTTCTAACTTCCCCAGAAGAAAGGCAAGAAACATGTGAGCATATACAGAGGTACCCAATCCGGTCGAGCTACACACAGACACACAGTGTCTAATGAATGCTCACCAGCGTGTATCAGTGTAGGGAATGATCCATAGGAAGTCAGGCGATGAGCAGATGCATGCAAAGCGTTCTTGGTCAGAGTGTATATCCAGTTGTGCGACAGTTCCTGGAGAAACAAGAAGCCTACTTTGCTCGAGTCGAAGAATGTCACGGTACTTGTCTTGCAGGTCGGCGACTGCGTTGCGGAGAGACTGATGTGTCTGGGGAAGCATTGAGGCAGAAAAAACGGAGAAAGTCAATGAGGAAGCGCGAAATAAAGCTTCCGACGAAACGAGAGGACACAAACAACGCAAAGCCGTTACACGACACGAGCACAGGAAGATACACGGCGAGAGAAAAATGCTTTAGAAGGAACAGCACAGGAACCTCACTCACAGAAGGAAGCCGAAAGCACATACACGAAAGGGGATTCAAAGACATGAAAATCGAACAAGATGAACCTGCGAAAGTCAAAGTCCATTCGTTACTCTTCTGCCCACCAGACGCTCACCCCCGTCACACGCATCTTCACAGCCGCGGCCGCCGAGAGATCCCCCGACTCCACCAGCTGCTCAACTTCTTCTGCCGAAGCTTCTGGATAAACTGAAAAGACAACGTATGCGAAACAACAAACGCACACACATATCTTCATATATGCTCACAAACGTGTACATATACATAGATATCTATATGTATATATATATATATATGCATCGCCAATGCAGGCGAGTAGCATTTCCCGTGCATGCAGGCATGTATATTTGTAGACCTATGTGTGTGTGTGTGGAAATACACAGGTGACTTTGCATATCTAATACATGTAAGCATGGCGATTCATGCAAACACAGCGATGCAAGGTAAGAAAGCAAGTAGTCCCGAATGTTATTCACGGAACTCTGTGCAAGCAAAGTGTGTGTGTCTCGTTCATCACCTTTCCTTGCATGCAGCGACAACAGCAACCGAGTTCGACCATTTGTCTGCTCTGAATTCTTGTTCTCCCTCCGCAGTCGGCAACTGGGTGTCTGAGCCTCTCAGCCAGGTTTCTTGCTGGCATTTTTCAGTGGAGTTTGGATGTCGAAGGATCACATCGGAAGTTAACCGATGCCGAATCACTTTCAGCGCCACAGAGACCGTTGACAACCGCGGAAAAGGGCAGAGTTCCTCAGTCGAGGAACGCTCTGCCTCTAAGATGCCCGAAACAGCTGCTTAGCAAGAGGAAATCCAGGAGAAAAGACACTGTGCTTACCGATTTTTACTTGCCGACAGATGCGCTTTTTGATGACCGTCTTATACTCGGTTTCGGCTTGCTGGCACTCAACGGTGATTTGCTGCAGGTGGCGCGCGACGATTTGATGCATGTTGAATCGAATTCGGCCTTCACTTATTTTTTCTGGGAACCTTCGAGTAAAAAGCAGATTTTCTTCCTTTATTACTTGCAAGGCACCCTTGGTCTTGCGAATCATCCCCGTTGTCGCGTCCAAAAGTTTATTCAACAGGTGCGACGCGTCTGTAAAAAACGAAAGACGACCCAGAGAACAAAAGGTCGGACATAAATGCGAATATGTTCCTCGTAGTACGTTTCACTCAAGGCAAAAGAACAAGACGACTCATATTTTTCCGTGGAAATGGTTCCTTCGATGACAGAGAGAGGAAGCGAAAGAGAAAAGCGGAGAGAGAAGCAGAGAAAAGCCTGAACACAAGGTCTGAGGGTAACAGACAAACTGTGAAGAAAGAACTCCCCTCAATTCACACCCTTTTGCTTTTCTAGCTGGCTGCTGCACGCCAAAGCACAAGACGCTTCTATTCAAGTAGAAAAAACAGTGAATCGGTGGAGAGACAGAACGGCAGAAGTGCAGGGGAAAGAAATGAGAAAAACCAAGGAAAAAAAAACACCGACTCAGAAGAGGTCGCTACACACGCACATGTCCACTTGTTACACCAGCATCCCCTTCTTGCCTCTGCAGCGATGCATGCATGCTCATCCATATATATTCATGCTGATCTACGCAGATGTTTGCACAAAGAACTTTCCATGCAGAGGGAGTTATATGTACTTTTATATATGCATGCATATATATATATATATATATATATATGGACTCAAATATCGATGTGCAAAGAGAAACAGAGAGACACAACCACACGCTGTCTTTTACTGATCGCCCGGTCTCCTCACCCAACTCTCGACATCGCTTGGTTGCTCATTGTTCACATGTACGTGCCTACAAGTGCATCCGTACAAAGATACGCATTTATCTATCTATCTATATATATATATATATGTATAAATATAGGTCTACACACGAGCGTACATGTGTCTATTTATACACATTTATGCGTGAGCATGAAGATATATATATATGTATATGTATATATGTCTCTGTAAATATGTGCACAGGCCTTGTCACACAGAACTGTACATCGACAAGATTTAAATGAGACCGCCTGGAAGCGACTTTTCCCCCGCATGTCGTTCGCGGTGTTTCTGGTATTTTTACCTCTTTCTTCGTCAGGATTGCTGGCAGTGACGGCGGCGCGTTTGAGGTCCTTCATTTTTTCAAGGTTTTTGGATATTTCTTGGAGCGCTCGCTTCAGAACGTGGATCTTTTCAAAGTACTCCGTCATGAACTGAGGCGTCTCTCGCGCCTCTTCGCCATCTTGCTCTGAGGACTCTGTGTCTTCATCTTCTTCTGGGCTACGCGCGTTGGAGCTGCGAACGACGCAAACACCCACGGAGGCGGATCGCGAGTCTCTGAATTTCCACGCATGCATGCGCGGAGCGGCCTGCGGCGACAGTTGCCGCGCGAGCTCGCGGAGGTCCTCGAACAAGTCCTGCATTTTCAGCTTCTTCGAAGAAGGCCGTTTCGCGCAAGGTGTGCACGAACCTGGGGGAGACCTCCCAGAGCTCCGGCACAGAGAGGAACCATGGACGACACAGTGAAGCGGAGTTCCCCGGAACAGACGCGCGAGGCAGAGCAGAGACGAGCGGAGCAGAACAGAGGCGAAGACTCGGCGCGGAAGGACGCGCGAGAGAAACAGAGAGAAGGAGACGGAGACAAGGGCAAGAGACAACGAGACGGAGAAGAAGAAGGGCAGAGAGGTGAAAAGGAGAGACTTGCGCCTAGAGACGAAGAGAGCTGACGAGAGAGAAGAGAAGGCCAGAGACGCGCGGAAAAAAAGACAGTCCGTTGCCTGTGGACGAAAGCAAACCGCGAGGAGCTGCAGGGAGGCATGAGAAAGCTGAGGAGGAAAACAAGCGGGGAGAAAGGACTCGAAAGCGTCGAGAAAACGGACAAGAGAAAGGTGTACGGAGAACAAGAGATTTGGGAGACGGGAGACACTTGGAAAACAACGCGCGCGAGAGATTATGAAAACGGAGAAGAGAAAGAACCTGACCGACGACGGAGCTGCAAAAAAGAGCCAAAGGTGCCGGAAAACCGGGGGGAAGGCTGAGAACTGCACGAATGAGTCCGAGACAGACGAGAGTCGAAGGCGGGAGGCGAGACAGCCGGGCAGGCCAGGGAAAAACGAAGGAAAGCGCAAGCAGAGCAAGACAAAACGAGACAAGAAACTGTGAGGATTTGCGAACCCCCGCCAGTCTCGGTGCGAGTGCTTTCCGACAACAAAGGCCGCCTCCGCGCGTTCTTGTCCGTGCTCGTTTTTGAAGGCGAAGCCGCGTTCCGTGTGAACGAAGAACAACCAAGAAAAAGGGAAAACGCACCGAAAAGACAAACGGTTTGTACTGAAGGACGAGGAGCTCCTTACATGCATGCGCAGCTCGCTACAGCCGTTTGTGCATGAGATGTGGACAAAAAAGATACACGAATGCCTATTTTACAGTTTTCCTCGACAAGCAAGGTGGGCGCAAATGCGATGTGGAAGCGGACAAGCGGGAGAGAGAACGGCTTCTCTGCGAAAAAACCGTTCTCCCCTGACAACTCTGCCGAGCCTGGAAACGAAACGCAGAGCGAGAAGACAAGAAACTGGAGAAAAAAAGAGCAGGTCCTCTGACGCCTGCTGTGTCCAGTGTTTTGATAGGAAGACGCCGAGGAGAGACCGTGGATGACCGAAAACGCCCACACAGAGCAGGAGGAACAAAAGGTGAGAAGCGAATCGGCTGCGGACCTCTAGAAAAGACAGAAAAACACACCCAGTGGCGACGAAGAGAAGTTGAAGAGAAGCGCGTGAGGAGTGAAAAGCGGCCTTTTTTTCAAGACAAGAGTCGAGCTGCATGCACATATCCACTCGCGGGTGACGGCGAAACACAGTGGCCGGGATGACGGCGTTTCGCTTGATATAAAAGGAAAAAAACGTCTTTTTCTTTCCTGCATTTTTGTGATTCTTATCTCAGTTTTTCCGACGAAAGCCCGCGGAGAAATCGTGAAACAGGAAAAGCTTCCTCCCGCCTTCTGCATGTGTGCGCCGGGCACCACGCGGGTGGTGTGTTGACAACCCAACCGGAGAAGAATCAAGAAATTCCCCCATTTCGAAAATCGAGCTCTTGTATTTTTATTCCACACTTTCGCCTCTTCTCGCCTTTACGACCTGAGGATTTCGACTCTTATTTCTGCATTGCCACAGTCACTCTTGCCTGTGAAATTTCAGACTCTTGTTTGCGAAGTCTACGTCATAGTTTATCTCGCTTTAGAACTCCCAAACGTTCTTATTCTCCATCATTAGACCTTTCGCTTTTTTTCGAACTTCGAGACTGTTTTTTCAACTGCTCATGCTTATCACTTCTCTGTACCAATCTGTCTTCTGAAAGTCACTTGAATGCACAGGCGCAATTATGAGATTATCAGTGCACTGTTTTTAAGCTTAAATTCGAACAGGAAAAAGTTAGTGTATCTTTTATTCACACAAATGCCGGTTCGGAAGTCATGTTCCCAGCAACTGACGCGAATTGGCGACACAGGAAGGCCTCTTTTCAGACTCGCTGAAGAAATACGAACCCACAGTCCCAGAAAACGAAAAACTTGTGGGGGATCTATCCGAATCTCACGAGTAGAGTATTGGAATTTTTAGGTCGATATGGAAACTTGAGAGAGTGACACACTTTTATATTTGTTTTAATAACATCTCATGTGCCTTATTGAAACTGGTTCCTGATTGTCTGATTCGTAGGACTCTGTACATGAGTCCAGTAGGAGAGACAGGCAATCAAGGTCCTGACGACTGCTGTCCGTTTTACCATTCCTCTGGCGCGCTGAAGACAACTAAAAGAGATGAGAGCCCTCCTGGAACTCGATTATCGATATAAAACAGCGAATTTGCCGATTTATTTGCTCGAGTTTGACACACGCCAGAAGTTCCCCTCTCACTCGGACAACACAACACTGAATGGCCACAAAGGCGCATAAAAAGACCTTGCATTGCAATCGCATCACGTCAAAAGAACATGCATTTGAGTCACACATCGTATGACAATACTCCGTGCTTGATAAAATCACCTTTGCATGGAGTAGTGGCGAGCAAAGAAAGGACTTCCTATCGCAGGTCAAGTCTCGGAAGAAGGACGCAGACGACTACGAGGCTGAATCGAAGACAAAGTCCGGAGGAAAGAGCAGTTCGAGTCGCTCTCTGAAAAAGGAAAACGACGCCTTTCTTGAGCTGTTGGTGTGCAGTTAATGCTTTCAGCCTTTCCCTGACGATTCACTTTATTCAAGATCTTCTGTGCTCTTCACAACCACCGTGTCAAGAGCGTCAAGCGTCGTCTGTGTGTGTGTCTGTGTCTAGCGCATATTCAGAAAGTCCCCTTCAAAAGAGAGACGCATCAGGACTGCTTTGTTTTTCGCGTACATGTCGCAGTCCTGCAGGTACAAAGGCTGAACTGTGTCCATGCTACTTGCACAGTCGTTTCTTTCATGCGACCCTCGCAACAGAAGCCTGTCTTTCGTCTTACCAGCGCATATATCCGCGCGCTTACACAGTGGACAGGCCTGAACTGCAACTTCCTACAGACCCTGCGCCGACAAACATCTACTCTGCGATGCCGAAAACATAATCAAACCGTCGATCCTGGCGCGTTTCTCGTCGGTGTTTGCTTCTTGCGGCAGCGAGAAACGCGAAAGAGAGATATGCATGCAGCCGTAGATGTCTGCGGCACACAGCGTAGATATACAAGTGCTAGCCCAACTTTGCGCAAAAAACGAAACCAAATTTTCTTGGGATTTTATTTCTCGTTTGTTGATGAGCTCCAAGTATTGACACCAGCGAACTCAATCCTAAAGCGCGCCGTCGATCTTCTCAGCAGGCGGTCTTCTGTTTCTCTGGGTTCCTCTCTCGGGCATCCCAAGCTGGAGGGCGGGGGGAGGTACTGCTGTGTCGCAAAAACGACTTTCTTGATGTTCTTCGTCTCTCCGAAGGAAGAGTCTTTCAGCTCTTCCGTTGTCTTTCGTCACTTCAGTCTCTTCTCGGGTGTTTCCTTCTGTTCTCGCCTTTCCTCGTCCAATGAAAGCGTACC
The DNA here is from genome assembly GCF_000006565.2 of Toxoplasma gondii ME49. Lineage (NCBI taxonomy): Eukaryota > Apicomplexa > Conoidasida > Eucoccidiorida > Sarcocystidae > Toxoplasma > Toxoplasma gondii. Next base: position 1,474,366 of record NC_031468.1, read on the forward strand.
CCTCCTTGCAGGCAAACGCGATCTCGGCGGAACTCTCACTTGCTCTGCCTCCCTCCGGTCGTGAACTCCTTTCCTCACTCTCTCCCCTTGGACCTCGCCGTCTTTGTCAGGAAAATGGGATAATGACGCTCGAAGAAACGGTGCGACAGGCTGCTCCAGTGGACATGCAAAAAAGCGTTAGGAAAACGAGCATATCTATCTATCCGTTTCTCTATCGATCTGCCACAAGCTGTCTTTCTATCTATTTCTATCTATCACCAACTATCTTTTCCTCTCTATCTGTCTAACTCTATCTATCCACCTCTGTATAATATGCATATATATATATATATATATGTATCTGTATGTATGTATGCTTGTATCGGTGCATGCGTCATTTTTCTTTGAGACTATATCAGTACACAAGTTGAAACGACCACTGGTTGTTCGGATCGTGCTGCGCCTCTCTAGACCAGCGGCGATTTTTCAGTACTTCGAACGGATACGCGGACGCGACCGCTTCGTCTCCGTTGTCTCCTCTTTGTTGCCTCTCTGTTGCTTTCTTTGTGTCTTCTCTGTGCCTCTTCCCCCACCGGCTTTTCTCTTTTTCTCGCTTTTTCGTTTCCTCGGTCCTCCTCGTCGCACACCATGGGGGACGCGGAGAAAGTCTGGCACCGAGGCAGCAAGGTGTCTACCTGCTCCTCTCCGTTGGGTCGTTCTCGCTCCTCTTCTCTTCTCCCTCATTCGTCTTCTCTTTCCTCATCTTCTTGGCGTTCTTCACCTTCCTCTTCTTCATCTTCTGCGCCTCAGAACGCGTCTCCTCTGCGGCCGGTCTCTGCTCTCTCTGCACAGCGATCGCCGCCGCCTGTCTCCTCTCCACGCTCTTCCTTGGACCTAGGGAGGTCTTCGCATGCGTCTGAAGCCGCCTCTAAGTCTGCCTTTTCTTCTTTCTCTTCTTCGCATCCACCGGCCGCCTCTTCCGACGCAGTGACACAGGAAAAGCTGCGTGGATCCGAAAGAAACTCTCGACGAGAAATCCCGCCTCACGGAGTCGCCAGCACTCCAACCGGGAAGAATGAGGGCGGCCAGGAGGATTTGGGTGTACGTACACTGGAAATGCGAGGAGAGCGACCTCCGGGCGACGGGGACGAGTTGCTTTTGAATCGAAAATTCATTGGTGACCAAGGCTGCAAAGGCGTCACAGCTTCTCTGATGAAAAGAACGAACTTTGTTCGAATTGACCTATCCGTAAGACAAGGCGGAAAGGTTTCGATGTCTTTGTTTCCAGATGACAGCGTCCTGTGCTCCTCACGGAACGCTCTGACCTCCGTCACTCCTAACTTCATTTTCGCTGCTCGCTTCTCGCTTTTTAGGAGCTCTGGAGTCTTCGTCTCTGCCCTCTCTCGTCGTCAGATTCGGTTTCTTCTACGTTTTCTGCGTCCTTGCATCTTTTATCGTTCCCTTCGCTCGCCTTTTCCTTGCATCTACCGCGCCGTGTTTCGTCTCTGCTGTCTCTTAGGGTGCGAGTTTTTCCTTCCCTTTCTTCTCTCTCGCCTTACAGTCTGCTGCTTCCTCTTGTTCGCTGTCAGGCAAACAACATAACCTCGCAAGGCCTGGCGGCGCTCTTGCCCGGCCTCGCTGTTCAGCGCAGCTTGAAGCATTTGGATCTAAACTGGAACAGTCTCGCTTCGCCGGGTATCGTCTTTTCTGTGTCGTGGACCTATCCATCTGTCAACAATCTGTCTCTGTATGTGTCTGCTCAGCCGTATCTATGCATGCCTATCGATCAGTCGGTCTCTCTGTCTCTCTCTATATCTCTACATCTACGTCTCTCTACCTCTGTCTTCATCTATCTACATATATATATATATATATGTATTTATATTTATATATCTTTGAAGTGTACATGTTTGAAATATATGGATCGTGAGGTGCTCGACTCTTGGTCTGTTTGAAATGCTTGCGGGGAGGTGCGAGGATATCTCTGAAACGCTCGACTGCAGTGTCCCGCGACCCCACGGTCATTTCTTCTCGTTGCTTCTGGTCTAGGCGTTTTAAAAATGGATATAGGTGATGGATTACAGGTATTTCCTAGAATGAGGCTGTTCGACCTGTTGTGTATTCGTTGCGTATTTCATGAATTCCTTTAAGTCGCCGTCAGTCGGCTGCGGCGCCACCGTGCATCGAATCAAAACGTTGCTTTCTGGCGGTGTTTGCGGGGCTGCAAGTTCTTCCATCTGAAAGCGGTAGTGTGTTCGTCTCTGTGTCGTCAACGCGTCTGTGAAAGAGTAGTGTACAGGAAAAGGCAGTTTGCATTGAAAGGACTTCTTCTCGTACGGTGTTCTTTCTCGTTCGTCGCTCTACTCACGAAACTCAACGCACGGCAAAGCGCGTCTACGAAGCTCAGTGACCCTGTCTCGACGTTTCTTCTTCTCTTTCCTCAATTCGCTCGTTGCCCACGAAGGCTCCTCTCGTCTCCTTAGTGCCTGTCTCACCCTTGTTTTTTGCGCCTTTCGCTGACTTGATTTCATATGTCTCCTCCTCTGCCGCATTCTCCTCGACGTCTTCTCGCTTCCAGGGAACCTCGCAGGTTCATCGGGCGCTGGGTCGACCTCGTCGTCGAGGTGTATGTACACCCTGCAGACGTTCTGCGACTGGGTGTCGACTCACGGGAGTCTCCACACACTCACGCTGGCCCACTGTCGTCTCGGCAACCAAGGCGCTGCATGCATGGCAGACGCGTTAAACCGAAATACGTGAGGAAGCGTAAACGGAGAAAGGGAAAGCAGACAGACAAGGACTTGCTAAAGCTCTTCGGCTGCTATCTACGTCTCTCTTCTCCTTTCAGTCACTTTTCCTTCTCCTTTCAGTCACGTTTCCTTCCCAAAATCGCCTTCGCATTTCCTTCTCCTCTCCTCCTCTTATCCTTCTCCGCCGTCTTCTCTCCGTCTCCGCTCCTTCTCCTCTTTCTTCTCTTTCTTCTCCTCTTTCTTCTGCTTATCCTCCGTCTTCGCTCCTTCTTCTCTTTCGTCAGCTTCTCTTTCCTGTCTTTTTGTTCCTGCGTTTTCTTATTTCCGTTCTGTCTATTCGCTCGGGGTCCGACCTCTGCAGGAGTCTGGTGACAGTCGATTTGAGCCACAACGGCGTCGGAGCCGCCGCATGCACGCTTCTCGTCCAGGCGGTTGAGAATTCGAACAAGACCGTTCTACACGTCGACCTCACAGGTGACTTCCTTATCTGTTTCTCTCTGTTTCCTCTTTCGCTCTTACTTTTTCTCCCTCCTTTCGTCTCCGCAAACGCGTTTCCTCGTCTTTCACGAATCGCTTTCCTTTCTCCCCATTCCGGTCTCCTCTTCCTCTTCTCCTCTTCCTCGCCTTCTCTTCTCGCTGTTCTCCTTTCTCTCCCTCCATCGCTTACTTTTCTCCGTCCCCGTTCGTCCTCCTTCGCATGTCGCTGTCCCCGCGACCTCGACGTCTTTCTCGCTCGCTCTCTCTCACCTTCTCTTTCTCTTCCTCCGTAGCCTCGCTCTCCCTCTGTGGAGCTCGCCACTGTCTCTTCTCCTTCGTCTCCTTTCTCTTTTCTCTTCTGTTCCGTCTCCTAGGAAACAGCGCCTCGTACGCGTCGCTGAGTGCTCTCGAGCGCGCCTGTGCGCGGAACCGTGTGAACCGCCATGTCGCCTGTCTCCAGAGGAAGCAACCCAACCTGCAGAAGTCAGGCGAGAAGCTGAAGCAGCTGCAGACCTACGTTCTTCAACTTGAACGGGAAGTCGCTCTGCGACAAGATGTGAGCGCGAGAAAACGCTACGGTAGATGGAAAGAAACGCGCTCGCTTCACTCTCTCTCTCTGCACATGCAACAGACGAAAAAGAGCGCAGTTTACGCTAAGCAGAAGAACGAACCATGGAACGTCCAGCTGTGAGAGAGACGAAGGAAACAACGTCCTGCCCAAAACACTGGCGCGCTTGACCCAGCTTTCCGTAGCTCCTTTCTCCTCGCCTACTTACGCCTCTCCTTTCTATTCACAAGGGATGTACACTGACTGCGGATGCCGCCGCGCCCTCATATATTCTTCCTCCTCACGCGCATCAATTTACATAGGTGGACCATTATAACGTATACATGTGCATACATAAATGCACCCACAGACACACAAGTACAGATGCGCATATATATATATATATATATATATATGTAAACGTATAAGATCATGCTCAAAGACACACATATAATATATATATATATATCTAGTTGTGACTGAATGCACGCTTGAACACGAATATATACATATATATATATGTATATATATATATATATGTATATGTATGTATATGTCCACGTAAAAACACACAAAGGTGGGCATACAGGTGCGTATGTTTCAGCAGATAGGGTATTTTTGTTTTGTTTGGCGGCCGTCCTTTTGCGTGGAGATGCATCCCTGTCTACGTCTCTAGGTTGACTGCACTTTGGATGGGTGTCATCCGTCTCTGGAAGTCCGTCTCTTTGCTGTGTATGTCTCGGCTCCTTTGTAAAGAGAGTCTATACGGTCTATACGCAGCAGCGGCTGCCAGTGAAAGCGAGAAAACGCTTTCGGAACCGTAAGCGCGAGTTTCTACGCAGGCGTGGAATCCGCAGGCGCGTGCCTCCGGCCTCCACTGTTTCGGTTTCCGATGCATGCGGTGTGCCGCGTCTCCTCTCTCTGCCTCTTTCTCTGCTGTTCAAATCTCGCGCGTTGCCCTTCTGCTCTGTGAACTGCCGCTGCAGGAATTCTCCAAGATCATCGACGACATGCATGCAGACGCTGCCGAGGCAGCGCGAAGGCTTGACGAAGCGCAAGAGGAAGTTCGCCAGTTGAAGGAGAAACTCCGAAGCGTCAGCTTCGACCTCGTAGCGGGTCTGTCGCCAGCTCCGATGGTCCTGTCTCTCGGCTTTCCTCCGCGCCTGGTGTTTGTTCTCGGCTGTGCGTGCTCCCTTCTTCTTCTCCTCTGCCGTCTCCTTTATCCCCCTCCCGCTTTTGCCTGTCTGAGGTTTTTCTCCTCCTTGTCCGCTCGCTCCTGCTGCGTCTTCTGCTTCGCCTTCAGCGGAGAAACGCAAGTTGTTTGCTCTTCGTCTGTTCTCTCTCCACTTCCTCTTGTAACGCGCGAGACGCCCTGGCTGTTCGAATGTGTGTGTTGCGCTGTGGGGAGGAAAAAACGACTTTCTACATTTCTCTCTCCCCAGAGCGCCCAAGATCGAGCAAAGCGACCCAATAAAAAGAGCTGGCGTGACTCAGGAAACGCAAACAGAAGGAGACACTACAGAAGGATGTACTGGGGGAGGTCGGCAGTCGGACAAAGAAAACGCGAGGAGGAACCGTAGAAGTAGAAAACGACAGACAGGCAGAAGCGAAGCCGCCAACGAGAAAAGCGACAACGAGAACAGAGAGCCAAGACGCACACATGCTCTCTTGCGTTTCGTTTTCCGACAGAGAAGAAGAAAGGCCTCGACGCGGAGAATCTGAAGAAGGAAATCCATGCGCTCCAGGTGGACTTACAGCTCACAGAAAACGAAAGCGAACACGGTACACCAGACTAGGAGGCAGATGAGCAGCCAGACGCGCAAACAAACAGGAGAGAGGGTGGACGAACGAGACAGAATACTCAGGCGGGAGAACCTTTCGAAAGAAGAGAAGAGGAAAAGCAAGAGACAGAAAAGGAGACTCCCTGCTTCGATCTACTCCTCAGCTGTCCGTCAGATATCTGCTAGATCGACAGAAGAAGAGGCACCTTTCTCTGCGCGTCCGTTCGCCAGAAACACAAAGTAGAGATGCGAACGGTTGAGCTTTTCTTCCTCGCTTCTCCTACACACGCGAGGACTATTGGAAGTTTCCTTCTTGTCTGTCTGTCTTCTCTTTTCCTCTCTTGCCTCTCTCTTGCCTCTCTCTTTGCCTCTCTCTTTCTCTCTCTTGCCTCTTCTCTCTCTTTCTCGTTCTCTCGGTTTCAGTTGAGTGTGTCTTCTCGAGAAACGGAGGTCGCAGAACTGCGGTCGCGAGTGCAGCAACTCGAGGCAGAGAAGCAGCTGCATGCAGAGGACGCGAAAAGTCTTCGTTCGAAGAGCCAGGCACTGGCTGACGCCTCTCTCCTCACGCAGCAGAGTCTAGATGATGCGAACATGGCAAACAAAGTAAGTCGCAGCGAGGAGACGAAGCATGGAGAGGTTGTTTGGAGGTTGTTTGTTTCTGCTAGCAACACCTAGGCGCGCCTGTCGCCTTCGTGCTCCGCTGTCTCCATGTCGCAGACGGTGCGGCCTCCCATTGTTGCAAGAGGGACCCCCGAGCAAAGAATGGATGGATTCCGGCGTTCTGGACGGATTTGCCGCGTGATGTTCTTTCTGCTTCTTCGCTTCCTTTTTCTTCTCTCTTTCTTCCCCCTGTTTCTCTCCTGCGTCGCCTGTTCCTCCTTCTCGTTTTCCACCCTTTCGCCGGCTCGTCGCTTCCTCCTCGTTCGCCTTCCTTCGCGCATTTCCTTCGGTTTTTTCTCTCGCGCCTCGCTTCTTCGCTCTGGAGTCTCTTTCTGCTTCTCTTGCTCTTTCTGCACTAGCAACTGGAGGCCTGTCTGCACCAGAGTGAGAGCCGCCTCGCAGGATTGTCGCAGCAAGTAGCCAACCTGCGGAGACAACTGGTCGCGGCTGAGGGAGCGGCTGAGGAGCAGAGAACGGCGCTGCTCTCGCGGTGCCAGGCGACCCAGGAGGAGAACCGCAAACTCGAAGAGAAAGTCTTCCAACTCGAGCGGGAACAGCAGCAACTCGAACAGAAGCGCGCACACCTGGCCTGGTCGCTGGAGAAGGAAGAGCGCGAGCGCGAACAATGGAAACTGCAGGAAGAAGAGAAACGAAAAGAGGAGAGACAAACGCTCCAGGAACAAGCTGAAGAGTGGAAAAACAAGTGTGCTCTGGAGGCCATTTCTCTCCACGCGCTGACTCTTAGAAACACTCCACATCCATGCACAAACCTATACTTCCACAGATAGATAAATAGATAAACAGATAGATAAATAGATAGAGAGGTAGAGAAATGGATAGACAGACAGATGGACATGTAGGCTCGGGTCCAGACACATACAGGCAGGCATCCCATGCATACATATAAATATATAAATATATATATATATATACATATAAATATATATATATACATATATATAAATATATAAATATATATACATATATATAAATATATATATATATACATATATATAAATATATAAATATATATATATATATATATACATATATATAAATATATAAATATATATATATATATATACATATATGTAAATATATAAATATATATAAATATATATATATATATATATATACATACATGTAAGTAGATGTATGTACATGCATATATGTACGTGCAGACAAATCTGTACAGAGCAGGTTCATGTGTGCTTGGAGGTGTATGTATGCGCATGCAGACATCTTTATTTTGGGATGCACACTTGCTTATCCACTGGCAAGTAGATGTAGACGAATGCACGCCTATAGGCGTGTAAAACGCGATTTGTAAACATGTTTGTTCGTGGAGAGAGCCTCGCTTGGGAACATCTTGAAGTCTGTGTGTAGAGCGGAAGGCAGCTGAGCGAGGGTCACGAGGTGTCGAAGACTGGGAGTAAATAAATATATACAGCTGGGTCTTTTCGTTTTCGTTTTTCCTCTCAGACTTGAACTGCAGCTGAAGAAGCAGGAGACGCAAGACCATGTCTGGCAAGAAGAAAGAAAAACTTTGCTGCAGCGGCTGAGGGATGATCAGCAGGCAACCCGGGCGGCGGAGGCCGAAGTTTCCGCTCTCAAATTTCGGCAGCTGCAGACAGAGGCAGACATGCATGCGCTGCATTCCGAGCTCCATCAACTGAAAGAAGCGCTCGCTGCGAAGGAGGTGAGCACTCACGAGATGCCTGCGAAAGAAATCTCCGGCTTGAGCGCGTTCGCGAGCGTCTGCACAACCTACTTGCTCGCTTTCTCTCAGTGTGTCTCTGCGTCCGTCCAGTCATGCATGCACGCGGCTTTTGTCTCTCTCAACGCGGCGAGAGTGTGAAGCCGACTCCATTTCCGGCTTTCCTTCCTTTTGCTCAAAACATGAACAAGGTAGTTTCGGACAGTGGAGATGATACACTGGAGAGAAACCGCATTGGGCGGACGGCGGTTTTCTGAAACGGCGTGCAGCGCAACAGGATGGTGTTGTGTGATTCTCTTGAAAAAAAGCTTTACCGAGCACAGTCGTCACTTTCGTCTCACACAGCCTCTAATTACTCCTCCGTTTGACGACCCGTTGAGAAGAGTCGCGAAAAAGAGGCCAGCGCGGCGCGCTAGGCGAGACATGGTCGAGATGCGACGTTGCGTCTTCCTCGGACCTGTTTCAGACGTCTTCGTTCTGCTGCTGCTGCTTCCTCATGGGCGTCGCGAGCGCTCAACGCACCCCCAGCATGCATGCGTCTTCCATTTTCGGCCTTCCTCTCCCGTTGCACTTGCGTTCTGCTCTTCTCCGTCTCGCAAGTTTGTCACTCTTGTCCTTGGCTTCGCTGCGCATCCGCGGTGTCCAGAACGCTTGCGGGGTGTCTGCGTTTCTCTCGGCGACTCTCTTGCGTCGCCTGCTCTCTTTGGCTGCCGCATGCACTGGCGCTACACGAAGAGTTCCTACGCTTTTCCTTCTGTTCGTCGGCGGTCTTCGGCCGGCGCTCCTTGCTCTCCTGGTGGAAGCCGCGGTCCTGCGCAGCAGTAGAAAACTCGTGAAGTGGATGCTTCCTTTTCTGCATGGTTTCCTGCAACGGCAATGAACAGCTCTGTTGAACAACGAGCCTCCGCGTATGCGTTTGAAGAACAGGCGCGACGCGCAGCTGTGCAGACAAACTCGAACGCATCCGCTGTGAGAGTCTGGCCTCACTTGTGTCGCCTCCGAGAATGTCTCTTTCTCTCCCTGGGTGTCTCAGGAGCAGCAGAACAGACTGCAACAAGAAAGAGAAACTTTGCTGCTGAACGACAGACGCAAAGAGGAGCAGTGGAGGGCTACTGTGGCCGCCAGCGAAGCTGCTGCAGCAGACGCGCGCATGCATGCAGAGGCGGTCAGTCGGGAGGCCAAGCACCTTGAAGAAATCCTCCGCCAAAGAGAAAATATGATCGGGAACCTCCAGAAACTGCTGCAACAAAGCAAAAGCGATCTATCGGTGAGTGCCCTTACACCGTGCACACGAAGATATGTTTGTAAGCATCTATGTATAGACAGAGATAGGCATCTCTATCTATATATATTTATATATATATAATATATATTTATATATATATATATATATATATATGCCTGCCAATCTTCTGTATATCTTTATATATCTATATACGTTTAAGGGAGAGAGAGAAGAGCCCTGTGATAAAAGAGTGTACGATTCCTGTTTCGCGCCTCGAGCAACTTTCGGTGAATCTGGGAGAGTCGCTATTCCACTGCAGTGATGTGAAGCAGAGAAGGATTGAAAGTGTGTTGGCTTTTTTCTCTTCCGTGAATGTTCGCAGACGCTTCGAGAAGAGAAGCAGAAACTGGAGCGAGAAAACGAAGCGCAAGCGCGCGAGCTGAAAGACGCCCGCGAGAAGGGAAGAAGACTCGAAGAGAACTTGCACGCCAAATGCAAAGAAGCGTTTGAGTCTCTCTGCTCTTCTCTGCATGCAGCGACCGCCGATTTCTCTCTTGACAACGCTGGAGAGAAGTGAAACGCCTTTCGGGCATTCGAACGATACTTCTTTGCCTGGTGCTGTTCGAAACAGACAACCAGGCTCGCGCCTCAGACTTCTCGCAAGATCTTTTCAGGTGTACTTTTTTGGAAGGAACAATGGCAACGATTTCTCCTCTCAGTTCAGCCCTGTGGTATTGTCTCCGTTACTGTTCGCTTGCCTATTCTCTGCCAGTCGACCGGAGATCGAAATGGCTTCTTTAGAAACGACGGAACGTCTGCACACTGGAGCTCGTTGACTTTCCTGACTCTTTTTCTCGCGTTTCAAACACACAGCAGCGCGTGATCTGACTTGGCTGCTCTTCGGTATCGTCGCTCAACCTCAGCTCATCTGGACTCCCCCAGGCTTCCAGTGACCTCGATGAAAACGGTGGCACTTTGCCTTACGCCTGTGGAGACAAGAGACTTGGACTCGTCTCTGAATTCTCTCAAAGAACTGTCTCGCTCCTTGGCTAGGTCTGTGAAAACAAAAGTCACTTGTTTCCGGACTTTCTTCCTCAGCCCTGGCGCGCATCACGCCTGTCTTCTGTCCTTCGTTCTCCCTCTTTCTTCCTCTTGATGAATTATCCAACTTCGCTCATGGAGAAAACCGGTTTCTTTCCTGCATCGGCGCCGCCTTCCTCCTTTTCTGCGGCCAAAGTCGGCCGCGCATGCCTGCGAGTGCAGAGGAGGCGCGCAGACGACTGAGACAGCGGGTGTTGCGTCTTCTGTCGCCGAGCAGAGAAAGAAAACTCTTTGTCAACGAGAAAGCAAAGGAGAAGTCTGAAGAACGCTTTTTCTGTGTGCGCGAGGACTTGCGCATCCCCGGAAAGACCGCAGTTTCAGAGAGCGAATGCACCACGACGTCCGAAATCGCTCTACAGCGAAAATGGGGAACATATGCGCAGGCAAGCATCGAAACAGGTTTTTCCAAGGTGAAGAAGCTTCACGGTGTCGAGACACACTGGAAAGAAAAAGGCGAACGAGAAGATAGACCTTTTTGCAGAGCCCAAGGAACAAAGGATCTCTCCCCGATTTCCACGTTCTCTCGCCTCTCAGCAGAAGATAAAAAGAGAGGAAGCAGCGAGCAATTATGATGTTTCCAGAGTCACTGGAGTCTCCTGGAAGAGAAGGACTTGCAAAGACACTCTCCGACCTCCCAAGAAAAACTCTGCACCGCACCCGCATCCTCGGCGTTTCAAAAGCCAAGGAGAGGGGAAGGTGCAGCCTGGGGCGGCTTCTCTCGAGACTCTGCGGGAACTGAGGAAACGCGGCGGTGAAAGGAAGCCGCAGACGATCACCTTCCACTCGCACCGAGACATGACAGGCACGCAGACAGAGCGAGAGGCAAGAATCCAGATGGAAGAGACGACAGAGAAGGACGGACAGCAACTCGGAAGGATCGACGGCGAGGACAGAAGCGAGGGAGAAGAGAGTCTCCTCTCGGCGTCGTCTCACCTTGTACAACTAAACGAGAGTCGCCGCGAAATCTTCGGCAGGTCAAAAGACACAGAGAGACAGACATTCGCGCACAACGAACACTGGGGCAACAGTTTCACACGGAAAACGAACGCGCCTGCAACACCCGACAGACCCCCCCCCCGAGTGCACTGAACTCTGAAGAGAGACATACTTGGCCGCGTCGCTCTCTGCAAAGAAAGCCTTCCACGCGAAGTCATTTGAACACAACAACAACGTCGAAACGAGCGCGAAACGGAAAAACAGCGCAGGACAAAAGATGTGACTTGTCTCCTACACCGCTCTCTCGGAACGCCTCTCCACCGGAAAGGACCGCGATCGACGCAGCATGTCGCACAAGAGAAGCAAGAAAAGCGCATGACTTGACACCCGCAAAAAGAATGTCGCCTTGCGACAGCCAGAGAAAAGACAACGAATCGAGACAGAAAATCCCAGCTAGTTTCACACCTCGTTTCTCGCGAAGAAAGCAGGCCCAAAGGAACCGGAAAACACGAGAAAAAGCGAACGGCGGAGAGACGAAAAACGAAAACTCGTACGCCAAAGTGTCTAAACACCCGAACCACATATATATATATAACTATATATATATATATATAACCATATATATAACCATATATACATATACATATACATACATATACACGTATACACCTATAGCGATTTCCATCTCTCTATCTGAGACTGCGTAGACGCATCTTTCGGGATATTCGATTTTCTGCAGGTTCTCGATTAATACGCATCTCCGGTTCTTCTGCCTCTCTTTCTGTCATCTTCGTCCCTCCTCGAGGGGAAGAAGTCTCTGCTGTCTCTTCTGCGTTCACGACCAAAGTGCGAGTCAGTCGACGGCGACCGTCTCCGGTCTCTGCGCTCCACTTCTCGCTTTCTCTCTCGCTCTTCACACGCTGCATGCGGCGACGCAAAACATCTTGTTTCTTCTCGGTCTTCTGGAGCGCCGTTTCTCTTCCCGCCTCTCGGTGGCGAGCACGAGGGAGAAGATCGTCGGTTTTCTTTTGTGACTCGGCCTCGCCTTGGCGGCGAAAACGACTCATCTCTGTCCGAAGAATTTCGTTTCCTCTCTCTCCTCACAGGTTCCGGCGGTTCTCTCTCGTCCTCGAAACTGCGTCTCCGCTCGTGTGCCGTCAAGCGCCGCAGAGGCCGTCTCTCTTCTCTCTCTCTCATTTCTTCTCTATCCCGCCCTCGTCTTTCGTCTCTTCTCTCGTCCTCGTCTCGGTCGTCTCTGTCTCTTCTCTCTTCTCTTTCTTCGAACTTTCTGCGTGAGTGGATACGAGGACTCGCATCACGGTCGCCGCGAATCGTCTCGCGTCTCCCGCCTCGGTCTTCTCTGAATCTGTCGGAAGACAGAGAAGTCTCTCGCCTTCTGTCGCTGTCGACCTCCCGATTCCGTCGCGGAGACAGTTTTCTTCTCTCGTCTTTTTCCCTCCTCTCCTCTCTCGCTTCCCGGCGCCCCAGAGATCGTTGAGAAGAGACAGATCTTCGCTCGTCACGTTCTTCAGGCCTCATCTTGCGCTCTTCTCTCCCTCTCTCGCCACCAATCTTTGAGTCTGCGGCTTCCCAGTCTCTCTCTCTTCTTCGCTGCCCGCGAGACTGAGAAGGACTTCTCCTGTCATCGCGCTCATCACTCGCTTTATCCATGCGTCTTCTCTTGAAAGAAGTCAAAGCTTCTTCTCTCTCTCTGTCAATGGAGACGTCTCGCCCTCTTCGTTTCTCTTCTCTCTCCTCGGAAACGCATCTGCTATCTCTTTGGTCTCTCCCTTTGTCCATAGACAAATCTCTTTCTCCCTTTCTTCTGTCGTCTCTCTCGGTGTCTTCAAAGTCATCTCTTCTTCTCCCTCGTCTCTCGCCTCTCTCTCTGTCTTCAGAGTCATCTCTTCTTCTCCCTCGTCTGTCGTTTCTCTCTCTGTCTTCAGAGTCATCTCGTTCTCTCCCTCGTCTCTCGCCTCTCTCTCTGTCCTCCAACTCATCTTTTCCTCTCCCTCGTCTGTCGTCTCTCTCTCTGTCTTCAGAGTCAACTCGTTCTCTCCCTCGTCTCTCGCCTCTCTCTCTGTCCTCCAACTCATCTTTTCCTCTCCCTCGTCTGTCGTCTCTCTCTCTGTCTTCAGAGTCAACTCGTTCTCTCCCTCGTCTCTCGCCTCTCTCTCTGTCCTCCAACTCGTCTGTTCTTCTCCCTCGTCTGTCGTCTCTCTCTCTGTCGATAGAGATGCTTCTTCTCCCCACTCTTGTTTCTTCTTCTCTCTCTCTGTCGATAGAGATGTCTCTTCTTCTCTCTCTTTTCGCTTCTCTCTCTCTGTCTTCCGAATCATCCCGTCTTCTTCCTTTTCTGTCGTCTCTCTCTCTGTCGATAGAGATGCTTCTTCTTCCCACTCTTGTTTCTTCTCTCTCTCTGTCGACAGAGATGTCTCTTCTTCTCTCTCTTTTCGCTTCTCTCTCTCTGTCTTCCGAATCATCCCGTCTTCTTCCTTTTCTGTCGTCTCTCTCTCTGTCGATAGAGATGCTTCTTCTTCCCGCTCTTGTTTCTTCTCTCTCTCTGTCGACAGAGATGTCTCTTCTTCTCTCTCTTTTCGCTTCTCTCTCTCTGTCTTCCGAATCATCCCGTCTTCTTCCTTTTCTGTCGTCTCTCTCTCTGTCGATAGAGATACTTCTTCTCCCCACTCTTGTTTCTTCTTCTCTCTCTCTATCGACAGAGATGTCTCTTCTTCTCTCTCTTTTCGCTTCTCTCTCTCTGTCTTCCGAATCATCCCGTCTTCTTCCTTTTCTGTCGTCTCTCTCTCTGTCGATAGAGATGCTTCTTCTTCCCACTCTTGTTTCTTCTTCTCTCTCTCTGTCGATAGAGATGTCTCTTCTTCTCTCTCTTTTCGCTTCTCTCTCTCTGTCTTCCGAATCATCCCGTCTTCTTCCTTTTCTGTCATCTCTCTCTCTGTCGATAGAGATGCTTCTTCTTCCCACTCTTGTTTCTTCTTCTCTCTCTCTGTCGACGGAGATGTCTCTTCTTCTCTCTCTTTTGACTTCTCTCTCTCTGTCTTCCGAATCATCCCGTTTTCTTCCTTTTCTGTCTTCTCTCTCTCTGTCAATGGAGATGCTTCTTCTCCCCACTCTTGTTTCTTCTTCTCTGGCGTCTCGTTCTTCTCGCGCTGCACCGGGAGAGAGAGAATCCTGTCGGTTTTTCTCTTCTCTTCTCTCCTCACGCCGCAGAGACGGTGATCGCGAGGAAAGACGCGCGTCCTCTTTCTCTCTCTTGTCTCTGTCGGAAAATGGGGAGAGCCTCTTCGCCTTCTCTTGCCTCTCCAGCACGAGCTCTTCTCTTCGGTCCGCTCTCTCTTGTTCTCTCTCTCTTTCTCCCTTGCTCGCTCGTCTGTCCCTGTGCCCCTCCTCGTGCTCACTCGCCGGCGAGACTTCTCGACTCATCATCTCCTGCCGCGAGAGTTCACTCTCCCTCGCGCGTCTGTTGCTGTCTCCGCTCTCTCTGTCATGGGAGAATCTGTCTCCTGAGGACACCGACCGTCTGTCTCGACCTCGCTCGCGGCTTCTGCTGCGCCCTCGGTCTTCCTTTTCCCTTCTCTCGTCTCTCTCGTCTCTCTCGTCTCGGCTGTATCGACTGTATCGGCTGCTGGCCTCGCTGCTTCCCCGGCGGTCGAACGAACGCGGACTCCGACTTCGTGAGCTGTAGCGAGGCGAAGAATAGTCCTGGTCGTAGTCGCGCGAACTGTAGTCCTTCTCGACCTGAACCAGTGACGAGAACACAAGAACAGTGGAGAAGCGCGACCTCAAAACATGAGACATGGCCTTCATCTTGTCACAGCGTCAAGACGCGCTTCAGCAAACGGGCATCTCTCACCCCAGAGACCGTTACGCCGCATCTCCTTTTCTTCCTGCGCCTTCCACGTTTCTTCTCTTCTCGTCTTCTCTTCCCTGTTTCGTCGTCTCCTTTCTTCTCCTTCTCTTCCTCTCCGTTTCTTCTCGCTTCCCCTCCCTTCCTCCCTCTCTCTCTCTCTCCGCTCGCTACTCGCTCTGCTCCCCTTTTCTCTTCCTGCTTCTCACCTTGATGACGGATCCGCGACCCTCGACGCGCATTTCGCTCTTGTCCAGCGAGCGAACTGCATACTTCAGATCCTCCGCATGCTCGAACTCGACGACGCCTCGGCCGTGCGAAAGAACTTCTGCAAAGCCGACAGGTCCAGCTCGCCTCATGTGATCCTTCAAGTGTTGCCACCGACAGCCTGGCGGGAGAAAGGAAACCAGCGCTCGAAAGCCTGTCCGCCGCGGAGGTCCTGAGGCGCCTCCCATGGGGATGAAATTCGGATTCGATCCCAGGCGACGCGCAGGCTGCGCTGTGAACTCCACGCGCAGAGACCGCCCTCGGTACAAGTATCCGTGGCGACAAGCAACCGCGTCCTCTGCTGCGCTGAAACACCATACAGAGAAAAACACAAAAACCGATCCAGAAAACACGCAATCACTGCACTTGCACACATATATATATATATAATAACGTATATATGGATGTCACTGTGTGTAGAGGACGGGGGAACTCGAGTGAGGGGGGGAGACGAGAGAGCGAGACATACAGGACGACCGAGGAACAGAGAGAGAGAAAGAGAAGTGAAGGTGACAGGGACGAAAAGAGATGATGGGCGCAGTCCACTCGCAACAAAGAGAAAAAGAGAGGGACGCAATGAAGAAGATCAAGAGAGAAAATCCGACGTCGAGGCACCGAAACACAAGTCTCGAAACCAGCGCGCGTGAGGAAGAAAAACGAAAATCCGAACGCCGAAGAAGAGGCCATCCTCTCGTGTTCGAACGCGGCCGTTCTTCATCTTTCACTCCAGCGCCGAACTCTTCTCTTCTCTTCCTCGTTCGCGCTCTGTTCCTCCTCTCTCACCGGATCGTTTCGAATTCGACGAAGGCGTAGCACGAGTCTGACATGCCTCCTCGAGCCCGCTTGATGTCGATGTCTCTCAGGCGACCGAACTGCGGAGAACAAACCAAGAAAAACGAACAACGCAGTTCCATACCTCCTGCGGTACCCCACGTTCGCGTCGCTCTCCATCTTCTTCGCCTCCCTCTTCTCTCTCGTCCTCTCTCTTCTCTCTGCTCGCTGCAGGGAGATATGCCCAGGTCCTCGCAACCGTCTCTGTCTTCGCTTGAAGCAGCGAGCTGAGCTCCACGCGGTGCTCCGCCACCATCCAACACAACTGGGCATCTCCACACGAATAAAGACGCGTGCATAGACATAAACATACGCACATATAAACATATATATATATACATACATCTACATATATATATATATACATATATATATTTGTAAGTGCGTGTATGCATGCACATGTATTATATATGTGCATCTGCAGATGACTCTGGGTCATCTGCATAAAAACAAGCAGACCTCGACACACAGCTGTACCGCTGTGTCCGCCTCCAACTCGCTCTTCAACTGTTCATGTGCGTCGACCGCTCTATACATATATATATATATATATATATACAAATATATATACATATATATATATATATATATACATATATATACATACATATATATATATATGCAGATATATGCAGAGAGAACTGGGAGCAACACAAGCATCCGTAGGTAGGAGTAGATATGTCTTTGCTGGCTACCTTGAAAAGGATGTCCTCGACATCTCTTTCTCGAATGTCTCTGGGGAGGTTGCCGACGTAGATGCACGTCGGACGACCTCTGACGGGACCTAGGCCTCTCCTTCCAGGAGACGCGAGGCGGACGGAACGCAACGGAGAACCTCGATTCGGGGGATAGCTGGGGATGTATCCATCTCTGCCTTCTCTGCGTACGCTGTCGGAGATACTTCTGCGACTTCTGTCTCTGGAAAACGAACGCGGGTGTCTCCCTGGATTCGAAGCAGATCTTCGGCTTCGCGCATTCAAGCTGCGGCCTCTCGAGCACCCCGATGAGCTTCGACTCCGTGAGTCTCTTTGTCGAGAGCGACTCCGACTGCTGTGACATCCGTCCTCTCTCCGACCTCGCGACGCGCCTTTCTCTTCTCTTTCTCGCGAGGCGTTTCTCTCTTCTCTTTCTCGCGAGGCGTTTCTCTCTTCTCTTTCTCGCGAGGCGTTTCTCTCTTCTCTTTCTCGTGAGGCGTCTCTCTCTTCTCTTTCTCGCGAGGCGTCTCTCTCTTCTCTTTCTCGCGAGGCGTTTCTCTCTTCTCTTTCTCGCGACGCGCCTTTCTCTTCTCTTTCTCTAGAGAGACCTCTCTCTTCTCTCTCGGTTCGCGGCTTTTCGAGAGGCCTTCTCTCTGGGGTGAGAGAAGTCGACCTCGCCGCTTCAGGTCCAGAGTGGTTGGTCTCCATCTTCCTCTCAAACTTCAGAACCTCCAGAAGCGCAGTGGAGAACAGCCAAGTCGCCAGCGCTCGGGCAGGAAGACAGGTCGACAAGAAGCGGAGCGCGGGGAGAAGAGCCAGGCGGAGCGTGAGAGAACAACGGAGATGTAAAGAAGTAGAAGAGAGCACGAGGAAGGGGAGAGCGAAGGAACGAGACAAGAGAGCAGCGGGAAGGACGAGGGAGAGAAGAGAAACTGGGAGGCAGGGCAGCAGGGAGAAACGCGAGGAAGGAGAGAAGAGATCGGAGACGGTAAATCGGTTTTCTGTCGACTCTCGGACCTTTGGACTTTTTCTGGAAGATCTTCGGCTGCGTCACCAAGTCTGCGAAGGTCAGGCAAGCTGCGATCCAAGGAAACGCAGAGAGCGAAGAGAGCCGTTGCAGAGAGAAAACACCCGTGCAGTAGCAAGGAGAAGACAAAGACGACAAGGCTTTCACAAAGGTGAAGAGAAAAAAAGAGAAGCGGAGAGGGGGGAAAGAGAAGCATCCACGCGCGGCGATATTTTTTCTACGGTCGGCCGCGCGATCCGTTTTGTGTGTGGCGGCCGAGTCGGAAATCTGTGGACGGAGACGGTGGGGAGAGGACAAAGTGGAGAGAACGACGGAGACGAATCGAGAAGAAGAAAGAGAGAGGGAACAGGGATCGAAAAAAACGGACTCTCGGATTTTCATGAACAGGCCGAGTGCAGAAAAAAGGAGGCAGTTCCAAGAAGGGGGACGCGCGACGAAAGGAAATGTTTGAAGAAGCAGAGACACACGCGCAAATAGTCTCTCTGTCCCCAAAAAGCGCTGTGCAAAGAAAAGTTCCTCTACGCGAATCTCTCGCCTCCACAAATCCTTCAGGAAGGCTTTCCCACGGCTCTCTTTCTCCTTTTCTCTCTGCCCTCTGCCTCTCTCGCCGCCTCTCTGTCTCTCCGAAAAATTTTGCATGCACAGCAGCGCAGACTGCGGCCTGCGCTGCGCGCGTCCGGCGTTCTCTCTTCTTCTCTCCGTCACTCGCGCGCGTTCGGCTGCGCCAGCAAGGGAGGTTTGTCGCCTGCGGCTGTCGAAGGCAGCGCGCGGCCGGAGCGCGAAGAGGGTTCTCACGCGATGAAAGAGCCGTTTTCGAGCTCGAGAGGAGACGCGCTCGGAACAGAAGGAAAGAACTCGAGCACCCGAAGACGTTCAGTTCAGGCGACCAGGGCACCGCGCGGCCCTCTTCTCTTCTCAGCGGAAGTCTCCGCGCTCCCGCGCAATCTGACGAGGAGTCTGCGCTTTTCGCCTGGGGGGAAGTCTAAACTTCTTACTTGTGCTCGAGAAAAAGCTCGCCGGCAAGAACGGACGCCTGCAGACCGGTAGAGAGCGCTTCGTGTGCGTGAGAACTGCGTAAGGAATGCGGATGTCTATTCCTGGATTCTTGGGCCAGGAAGTCTTCCGTGGAACGCGTCCGC
The DNA here is from genome assembly GCF_000006565.2 of Toxoplasma gondii ME49. NCBI lineage: Eukaryota > Apicomplexa > Conoidasida > Eucoccidiorida > Sarcocystidae > Toxoplasma > Toxoplasma gondii. Next base: position 1,493,363 of record NC_031468.1, read on the forward strand.
AGGTGAGTTCCGGAAAACAGGGGATCAGACGGGCAAGGAACTCGCTGAGTCTGTGCTGAACAGCGTCCCTAGGGAATCGAGTCTTTGTCTTCAAACAAGAGGAGACAGAAGGGAGAAGAAGGAAAAAGAAAACGGAGAAGGCGGCGCAGGCACACCCACACACCCTGTCTCTGCGTCGGGGAGAGAAAGAGAGAGAGAGGCTGAGGTCGTGTGTGTGCCGACGAAACAGACAGGTAGTAGCCTTCGGAGTTCGGCATTCTCTCTTTGAAATCCTTTTCTTTCGAGGTTTCCTCTGAGTTCGGAAATGCGACAAAGGTGACGAGACGCCGAGACTCGCAGGTGCTGTCTCTTTCTGTCCGAAACGGATGCCTCCGCGCAAAAGACGGCCTCCACACGACTCCCATGGCGATCTGGGCCGTTGCGCCGCGCTCGAGAAAAATTGAGAAAAATCGTGCAAGCCGCGCCTGCGACAGATGCAAGATGTCTTTCGGATGGCGGTCTGCTGAAACAGTCGCCCAATGCGGTCCTAGAATCACACGAACTCGGCGCGACAGCAAAAGTTCGACTGGAGTGACCCCAGTGCGTCGAAGCGAGTTTCAGCAGCAGCGCGTTGACGGGAACAGTGACCATGTTTTTAAGAACTGCGGCATGTCTTTTCGCTGTGTTGAGAAAGCAAGGAAATGCGTCGCCTTCTTTGCACGCAAGACAGAGGGGAGAATCGCTAGAAGACCCCAGGCTTCTCTTTTTGCCGCGGTCTGCCAAGAGAGAGAGAGAGAGAAAGAAAGAGCCACAGAGTGAGAAGAGCAAATGTCTTGCTTTTGCTAGCCTGCACGTGCAGAGCGGAGACTCCTCAGCACTCTACTGCTCTCGCTCGCGAGAAAGCGTTTGAAGAATCCCTCCAAATAGGAAAGCAAAAAAGAGAAGGGCACCTCACCCTCACCCACACACACGTACAGACATACACACGCATGCAAGCTCTCTCAGTGTCCCGCCAACAAACCGTTTCTAAGGTCGACAGATCCTGAGACGGAGGAAAACGATGCGGACCCAGACGATAACGAGAGAGATGTGATACAGATTCAACTAGACCGACAGATCATATTTATCCCTGTAGAAATAGGCATGAAACAAGGTAAATATGTGTATCGTGTACATATCTATATAGGGAGAAGGGGGTTGTATTTATGTTTTGAATGGAAATCTAGGCATCCGTATGCACGTGGTTTGGTTATTCGTATATTAACAGGAAGGCGAAAAAATGTACCTGTACGTTAGTAGAAAAAAAGGATCCGTGTGTGTGTGCTGGGGGGAGGGGAGGGAGGGGGAGGGGCGGTCTATGAATGGATGGTTTATGAATGGATAGATATAGGCGACACAGATATAAGTTGAGGAATGTTTAGGTAAATACAGAGAGGGTGAGGGAAGGAGGCACTCTGGAGGAGACACAGGACGCCTGTCCATCGCGTAGCTCAAGAGTCTGACATTATGCACCTCTCTAGAAGCTGAAAAGCCTCGCTTTCGCTGCAGGCGTTTTTCTCTTCAACATGTTGCTCTTGACTCTTCGGCTGTCCTCGACCGCCAGGGGGGCTACGCGGTTCTTCTGTCACTGCGTTCCTGCGCAGGCTGTCGTCTGCTTTTCTCCCATGCCTCGCTTGCATGCAGTTTTCCGCGGAGAGCGCCGCAGAAGGCAGGAAGCTGGAGACGCGCAGCTTCTCTGCAGAAGTCGCGGAAGACCTTCCGAATCTGATCGCGAGAAAACGGGATTTTTTCCTCCACACCCCTCTGAAGGCCAAGTTCAAAGTTCGCGCGATCCCGCAAAAGAAACCGAGCCGCGCATGCATCTATGCATGCTCGAAACTTGCGAGCGAAGCGACGGCCTCCCTCAACTTCCGCAGGCCGAGGGACTCCAAAGTGCGGCGACTTTTGGACTTCTGCCGTCAACTCACTCACCTTTTGCGTTTATTCGACTTCGTTCCAGCCCACAGGTCCCGTCGTTCGCCAGTCACCGCCTCGCTTCTCGCTGCATCTGCATCTGTTCGGGCGAATCTTCGCGTTGCGTGTGGGTCAATTTCGCTCAGTGCAGGCCGACGCTGAGCACTGCTGTCAAAAAAAAGCAAGCAAAAAATCAGATGTTTGAAGGGAGTGAAAGCGCGAAGTGTGTCAACTCTCTCTGTCTCACTCCCGGTCTCTCTTCCTCGATCTTCCAGTGCCAACTGCGCCTTCTCCGGATCCGTGTACGGAGCGAGATTTGATGTCCTCGTCTGAGGCTCTCTTGACGCTTCTCTCGTTCCTCCGCGCCGTCTCTCCCGTCCCCTCTTTCTTTCTTTTTGTGTTTGTCGCTTTCTCTGTCTTCCCTCTGTACGTCTTCTCGCCTCTCCTGCGAAGTCTCAAAACTCAGAGCTCTTCTTTCGTCTCCACGTCTCTTCTGTCCTCCCTGCTCTTCGTCGCCCGCAAGCTGCCTGCCTCCGTTCTGCCTGAACCTCTCGTCTGTTCCTTTCCGGTTTCCTCGCTTCCCTTCCCCAACGTTTTCTCGCGGCGAACGCCCGGTTCGGAAGGACTTCTCTCGTCCGCAGTAGTTTTCCGTCTCCCTGCCCTTCTCTGCCGGTCTGCGAAGACGCCAGACGCGACTTTTCTCCTCGCCTGCACTCGTTGCCCACAGGGAGGAGGCTCTCCACGGACTCTTTGCCGCGGATTCTGTGTTTCGGCTTATATTCGGGGAAAATGGACGCAAACAGCGGACCGCTGCTTCTCTCCCTCGTCGCCTTTCTGGACTCTCTCGGTCTGCGTAAGGCGGCGAAGGCTCTCCGCAAGGACAGCACGGCTCAGGTGCGTCTTTCGAAGTTTGCAACTCCAGAAACGTCTCTGTCCTTGTTTCAGGGGATCCTCCGTTCCTCACGCGTCTTCTTCTCTTTGCCTGGTCGTGGTATGCTTTCGCCCCTTTTGCATGCAGACTCCAAAGTGTTGCATGCAGAGGCGAAGCCGAGAAGATTTTCTTCTGCTCTGCCTCGGCTGGGAGTCTCGAGACCTCTCTTCGCCGTCCTTTTCTGTCTCTTCGCCGTCCTTTTCGTCTATGTCTCTGCGTTTTCTCTCTGGCGCCTTTCGTCTCTTTTTCGTCGCCGTCTCTGCATGCAGGTCCCGCACCAGAGCACTGGGTTCTCTCCACATGCGCTCACGCTCCTTCACACCTGCTCTGGAAAGGTTTGCGAGTCGCCGAAGAAAGGCGATTTCCCCTTGACTGCGAGAGAGATGTCGTTCGTTTCTCCTGCCGGTTCTTGTTGTCTGACGCCTCTGTATAGGGCCTTCTAACCGGAGAAGAGGCTGAGCTCTTCCCAGGCGCTACGCTGGCGCAGGTCGTCAAGCGCGGCCTGAGAGAGAAGAAGAGACACCGAGAACGCGAAGGAGAGGCGGCTGAAGAGACGCAGGCCGCAGCAGAGTCCAGCGAAAAGAAAAAGAAGAAGGTCGCCCTCGCAGGATCTGCAGACGCGCCAGAGGCCGCCGGCGAGCGAGAGAAGAAACAGAAGAAAAGTAAGAAGCGACGGGAGACGGGCAGAGAGGACGAAAGCGAAGAAGGAAGAAGCCGTCGAAGAAGGAAGCAAGTGGAGGAGAGAGAAAGGAGAGAGAAAGGAGAGAGTAGAGAGTAGAGAGCGAAGCCAGAAGCGACGAAAGGCTGCGGGGAGCCGGATGAACGACCGGCGTCAAGAGAGACATAAGAGAAAGAAAAGTCGACAGGGAAAAAAGTCCGTGAGACATTTGAGGAACCGTCTAGCTATGTTTTGGGGGTTGCATGCAGAAGAGACAAGAATACGAGTCTTAAAGGAGAAGCATGCACTTCCGTCGAGAGCGGAGGACCCGGCAGATCTGCAGAGGCAATGTTCTGAATGTTTTTCGAGATAAAAGAAATCGCATTCTCCTCCGTTTCCTCCACTTGCGGCCAGACAGTCGTCTCACGGGGAACGTCGCGCATCTGCTCCTCAAACTAGTAGACAGAGCAGCGGCGCGCGTAAAGGTTACGAGCTGCTCTTCCCGTTCACAAAGAAGTCTGAGGGAGGCTTGTTCACCGAAAGCGAGATGTTGGAGAGCCAGGCGAGAGGATAGGTAAAAGAGTTCTACGACAAGTTGCTTCCGTTTGGAGTTTCGTTCGTTTTTCTTCAGACAGATTCGAAGGAAAGACAAAGCAGAGAGCACAGAGGGAAGAGACTCCGTCGGCGGATAGCGAGGAGGCAGCGGAGACGACTGCGGAGGTCAACGAAACAGAGAATGGAGAGACAGACGCGTTTGCGAAGAAGGCTGAGAAAGGACAGAAGAACGAACATGCGTGTGGGTCCCGTTATCGGTGAATTGCAGAAACGATTCGATAGTCCTTTCATTCGGTGCTCCCAGTTGATCGAGGAAGTTATTCAGGTTTACTCTTGACGTTTTTTCAGTTAGTTTCGAAGATTGTCCAAGATAAAAAACACACCTGAAAGCGGATCGTTTTAATGCATGCACTTTTGCACTCCAAAATCGCGAAACAAGACTGCAGCCAGAGGGTGAAACGCGAGGAATATACAGAAAGAGACGGGGAAACGCGACTTGATGGCTAGGCACCCAGTTAAGGAGAGGAGGACTCGAGTGGATTGACAGGCGCGAGGCAGTGCATCACACAACAGCGCGAGACTCGGCTCTGGCAAGTTGCTCGTCTGGGGTCGGGGAAGGTTTGTCCATCGAAATCCAAGAGCTGCGTAGAAAACGATGTCGAGATAAAACGTAGATAGAGGTAGATCTGGAGAACGAGCTAGATACAGGAGTAGGGAGAAGCAGTGAGAAGAAAGAAAATTCAAAAGAGCGATGGAACAAGGAGGTATAAATCAGTAGGCAGGTGTAGCTAGGAAAAGCGGTGCGAACTCGAAAGCTGTGTTTGAGCAGACAGAGATCCATTGCCAAGGAGAAGAAAAGAAGAGGTGGATGTGCCTGCACATGTATGCGTTTGGGAGTCTGAAGAATGCAGTCTGTTGTGGGGTTCCAGACTGGCGTTCTTTCTTTTAATTTGGAGTCGCAGGATGAAGAATCAGTACGTCTTGTTCCGAAGTCTGTCTTTTCCAGTGATACAGCTGTTGTTATCTTTGTCACTTCCTCACTCCTCTTGGCTGTGTTCCTTCCTGTCAGCTGTGCTGCGAAGATTCAAGCGCGTCGACGAAAGCAAGTGGGTCGAGAAGATCAAGAAGGAAGACTTGAAAGACAATTCTTTCTGGAACAAGAAAGACGATTCGTTTGCTGTGAAGGCCGCACACGATCTGGGCAAAGTTCGCGGCAGAGACTTCCGGCATGAAAAAACGAAGAAGAAGAGAGCGAGTTGGAAGGGGTGTGGGGAGATTCCCATGACTGTGAACTCGATTCAGTTTGACTCCAGCGACGACGAATGAGAAGCGCATGTCCAATCGGCTACAAAAAAGAGGATGCATGTCTGACTGGTTGCGTTCTTTTCCGCGCAGCAGAAGCATGTCTGAAGCAGTGATTTTTCGCTCCAAAAAGAAGCAATCACTCTGCCGTTGCTGCGCTACCTGCTGGTAGCTTTACAGTGCAGAACGCCTCCATGCAATCTCCACGCTTGGCCTCGTTGTCCATGGAGTAGAGTTTCGATTTTCCAAGCGTTTCTCTTCACACATCGGCAATCCTCGTCAAGAAACCCACACACAGTGCTCCACGAGTGCATGCGCCTCCAAGAAACCTCCGAAAACGAAGTGTAGAGTGACTCCACATTTGCCGTTCTGTAAAAGATACTTCTTCCCCACAGAGACGCTCAGGTCGCTCCGAGGCTGCACACAGTTTTTTCCTTTTGTGCGCCCGTTTCCCCTCTAGATGAAATCCTCCACTCTCTTTGCTGGAGGTTCTCTGCCCTCGAAGTGTCTCTCCTGTCTCTCTCCTGTCTGTCTGCGGGAGTTAAAGAACGCTCACAGCCTCGTCAGTTGTCAGAAGAAAACGTGGATGCATGCATGCGGCTGTCGATATGTAGGAGCGACTCTGAGTAGTTGGGTAAAGCGCAGGTGCAGAGGCTGCGCAGCTGGGTACAAGAAGAGAGAGCAGTGCTCAACACAGCTGGACAGAAAGGCTAGCGATGGTGGACAGCGGAGCCTCCAGGGGGAGAAAGAACAGAGAAGAAACAGGTCTCATCCGCAAGTGCTTAGAACACTGTCTGAACGCTGAATGTCTGTCAAAGGGGGAGAAAGACTTTTTCGGAGCATGCCGGGCGTAGAGAGCTTCTTGTTTTGTTTTTCGACAGTTCAAGAGGCTTCTGCGACAAAGCCTTTTTAAACGGGGCTGAGTGAAGGTGCGACACACGCTTGCTCTCCAGTCTCTTCTTTAAATTCGGAAAACAAAGGAATGCTTGCTTTTCCTCCTGACTGTTGCCGCTGTGTCTGTTGAAAAAGAAAGCTGTTTCTGTACAAGTCTGGTCACGAGCTTCTCAGATGAGAAACAAACAAAAAGCTTGGCTTCCACGGAGGGTCGGCTCAACCATTCCGGGCCGAAATAAATCCACGAAAAAAAGAAAGACTCGCGCGTGAATATCTTTATGTGCTGACACATCTATATACCTGTATATACCCTCATATATATATATATATATATAAATGCATATATATATATATATATATATGTATTTATAAGTATACATATTTGCATGTAAGTGCATATCTGCATAGAAATGCGTATTCACACCTATATATATATATATATATATATATATATATATATATATATATATATATATGCATACACATATGCACATGTATATGTGTGTGTACAGATATCTACTCGTTGATTCTTTTTGCCTGAGTACTGGAGCCCAGCTTTCTACGCATTCCTGTTTATCTGTGTCTGTCTCTCTGCATCCTCGCGAGTTTCTGGGCATGCAGAAGCCTGGTTCGCTGTCCCTATTTGGTGCATCTGTCTAGGCGTCACTGTAGGTGGTGTGTACAAGGAAAAGTGAATGCGTGCAGTCCATCACTTGTGACCCAGGCCATTGTTCGAGCAAAGTGAAATGTGGAGGATGCCAAGTGAAGCGCATGCAGACCTGCCTTTTGCAGCTTCTCACGGGACTCATCCTGCATGCAGGTGTTCTGGCGGAGAGACGGGGAACGAGGCGCAAGCGAAAATCGATTCAAAAAAAGGGGAAGCCACGAACTTTTGCCTCCCTGAAAAACGTTCCCTCGCATGCGAAAGTCGCGAAAAGACTTGCCATGTCAGCTGATCGCTCGTCTGAAGCATCTCCCTTATTGTCCCTTCACAAGCACCCAATATAGCGTATGCATGCATATCTATCTATCTATATATATATATATGTATAAAAATATGTGTATATACACATATGCACATGTATAAATATATTTAAATGTATTTTAAAAAATAAATAAATATAAATATTTGAGTATATTTATATGTAATAACTATGTCTTTGTACGTGACACTTGTAAGCATCAAGAGACAGGAGAAGGCGTTTTTCAATTTTGGCATTTCTATTCGACCAGATGTGCTGCAGTTTCAATCACAAAGTCTGGAACAACGTAATCGAGGTCTCGACCGTGTTCCGCGTCTTCTGTCGCCGCGTCTGCGTGGAGTTTCCTCCTCTTTCTGCTTCCGTCCTCCCCCTTGCCGTCTGTCTCTTCTGTCTCTTCTGTCTCTTCTGCCTCTGTCGCGTGATTCTGTGTGTCATTCGACACCCCGTTTGTTTCGGTCGTTCTGCGTTGGACCGCAGGGTCTGTCTCTGCACGCGTCTCCAGGCCTTTGCATGCATGCATCGCCTGCTGCCGCATCTGAATGTGCCGGAGCAGAAGAGCTGCGTCGGTCACACCTGTGAGAGCGAGGACGCTGCGGACGCCGAGGCGCTGTGCGAAGCAAATGTCTGTGTCGAGGCGGTCTCCGACAAGACAGACGCGGTTCAGAGGAGTGGAGCCTGCAAACGAAAGAGGCGACATCTTCTCCAAAAGCGCGTTCTTCGCTTCCAGATCGCTCTTCCAGCTTCCCTCCTTCCTGTGCCCCGCCCTTGCGTTTCCATGTCTTTCTCTCGAGTTCCCCTCCTTCTGCTCCTTGTTCTCACTCACGCGGACTCCTTTCTCGGTGATGTACACTTCGCTGTCTCCTTTTGTTCGCCTGGAGACCTTTCCCTTCGGCTCTCCCTCTGGCTTTCTTGGCTTGCTGGCACATGTCTCTGCATGTCTCTCGCTGTTCTGGGTCTCTGTTCCCTGTAACTCTTCCGCGGATCGCCTTCTCTGTTCCTCGCCGACGTCAGGTCTCTTCCTCTTTCTTCTTCTCTCTCTCCCAGTTCTGCCGACGAGTGTGCTCGCTCTTCTCACCGTTCTCTTCTCTTTCCCACTGTTTTTTCTGTCTCCTTCCGTTCCTTATTTCAGGCCTACTCAGGACGTGAGTGAGGAGATACTCGCGGAGGATGTCCGAAGGTTTCCCCGCGACCTCCGCCTTCTTCCCCGTCGCCGCTTCGACTGCTTGAACCATCGTCCCCGCGCCTGCCCACACCTGCAGAAGGACGCAGAATCACCGGAAAACGCGCGGAGAGAACAAGGCGAAAAACGGAGACAGAGATACACAGACACCTCACGCCTCCTGCGCCTCCGTCAACAGGTTCTCTCTCCCTGATTCCCCCGTTCTCTCCGCATGTTTCTTGTGTTCGTTCCTTGTGCCTTCTCTCCTTCTTCTCTCTTTCTTCTCTCTTTCTTCTCTCTCTCGGACTCCCCCTCATCCCTCTCCTCATCCCATCCTCTCTCTCAGTCTCTGCTCTCTCCTTCTCCTTCGATCCTCTCTCCTCTCTCCTCTCTTCTTCTCTGGCGACGACAGTTTTTCGACGTCGTCGGCCTACCTGCGAGGGTGTGAAGTTGCCGAGCGCGTCTCTGTTGGTGCCGAGGAAGAAGGCGTCGTTGAAGTTTATGCAGAGCTGCGCGTACTGCAGCTTGTAGTAGTTGAAGCTCCGGTCCAATCCGACGACCACGGTGCCCACATCGCGCCTGGCCCCAGCGGCGCACAACGCATGCAGGGACGCAACTTTGACAGAAACCGAAGGGGCAGGAAGCGGTCGGGAGAGGCAGAAACGAGAAGAGCGGAGAAGACTCGCAAAGGAGAGAAAAGAGAGAAAAGGACCGCGAAGAAAGAGAGACAGCAGAGACACACGAACACCCGCGCGGGGAGACAAAGACGTGGAGCAGCGATGACTTTCAGAGCTCGACCATGCGGGAGGAGAAACGAAAAACGCATTTCTTCTCTGAAAAATGGCTTGCCTGAAATCAACGGCGAGGTCTTTGTTCTTCTGGAAGTCCAGGCGAATCTCCCCATCTGCCCCACAGAGACAAAAATACCGACAACGGATCAATACAGAAAACTGCGAAAGCGAAACCCAGT